>NC_042622.1:242005417-242329259 GCF_901001135.1 Rhinatrema bivittatum
GTGTGAACCAAATCACAGCCCGCATCTGCCAAGAAGGCAGTAAACTGGTTCCATAATTACCCTGGAATTTACCTCCGAGTCATCGACCTCCTGGGAGAGAAGCAAACAAGTGCGAGCCACCAAGGAACAACTAGAAGTGATCTGCAAAGTCATTGCTACTGCTTTAAATGCTTGCTTAAGTATAGTCTCCAATCTTTTTATCATGAGCATCCTTCAAGGCCACGCCTCCTTCCACAGGAATAATGGTCTGCTTGGAGACTGTACATACATGTGCATCTACCTTCAGAAAACGTAAGCGCTCTCATCACTGGATCCAGAGGATACAGGCCTTCCAAAATCCAACCCCCTTTGAAATTAGCCTCTGGGGCGCTCCACTCAACATCAATCAATTCTTGAATGGCCTCCATCATGAGGAAAAAACAAGAGGCTTTGCGCAAAGAACCAAAATGGGATTTCTCTTTGGCTCAGACACTGAATCTGCCCCAGGAACTCCAAGCATGTTCAAGATCTGGGAAATAAGAGCTAGCAGTTCATCTCTATGAAAGAACTGTAACATAGTTCTATACAGTTCTAATCTGGGGGGGGGGGGGGGGGGAATTTCACCATCCTCAAGAGAGGTAGGACTGGTGACATCATCCGTGCCATCCAGATCTCTATCCAGAGGTTCTGCTGCCGCTCTAGGAGTACTTCGGCACTTAACAGAAGGTCTAGGCCTGAGGAGCATTGGACAAGGCCAAGGACCGAACCTGAAGAAAGGATTGCGACCCCTGGAAAAATTCTACCCATGAAAAAGTAGAGGTATCCAGACCATGAGGAACCTGAGGAGTACTCACTGAGCTACCTTCCCCTGCTGAGGAACCAGTTAGGGGAGTTCCAAAATCAATCGCCCCCACTTGAGTCATCTTTACCCAGACCCACATCTGGCTGGGAAGAACCAGGCTTAGTGAAATCAGAGGAAGACAATTCTCCCTGAGCTTCCAAACAGCGCTGGCACAAATCAGCAGGTACTCCTGGCTGAGACGCCCGAATATGACAAGCAGTGCAAAGAGAAAGACATTAGGCTTCTTAGGTACAGGCACCATTATGGCCGACAGTGCGCTGAGTGGCAGCCGGAGGGCATGCATCTAGCTGTTTTACTTTTTTTTTTTTTTTATACTGCTCAACTAGGCGCTCAAAAATTATGCGTTCAACACTTAGGCGGCCAAAAATTAAGCGCACAAAAAACTTAAGCGCACAGTACCACTTGTATGCAGAGGTAAACGGCACTTAACATAGGCACACAGACTGCAAGGCCCGACTGTGCACCCAAAAACTGGAGCACAACCTGGACGCATAGCTAGATGCACACGCTGGACTGACAATCCTGTAGATGGCAACCTTAGAAAGTGCGTGAAAGGCTGTTGTGGCCTACCACGCAGCAAAACGCCTTGGAAAGGGGTCTACCCTAAGGAGGCTGCTCAACCTGCCAGGCTGCCACATCCCTCGACCTCCCATGGAGTGGCACGAACGTCGGACCGGTGCGCCAAGCATGGAGACCGGAGAAGGAGGAAGCCCTACACAACAAAAAACCTCCCTCAAAGTCTCTGTATATTTTTTTTTAACTTATCGGATCTCAGCCTTACATGGCTGAGTACAGAGACTGTCTCCAGCTGTGGGGGGAGAGGGCATGTGCTGTCACCCGCCACACTCAGCGTCCTGCACCTGCTGCCTTTCAGCTGCTCAATCAGCTACGTCCACGATGGCTGAAAAATCAACTAATGGACCTAGGCACTCGTCTGAGGACCATGGAATCACCTCAGGAATTCTCAACTGGGGGAGGGACCATTTGGTATCACCACATTAGAGAGGGGCAAAATTTATTTCCTTAATTCTCCTTTTCTTTAAAATGAGCAATCCCCTGTGGGGAGATGCACGTCAACCATCTGTTGGAGATGGAGAATACTGGCAGGCTGATGTCACTGCAGGGGTATATATATACTGTGACGTCAGTTTGCTCCATTCCATCTACTGGTAGAGAGGTACAACCCACTTGTTCTGGATTCATCTGACTAGATGCTAAGAAAACTGAGAATTTTTGATTCCAGTCCTCCTGAGATTGTTGAGAACTAGTCAGGGAAGGAGGGTGCACATAGACTTTCTCCTCTCATGCACACATGATCACCAACTACTCACAAAGTTAAAAAAAAATGTATTTACTGGTGGTTAGGGGTATCCAGGAAGGGCCCCAGGAGAATACGTTCTGGGTAGGTGATTGTTAATGCCTCCAGGAGGAAGTGACTCTTAGGCATGGGAAGGGGCGAGCTGCAAGGCACAGATACATTTTTTTCCTTTTCTTTTATTGCCATAGCCAGAGGATGAAAGAGCCTGCAGCACAGAACAGTTGAAGGCCTTGAGGCAGTGGCAGCGGTCTGTTAGCTGCCTCTCACACCAAAGAAGCAGATGTGAGTGGGACACAGTGGGAGTGTTTCCTGCTGCCAAGGCTGAAGGGGGGTTCTGAGCAGCAGAAATAGGACCACGGAGTTGCTATTACTGCTTCTAAACAGAGATGGTGGGGAGCTTGGAGACTGACAGAAAAACAAGCCCAGGGAGACAAAGCTGCTGCCACCACTGTGGAAAAAATAACTGCAGTAGCTAGCCTCAGGGAAATGCTTCTGCTCAGTGATTAGAGCTGCTGTGCGGCCTGGTGTTAGTCATAGTATCTCCACAGGACCAATACAAGCCACATGACTGGTCAGATCAGACCCTAGGGCATGCCTGAAGCCCCAGTAGCCAATCCGCCCTGCTGCCAATGTGTGGTGGGAAAGGCCAAAAACCATCTCGAGAAAGTCCTGACAGCATATTGGACACAGAATTTGCCATGACCCCACAGATCAAACAGAAATGGCTAATTTCCATCCAATTTACCCCATTGCATCTAAGAAGTTGTAGTTCTGATTTTTTAGGGAAATCAATGAGATAAATCAGAACTACGATTTCCTGCATGCAATCACAGCAAATTCAGGTCTGGATCAGCCTGTTCAGTTTGAGCTGGGGTAAGGTGGCAAACATAATGGATCATCTGACTCCATGCTTGTGGAATAGCAAGCAGTCAACACAAGCTGCACTCGACTCATGGGGGTTACTGCAGGCCATATTCCTTCCAAGCACTACTTATTCCCCTTACTAGTTTCCTGTAACACCACCTACCTTTCCTCTTGGGTTTCCAGTAGACCTGCATGAAACACTCCCAAAATATATATCATTCCTTATCAGGAACCCAAACATCTGTACTTTGCCTCCTTCTGCTCTCTCCTCTCCCTTTTCACCTAACTTATATCCGCCAACTAACATTGCTCCAACTTTAAAACCCAAAGCATGATACTGCAAAATGTTTTCAATTTTTGTGTTAGTGGTAAAAAGAAAAAAAAAAAAGCTGAATGTATACCCTGCAAATGTTTCCCTGTTCACTACAGAATTTCAGGGGAAGAGTTCTGAATGAAGTCACAAATAAAATTGCCTTTTTCTGCAAGACTTCCTCTTTTTAACAAACACAAAAATTTATATTTTCTAGACCACTGGAAATTAAACTTTCCAGGTGAAACATTTTTTCCCATGAAAGCCCACAGCTAAGTTTTTTTTGCCAAGTATGTGAAATTAAGTGGACAACTACAAGATACTATTTAAAACAAAGGGAGTCACACATTTTTACGGCCTATGAAAAATGAGAAGAGAGAATGAGTATGCATGTATGTGTATGAGAGTGCATGTGTGTGTGGAAGAGGGAGAGAAGTGAATGAGTGTGTGTGGAAAAGGGAAAAGAGTGTGCATGTATGTGAGAATGCAGTGTATGTTGTGTAGAAAAGGGAGAGAAGTGAATGAGTGTGCAAGTATGTGGTGGGGAGAAAAATGAATGAGCGGCCATGTGTGTGTATGTATAAAAGGGAGAAGAATGAGTGTGCATTTGAATGGTGTGAGGAAGAGGAATGTGTGTGAGCGAACATGTGAGTGTGCTAGTGTGCGAGATAGAACTTTGTGCACATGCTGCCACCAGCCCCACCCCCCCCCCCCCTGATGATCTCAGGGTGACAGAGAAATCAATCCTGAGCCAATCAAGGTGTGTCCCCTGATGACTACATGAACATGTTCTTGAGGCAGTCCTAGTTGAACCTTAATTTGTTCTTGCAAGCCCCTGAAACCTCTAGTAGCGCTTCCTAATCTCTTCTGTCAATTCCTCTCCAAGGGTGCTGGTTCCTGACACTACCCATCATGAGTATGCATAAAATCAATTTTCATACAAGAACCCAGTTCATAGATCAATGTAAATAAATAGATCTCATGCATAATTGATTGGCTAATTCAAAAACTTGATGGGTTAACAATGGAGTTGAGAATCACTGGTTAGGGGCCAGTTGACACATAAGGTATTTTTGTTATAGGTTTGGGATAAACAGCCCTGAAGTACTGTAAAACAAAAGCAAACCCAGCATCTAACCAAAATTTGACTCAATGATAGTTCTAAGAAAATTAATAGGGATTAATGCTTGCTGTCAGATCAGCATAAAACTCTTGCCTTGCACATATCCACTGAAAACAGTTCACAATATCACCCATGAGTGTCTTCACCATTCCATTTCTTACAGAAATACTACAAAAAGAAAGCAAAAAAGGTCTGAAGCCATCTGTAATACCAACAGAGAAAACAGACCCTTGTGACTGCAGTGTGCTTGGCACAGCCTAAAAAGCAAACCCACTACAACCCATACCAGAAGCTAACAGAGAAGCCAAGGGCAGGACCAATTAGCTTCACCTATACCAGCCATCTCCCCCACAAGTGGAGCCCTTAGGTTCAAGGGGCAGCCAGCAGGAGGACTGAGAATGTGTCCCTAAGGGCTATGGATTGAGTGGCCATCCAAGCCATAGGTCAGGGAAGGCAGCAGACAAGAAAGATCAGGAACCAGCCTGAAGTCAGAATCCAGGGAATCCATCCAAGACAAACAGAACAGACAAGAGTAACATGATATCCAGGACTAAAGAGCCAAGAAAAGCAGGGACAGGAAACAGGACTGGAAGGGCAAGTCAACACAAGACAGCACAGCCATGGCCAACCAACAGAAGGCCACCAAGGGCTCTGTGGCTGAGGTACTGGCTGATTGCAAAGGAACTTCCTTATATACTGATGGGGATAGCGATGTCATCAAGCAGCGCCACAGGAAGTCCCGGCTAGGGGACCTATAAAAGGAAAGTCCAATCTCAGGTCCTTGGAACACCATGTTGCTGAAGGTTATGCCATAGTCATGTCAGATCAAAGATGAGGGGTGTAACACCATTCTTTGTGATGCTGTAAGCTTAAAAAAAAAAAAGATTCTGTGTTCTTTTGAAGATGTGCATTAAGCAGAAGATTACAGCTCAGAGTTTAAGGCATGGGAGCTGGGCCAGGCAACCCCAATAACTGCCCTTACTCAGTGGAAAACTGGACATCCAGATCAGGTGGAAAACTGACTACAGAGGTGTCCTTTGCAGGCTCCTTACTAGCCCTGCCTGCCTCTGGCACAACTGTCATGGAGGCCAAGATGAGATGGAAGACAATTAGCATTTATGAGTTAAATGAGAGGAAGTGTGAACTGCAGAAAAGAACAGAACAGACTGAAGGAACCCTGAAAGATGTCTTTAAAAAAAAGCTTACCATCTGCTATAGCTGAAATGCCAGCATGCAATAAATACTTGTGCAACAGGGCCCGCTCTTCCATATAATGTAGGCGTGGTTTGAATGTACCACTATAGTTGGGGCAGGTGTATATAAACCTGCAGGCTGCACTGCACATCTTTACCACAAATATGTAGTTATCAAAGTGAAGCCAGTCCCAGCATCAGCTCAGGATCCATGCTTGCTTCATCAGACGCAATCTTCTGTAACAAAAAAGGTCACCGGGCCTTGCCAGCACACAGCCTCTAACCATTCAACATCTTTCATACAAAGGATGGCTCATCTCTCCTTCTCAACACACATCTATCACACTGCTATATTGTGTCTCTTCCTCTACATCATCACTAAATCTGTTACCTTCCTTTCTGAGCATGCTTTCAAAATGCTCATCTACTCTATCATCTCAGCTTAAGAATTACTGCAACATGCTCTTCATGGGCCTCCTATTCAAACCATATTTCTCATCTGGCAATCTATTCAACATTTGTCTTCATTACTTATTTATTGATTTATTTAAAAAAAAAAAATTCTTACATTCCACAACCTCACAAACATAATCATTCCTTCAGCTATGTAACCCCCTCTTCTCAAGTCACCACACTGGGCTCCCCCATCCATTTGAATCATAGGATTCAAGTTTCTCTTAGCCACCTACAATGCATTCACTCCATACGATGCATTCGTTACCTATCTCCTCCTCTCCCCTGTCACCCTTCCTCATGAAGCGCCATCCATTGGGCAAGTCACCATTATCCATGCCATTCCTCTCTCCACTGCTAATCCAACAACTGGCTGTGCTTGTATACTTGGAATAGGACTTCCTGAGTCCGGTGTTATGCCTCCCTCTTTGGCCATATTCAAACCTAGCCTAAAAAACGCACCTTTTAAATCTTAACCACTTCCATCAATAAATACACTTCCCATAGACTCTTGTTTGTGTGTAAGTTTCTCCTTTGACCAGACTGTAAGCTCCATGGAGCAGTGACTGTCTCTTATGTGTATCTGTAAAGCATTGTGTATGTCTAGTAGCATTTTAAAAATAATAAATAGGGAGTAGTATAGCTATAATTTATGGGGCAAGCTATGTAAAACTACATGTGGCAAGACAATCTGGGATAAGGGCAATTGCTGGACAATAACAGCACTCCAGGCAAAGGTTGCTTTCAGCGTCCCCCTTCCTTGTGGATTCTCATGTGGCAAACTGAGTTCAAAAGAATGGCGGGGTAACTCCCATCAGATTGATGCTCAGGGCAGTCACCTTTCTTGCCCACCTTTTCAGGGGGAAGGATCCTAACAGCTTTCCACCGTGCAGCAATTTCAAATAAAAACCTCAAGGCCAGGATTTAGTAGATGCAGATAGAAAAGAACTGTCACTTGAGATATACAGAGACTGCCCATAGGCCTATGACATAGTGAACAGAGCGGCACTGAAGGCCAATTCTACCAGTACTCCAGATCAGCGCTTTTCAACTGGTGTGTTGCAACACACCAGTGTGTCGCAACCCACCAGTGTGTCGCCAAACACCGGCAGGTGCGTCGTGTCTCCCAGTGTCCCACTGCCCCATTGTACTTTCATTCTCCCTTTTTCCAGTCCCTGCGGCCATTGGAGACCTCATTTCTTCCTACTGCCCAATGGGAAGCCTCCTTCATTCTGCTTGCCCCCGCGCAGGCCAATCGGAAGCCTTCTCCCTTCTACCTGCCAGTGGGAGTAAGGAAGAAGGGAGGAAGCCTGTGATTGGCCAGTGAAGAAGGCATCACATAGCCCAGGGGTGGGGTGGGAGGAATGGTGGTGTCGAATCCTGACGAAGCAAGGCTGCCACGGGAGCCCATCTTGGTGGCAGCGAAGAGGAAAACCCGACCCCCGACCACGGGAGCCCATCCCGTTGGCAGCAAAGAGGAAAACCCAACCCGACCAAGCAAGGCCGCCACGGCAGCCTATCCCTGTGGCAGCGAAGAGGAAACACGACCTGACCAAGCAAGGCCACTACGGGAGCCCATCCCCTGTGGCAGCAAAGAGGAAATCCGACCCCTGACCGAGGCCACCATGGGAGCCCATCCCTGTGGCGGCAAAAAAAGAAGGCCCGCCGGAGTAAAAGCCGCGGGGAACTGAAGGCCCATCCCTGCAGTGAAGAGAGAAGAAGTTTTTGGTGAGAGTTTGTGTGTGTGGGTGTGAATGAGTACCTGGATGAGAGCTGTGTGTGTGTGGGTGTGAATGGGTGCCTGGGTGAGAGCTTATGTGTGTGGGTGTGAATGGGTGCCAGGGTGAGAACTGATGTGAATGGGTGCTTGGATGAGAGCTTGTGTGTGTGGGTGTGAATGGGTGCCTGGGTGAGAGCTTATGTGTGTGGGTGTGAATGGATGCATGGGTAAGAGCTTATGTGTGTGAGAGTTGGTGTGAATGGGTGCCTGGGTGAGAGCTTATGTGTGTGGGTGTGAATGGGTGCTTGGGTGAGAGCTTGTGTGTGTGGGTGTGAATGGGTGCCTGGGTGAGAGCTTATGTGTGTGGGTGTGAATGGATGCATGGGTGAGAGCTTATGTGTGTGAGAGTTGGTGTGAATGGGTGCTTGGGTGAGAGCTTGTGTGTGTGGGTGTGAATGGGTGCCAGGGTGAGAGCTGGTGTGAATGGGTGCTTGGGTGAGAGCTTGTGTGTGTGGGTGTGAATGGGTGCCAGGGTGAGAGCTGGTGTGAATGGGGTGCTTGGGTGAGAGCTTGTGTGTGTGGGTGTGAATGGGTGCCTGGGTGAGAGCTTGTGTGTGTGGGTGTGAATGGATGCATGGGTGAGAGCTTGTGTGTGTGTGTGTGAATGGATGCATGGGTGAGAGCTGGTGTGAATGGGTGAGAGAGCATTTGTGTGTGATTCCTAATAGGAAATGTGTTAGTGTTTAGGACCTGGTTTAATAATTGTATTTCTTAGATAGGGTTGTTACTGTTTGAGTGTGTTCCATAATACAGGTGTAACTTTGTGCGGGTTAGTTTGTGTGCATTATTGCAAATCCTGAGAGTCTGTTAGGTGCTATATTTCTCTTTCCATTTCTCCAGGTTCGCACTGCATGCAGTGTGGCTTTTTTTGTTTTCCATTCCAGTTTCTGTCTCCATATTTATAATTTGTGGTTTTTCTATACTTGGTGAAGGTCAGTTCTGGGTGTGTGACCGAGGTGAGGTATTTTACTAGCATGTAGGTATTTGTATCAATCTTGTTTATTGTGTTTTCTCAATAGAACATGCATTGGTGGTAAATTACTGTCTTTTCATAAGGAAGTGCCTGGTAGTAAAGGGAGTTTGTTTTGCTTTTACTGAGATGTCATCAGAACCAGAATATCTTTTTCGTATGGCGAGTTGTACAGGGTAATGCCCTAGATCTGCTCTGCACTCATTGCTGGGGGCTGAGGGGATTCCTGTGGATGCAGAGTGCATGTTTACATTTAGCCCTGTGAGGGTCACATGTTCAGTGTGTCACGCATGTGAGAACCATCTGTCAGGTGTTTCCCAGCCAAAAAAAGGTTGAGAGCCACTGCTCCAGATGTACCACCCCCAAGTGAGAAGGAACAAAGTCCAGCAGATATCGGCACCTAGGGAGTTCACTCTTCATGGCAATCGCAGCTAAAAAAGGTTCTCCTCAGAAGAGCTCTATAAAAATAGAGCATCAAATTATACAAGAAATCCTACAAGCTTCCGCCTTGTACAAGATCCACTCTTTGGACACAAGGAGATGAACCAGAAAATCCATCAAACCTAAACTTTCACTTAAGGGTCAGATGAAAGCTACTGAACCGACAAACCTTGGTGCGCCAGAGGAAGTCTTTTACAAATTTTCTCTTATTACATGGGAACTGCATTTGTATTTGGGTCTATGGTGAATTTCTTTAAGAGTAAATGTTTGTCTAAGTGCATTCTCTCCTCTGGCACCTGGGGTCTCTGCTACCTGACTGTACTGATGTCAGGTCTTGTAAAGGAATAACTTTCTTCATCTATAGATCCACTTAGCACAGAGGAAAATTACAAAATGAGAAACAATGAAACAGCTGGCTGGAGATAAGGCCTTTAGTGTGCCAATGGATGCCTGAAGGTGTAAGATCTTGAGATAAATGCCTCTACTTTAGGCAATGACAGACTGTGTGAGGAAGGAATCTTCCTGGTGCTGAAAGCCTGCATCTTTAAGCAGATTAAACAGCCTAATAAGGGCACATCAGCTTTACTCAAATTATTTTGTAGGTTTTTCATTTTTGGTGGACCAACAGCACAGAATGTTTAAACAAAAAAAAAAAGTTTATACAAGTAACTGGCTATAAAATCTAGAGGTTAAGAGCTAGAGCTGTGAAACATGGGAGAATTCAGGTTCTAATTCCACCTCCACTGCATGACCCTGACTGTCATTTAACTCATCAGAGTTCAGGAGGTAAGCTCGCTGAGACAGGGATCTTATACCATGTGATTTTTCCTGTTTGCTGCGCATAATTACAGACCTTTAGAAAACACACACACACATCTATATCAGTTTGATACCTTAAATAAGCAACTGCACTTCCCATTAGCTCAGGCAAGATTACATGAGCAGCAGGAAAAACAAACTATGGACCAGGTAGTGTGTTCATGTAGTGGGCACCAGCAAAATATCCCCCTCCCTGCATTTCTTAGTGCTGTATCATAATGCACTTATAGGACCCAGCTGCATTTGCTTAATGGAAAATACTGGTCCTGAGTAGAGCATCATAACCTTCAAATCAAAATCTGCTCTTGGCCTTCAGCTCTGGGCAAACGGATTCTCTCTATTACTACTCTCTTGTTTACTTCAATATTTTACATAATTTCACCCATCAGGCATTAATGCCACACAAACATATAAACACACGTGTACAATTCAAAATGACTTCTACTGTGTTGTACTTTTCAATAGTACAAACATGAAGCCTTTATTAAAAAAAAAAAAAGCAGCTTCCAACTTTGCTTGCCAAAAATAAAATATTTGCAAATTTACAAGTAGGAGAGCTCTGGGAAGGGAGTTTAATTCTCAAAAGCTCATCACCAAAGCAAAAGGCTACTGCAATAAAAAGGTGCCATCTGCAGCTTGTCCACCCACTTTTATTTCTGCTTATTTAAAAAAAAAAAAAAAAAAAAAAAGGACAATCCCTACTTCACTAAATCATAACGGATTCGAAAAGCCCATCTCACAAAGCTAAAACCCTTGGTGCAATATTGAGTTATCACTGCCTGCAAAAGAGCCAGCAATTTTCTTCTCCCCATTATCCACAAGAGTTGTTCCTGGCATGAGCATCCTGCCTTGAGGGAAAGAAAGAAATATCACCACTTTCTGCACTCTGTCAATACCAACCTCCCCTCAGCTGCATATTTACTGCCTGTGTTCCAGCATTAGGTCAACGCCACCCTCCCTCCCCAGCTGCAACATTTACCGTCTGTGCTTCTGCATCATGCCCAGACTTACCACCCTTCCCACCCTCCCGGCGCAGCTGCACCCACCCCGGCTGCACGTTTACCGTCTGTGCTTCTGCACGATGTCGATGGGCCGGTTGACGGCGCGCGGCGAGCCGTATACGTTCCTGTTGCACACCTGCAGCGCCAGGAGCTGCCAGGCAAACTCATCTCTTCTCCGGTGCCTGTTACACGTCAGTTTTCAGAAGCCCCCAAAGCATCGTTTTTGTTAGGTAAAAAAATACAAAAAAAAAAAAAGTGAAAAAAAAAGTTCCTGCACAAAAATCCTCTTCCTTCTGGAGAAGCTCATGTTGTGATCCTGGCGTTGGAGGGAGTAGAGCCCCCAACCCCTGAAGCATTCAGGAAGGACGATGCTCCGCATGGTGTGTGGTGAATATGCCCTTTCCTCCCATCCCATCCCCACCCCCACCTTCCCAGGGCTCTTCTGATTTCACATTTCCCACCTTCTCCGCTTTTTTTGGATCTCTTCTTTCTTCCAGTAACACGTTTTCCCTAGCATGCCAGTGGCCGCCACTCCTTTGCCGTGTAGGACTTGCCTTTAATCTCTCATCTCATGCCCTCCAAGTCTCGGGGGGGCTGGGGATTCGAAGCCACGGAAGACACCCGGGCTTTCTGCATTAAGCCTGCACGCTCGCTCTCCTCCCCCCTTCCTGTCTAGATCTTCGAATTTCTTGAATCCAGCATGCACACAGCTGGGGCTTCCTAGGGCCCCCCCCTCTGACCGCCGATATCAAACACCGAAAAGAAGAAAGTTCCCATTCACCACAAGGCACCAGCCAAACGCAAGTCCCTGCTGCTGCTGATGTCACCGCACAGGAGGGGGAGGAGCCAGAAACCATATTCTATTCCCTGGAAATATTTCTCCCCCAGCCCCTTTTTTAACCCCTCGTAGTTCAGTATCCATATGCTCTTTCAAAGAGAAAAAAAAATCACATCTAGAATTACTTCCCTGAAAGAAGTCTTGGAAGCCTGCCTCATGCACAGAGGGCGAAGCTCTTGCATTCTTGCTACCTTAGGAGGCAGTGAAGAAATTAAGAGCAGCCCACCCAAGGTGAAGGAAGAAAGCCAAAGTAGTCTTGGATACAATCCCACTGTGCTTTCCAAAAGCCACAAGGGCCACAGTTATAGTTCAGAAGTAACAGACTACAGGGGGCAGAGCCTAAGTTAACACACAGGCAAACAGTGAGGGTAAGCAAACTTTGCAAACTTTGGCCCTCTGCCCCATTGTGTCTGTGGTGATACAAGCTGGCGGTATGGTGCAGGGGGTGCAGCATAGAGCTGGGCGCCTGGGGGAGTCAGCTGCAAAGTCGTTTTTAAGCCATCACTGCCGCTTAGATGCTCACTGCCCTCTACCCTCCCCTAGCTCTCATCTGTAAGCTCTCTAGGACAGGGACCCAGCTACTGCTAGGTTGAGCCACGTCAACAGAAGATCTGGAGATATTTGGTTGCCTGGCCTTTCTTCTTCCTTTGCAGACACACACTGGCCCTGGTTTGGGGCAGGGTTGTTCATCTTTGTCCAGTGGAGATTATTTCAATATCTTCATATCCCTTCTCCCAAGCTTTGCAGAATACAAACTTGGGTGGAATTATCCTGTACAACACTGTGTACACTGATGGCATGACAAACAAATACTAAAGCTTTACTAAGGGTGTAGGAAATTCCAGGGCCTGTAGACTTGGGCTAGTCCAGGGATGGTGAACCTTTTAGGCTCGGCCTGTCAAAATTTTGGAAATTGCCTAACTACTCTGTTGGTGTGTACCCTCCATGAGTAAAACAAACTAATGAAAAAAAAACAGATTCATTATTAAAAACAGTTTTATACAGTCACATTAGTCAAATCAGATGAAACAGCAATTATGCAGATACACACACATATGCTCCCTTGCAACCCGCTAACACATCACACGCTCCCGCACCTGCT
This sequence comes from Rhinatrema bivittatum, assembly GCF_901001135.1. Lineage (NCBI taxonomy): Eukaryota > Metazoa > Chordata > Amphibia > Gymnophiona > Rhinatrematidae > Rhinatrema > Rhinatrema bivittatum. The sequence continues at coordinate 242,018,471 of NC_042622.1, forward strand.
GACACACGCGTGCGCTTCCTTGCATCCACTGACAAATGCACACACACGTGCTCTCTTGCACATTCTCACTCTCTTTTCTCTTATGCAACCTCGAATATATTAAAAAAAAAAAAGTACTTACATTGGTGGTCAGAAGGGATCAAGGAAGGGTTACCAGCTGGTGAGGGACAAAGTGGACAAAAGGCCTGATGTAGGATGGGTGGGAGAGAGTTATTTTTGCCACGGCCCCAACATAACAGGGGGCGGGGGGGGGAGGAGCTCATCACAGAAATCAGTGAGGAGCCTTCAGTTGTGTGAGGTAGCAGTGGGAGCTCTGCTGTTACCTCCTGCAGCAGAGAGAGAGACGGGGCTGGGGAGAGGAAAGGCCGCGGGGAGTGTTTCCCGCCACTGCGGTGGTGAGGAGAGGACGGAGAAGTCCCACAGAGCTGTGAGGGAGGCCCCCGCTCTACCACAGCTGCTGCGGGGCCCAGTGTTGCTCGCAACGGATTTTGTTGGGTATTGGTGGATACTGGCGTGTCATAGGTTCGCCATTAGTGGGCTAGTCCATTGTGTTGCCAGGACAAGAGATATTAATTGAACGTTCGTCCACTTGGGCTGTATCGTTCAACCAGTGGTGAATGCCAAGAGTGGCACACAGCCTCAGGGCATGATCAAAGCCTTGGGTAGGGCGGGGAGAAAGGGCCGTTCAAGGGCTGCAGAGATCACACCGCATTTTATTACTCTACATCAATGAATGCGGATGCAGAGAAAACTGCACAATTCAGCCCGGGACCCCCTTCCATCAGCCTAGCAGACTCCCCCCCCCCCCCCCCAAACTCTTTAAAACTTGGAGATGGAGGGATTCCTTCTGCCCCCCTACTTTCTTTAAATGACAAACAGGAATTTGCTCAGCACAAGGGGGTGCTGTACCCCCTTCTCGGTTCACATGGTTAAAAGGTCTGGGGAGCCCAGGGCCCTTCCTGCCCTAAAGACCACAGCAATACTCCCAAGACAGGCTGTCAGCAACCAGAATCCCGAAAGCCTACCTAAAATGTGTACTAACATTATACAGAGTGAATACTGCATTCCTCCCTGAGAGCGAGTGCTGCTGAGTGGCGAGGGGTGTTTGAAAGGGGCAGCACCACACGCCCCCAGCTCAGAGAGGGGTACAAATCAGGGTGCTGTGGGCAAAGCTCAGTTAAACAAAACAAAATAGAAATGACATGCTTTCTCCAAGGATGCTTAAATGGTGAGGTGAAAGAAGGAAGTTAAAGCCAAAAGTACATCTTTAAAAAAAAAAAAAAAAAAAAGGAAAGCCAGATCCAAATGAGGAAAATAGGAAAGAGAAGGTTTCAAAAGAAGCTAACTACAGGGGGCAAAAACTAATAAAAAACTTGTTCAAGGACATTCAAATAAAGAAGCCTGTGAAGGAGTCAGTTGGAGCGCTAGATAACCAGGCCTAGCGCCACCAAGGGTGTAAACCATGCAACTGCATAGGGCGGCACACCCAGGGTGAGGGGAGGGGGGGGGGGGGCAGCAGAAGCCCTTTGCAGCCACCAGTGGAGCTTGATCCCATTGGTGGCAAAAGCAGCAATCCACGACTCAGAAGAGGAAGCCTTTCCTGCAGCTCCTACTCACAATGCCAGCCCTGTAGTATTTGACATTTGCAGTGCTAGCACTACCTTTATGTTAATTTCAATCCCACCGGCGTGGAGGAGGAGCCACAGAACAGTCTCCAGGGATGGTGATGGTTCTGGCTTTTTATTGTTGAACTGCATAGAGTGTCTGGCTTCTTGCAGTTTCCAGTTCAGTTTTTGTCTGTGCCTTTGTATTTCTACTTTATGGTTGCTCTATTCTGTATTTGGTGAGGGTCTGTTTATGTTCTGCATGTGTGACGAGTCGAGGTATTCTCCTCATAGGAAGTGTTTTAGTGTTTTAGTGTATTAGGGTTAAGCCCAATGCAACATTGTTACAAGAAGCCTAATACCATATGAGTTCTAAGTGTCTTTTTTTGCAGAATTTCTGGTTGGTATCACAGCAGTGCATGTAAATATAACCTAAGTGATATTTTTACCTCAGAATATTGTACATTGATATTTGTCATGTAAAATGTTATAATGTATAACTCTTAACTCTGTGTGTGTGTGTAGGGGGCTGGGGGAGGGAAGGTGCACTGAGCACTGTGCAAGGCTATAAGGTTCGCCTAATGCCCTTGCTGTAGTCATGGATTCTGGTAGCAGGGATGGTCCCAGAAAACAAATTGGAAGCTGATCCAGTTAACTGTGTAGCAATAAGATAGCGAAGATTGGTGTATAAAAAAGCCCTTATTAAAATTTGCCCGAGTTTCGCTCTTTAGTCGAGAGCTGCCTCAGGGGCAACTGGTTAAGCATACATCTTTTCTTTACAACATGTGGTTATGCCATGCAGCAACGGGTATGAGAATAGCTCCGTTCATTCCTCAAAAGGCTGCGGTTTATAGTAGGTAGTAAAAAGCGAGGCAAAGTTATATGGATAGTCTCGCAATGTCTGCTTTTTTGCAGCTCAACTTTCATTGATATACACCGCAGGCTCCTTTTAAAACCGGTGGCAGTCACTGCTTTTATTTTTTGGTTCGAATTGACCCAGACATTGCGAATTTCCGGGAAACAATGGAATCCTTCCCAGGTTACTTCAAGGGAATGGGGGGGGGGGGGGGGGGTTGGGTATTCTGCCTCACAATATGGAGAACTGTCATTCATATGTGCCAACTTGTAAAATGGGTCATTAGGGCTAGCTCTCTCTATCAAGGTTATGATGGGTATGTGCTCAGGTGGGAGGCATGCAGGGCTCATCATGTCTACGGTTAAATTTATATCCCTTAATGTTAAGGGTTTAAATTCTGGACACAAGAGAGGGCTTCTGTATCAGGAGATGGGTCGTTCAACTGCTGAAGTAATTTATTTGCAAGAAACACACCTTCGAAAAAGATATGAAGGTCTAATGAGACCTGATAAATATCCGCACCAGTACTGGGCGGTGGCGACCAAGGATTCTAAATACTCAGGGGTGGGAATCCTAATTCATAAGGATTGAATTGGTGAGCTCACACCCTGATCCTCCGGGCCACTATCTCCTACTTAATTGAAATTAGGGGGGGAATCCTTTACGCTATGTACAGTATATGGCTTCCACCTCCCGAAAGAAGCCTTCTATGCCGCTCTTAACACTTTATAGCTGACAAGGCAGGGGGGAATGTAATCCTCGGCGTAGACTTAATTTAGCGCTTAATCCGCATCTGGATAACTCCACGGGGACCAGTTCGGACTCTACCCTTTCGAGAAAAGGCACTCAAAAACATCATCACACTAATAGCGGGGCAGATGTTTGGCGATGTCGCTTTCCTACCTCAAGATGTTATTCATTTTACTCACATCCTCATAATTGCTACTCGCGTCTTAGATATAACCAGAATTAATATGGTTCGAGCGGTGGACATCGAACCCATGGTATGGTCCGACCATGCTCCCTTTGGTTCAATTATACTTACACAACTAATGATACTCGGGGCAGCGATAATGGCGGCTCAATGATTCCTTATTGGAGGACGTGATTTTCAAAACAGATAGTAAGGGAAATACAAGAATATATACGTCTTAATGATACTGGAGACATTAATCCTGGGACCCTACGGGAGTGCATGAAAAGTGTACTGCAGGGATCCTTTATAGCCCGGGCTACTTTTGTCAAAAAACAGAGGGAGAGGGAAGGCAACGTTTAATGACTACCTTACACCAGCTTGAACTGTCTCATATGCGGGATCGGCTCGCTCTTCGTTTCGAAAACATATTCAGGAGATAAGGGACAAATTAGTAACGCTGGATTCAGCGCGGATTGCGCATCACTTGGAATTGGCCCAGCAGAAGTTTTTTGAAGGTGGAAATAAAGCAGGGAGGTATTTGGCCCAAGCCCTCAAACTCAGACAGGCCCAAGCCACTACTACAAAAATTAAAGATTCAGAGGGGGTGGGGGGGGGGGATTCTAACAGATAATACCTCAATTAGACAAAGATTTCATCAATTTTATACCCAGTTATATAGCAGGGATCCGGCTATACAGGCTGGAGCTATTAACCGCTTACCTGTCCGATATACCACTCCAGTCTTGACAACTTCTCAGTGGCAAATTCCTCGATAAAGATTATATGGAAGGAGAACTCCACGAAGCTATCAATCCCTAAAACACGGCAAGTCTCCAGGACTAGACGGGAATACGCCGAGGTTTTATAAACTATTTTCTACAGCAATAACGCCCACACTCTTACATTTTTTTAATTCTTTAAGAACGGGGACTTCCTTGTCATCCCAAGTTAATACGGCAGGGATTACGATTTTGGTAAAGCCTGGGCGGGACCCGACACTATGAGGATCCTACCGACCCATATCCCTCCTGAACACTGATGTTAAATTATTAGCGATAATCCTTGCCAATCGTTTGAATTGTTTTATAGCACAGCTGGTTCATAATGATCAGGCAGGATTTATTCGAGGGAGGACCACAGCTGACAACATCCACAAGATCTTGGATAATATTTGGTATGTCCAAAAGCACAATCTCCCCACTATAGCCTTATCAATTGATGCCGAAAAGGCGTTTGATATGGTGCACTGGCCATATCTTTTTCATACTATGGAAAATATGGGATTTGGGGCCCCCTATCTCCAGTGGCTTCGTCAGCTGTATAGTTCCCCCAGGGCATGCCTCAAGATCAATGGAGGCTACTCCCCTACATTTTTGGTGGGCAGAGGGACCAGGCAGGGTTGCCCGTTATCTCCATTGCTTTTCACTTTGTTTCTTGAGCCTTTTGTGATCAACGTTAGACGCAATGCTGTTATTACCGGGTTGACTGTGGGTAGGACTTCCACTAAACTCTCACTGTATGCCGATGATATTTTACTCACACTCATGGACCCCGAGACCTCCCTTGAGCATATGACTGATGAAATGGAGGCATTTAGTAGAGTCTCTGGATTCCGAGTAAACTGGGAAAAATCTGAGATATTTAACATCAACATCTCCCCCAGGGAGGTCACTCGCTTACAAGGGCAATTTCGATTTAAGTGGGCAAAAGCACAGATTAAGTACTTAGGAATTCAGCTTAGTGCCACTCAGGCTTTACTCACCATAAATTATATGCCCTTATGGCACAAAATTTCTAAGGACATGGAAGAATGGAGCCAATACCACATTTCATGGATGGGTAGAATGGCTGTCTTTAAAATGACTATACTGCCGAAACATTTATATCTCTTCCAGACACTACCCATTATGATCCTAGCTCCGCTCTTAAAGTGGTGGCAAAGGAAATGTATGGCTTTCATTTGGGGCAGGATGTAGGCCAAGAGTGGCTAGGTGGGTTCTTACCCAACCCAAAATTCAGGGGGGGCTTAATGTTCCTTATATCTCTTGATACTATTGGGCTGCCCAGTTTAAAAAGTTGGTCGATTGGCATATTACACGACAGCCTAAACAATGGGTGCTAATTACCCAAGAACTGATGGGACACGTTCCCCTTAGTAGTCTTCTCTGGCAACCCAGGAAGACCTGGCTCGTAGAACCGAGCACGGTTCTTCCCCCCTCTACACTCCTTTTACTGCAGTTGTGGTATCAGCATGGAACTCAATTGCTGGGCAGGAGGGAATATCATGCCAGTACTAGTTTATACGCTAACAAAGCGTTCCGACCTGGTTTTGAGAGTCAGGCTTTGGGAGTGTGGAGGCGGCAGGGAATACGGTCATGGGGGCATATATGGGGCCAACACAACATGCGTTCTTTTTCAGACCTACAACAGGCCTATGTCTTACCAGTATCTGCTGCATACCCCTATGCACAATTAGCTCACTTTGCACGAGCTCATATGACTGACCCATCTCAATTTAGGAAAGTCAGAATTCGAAAAGGTTTATGGGAAGGACAATTGCTGTACTAAAATATTATCCATGATAGATCGCTTACTATATCCACAAGAAGGGCCTATACATACATTTCAGAAGGTGTGGGAGAGAGACCTTCAGGTAGATTGGACACCTTGGGAATGGAAGAATATTTTCCAGAATATGGGTAGAAGATATATTGCTACTTCTCTTATTGAAAATTCCTATAAATTACTATACCATTGGTATATTTGCCCTTCTCAACTGCATAAATTCGCACCACAGTTTTCAGACAACTGCTGGAGGGCATGTAAGGAAGTGGGAATTTTTTTCCACATGTGGTGGGATTGCCCAATGATACAGGCAATATGGCAGGAGGTGTTTCATTGGATGAGGGACCAGATCCCAGGGCTAGTCTCACCCACGCCCGCACAGATATTATTGGGTACAAAAATTCCAGGGATCACGGATGACCACAACCGTTTAGCCCACTAAATATGGACCGCCAGTCGATGTGCACGACTGTGGAAGTCTCTGAGGGTGCCAACAAAAGCAGACATACAACAAAAGGTGCATAAAATGTATTTATTATCAAAATCACAACTTATAAAAACAAGAGATCTCTCGCTTTGAGAAGATATGGCAAACCTACCAAATGTGGCTGTCCTCTCAGGAAACTTACGCTCAGGCACAATCAACAACCTAAAATACCCGATAGGATTTCTATGATGGAGAGTTCAGACAGAGACATGATTTCTTTACTACATCTTATACCCCTAGGATTACTAATTGACTCATCAGTATTAGGTGTATATATGAGAGGTAAGGGGGGGGGGGGGGGATAGGGTGATAATAAAAGACTTGGTAGTTTTGACGGTGTGTGAATCTTTACATAGCTCGTGTTTTACAGTTCCTATTACGGATTTATCTTCTGGTTATGAAGGTTGATATTGTACCATGATATTGTTCTGTGTTTCTTCTGTTAATTCATAAATGTACCAAGCATGATTTACCTCTTGCACTGTTTGAAATAATAAAAACCTTTAATTACAAAAAAAACCCAACAAGAAATCCTCAGCTGAGTGTGCGGCGGCAATCATAAAAGCAAATAGAATGTTAGGATTTATTTGGAAAGGAATGGACAATATCATAATGCACTGTGAGTACTGTGTACAGCTTCTGGTCATTCCATCTCAAAACGATAAAGGGGAATGGAAAAGACAAAAAAAGGACAACAGAAATGATAAAGGGGATGGAACTACTCCCTTGGGAAGAAAGACTAAACAGGTTAGAGCTCTTTCAGGTTGGAGAAGAGGCAGCTGAAGGGAATCGATGATATCCGATAAACTGGGATTAGTTATTCACCCTTTCAAATAATACTATGACTAGGGGAAACTACATGAAACTAACAGGAAGTAGAGTTAAAACAAATCAGAGTGTGAATTTTTTCACTCAACATACCATCAAGCTGTGGAATTTGTTGCCGGAGCATGTGGTCAAGGTGATGAGTACAGCGGGATTTAAAATCGGTTTGGACACGTTCCTGGAGGAACAGTCCCATAAACCATTAGACAGGTAGATCTGGGAAAGCCACTGCTTATTCGTGGGTGTGAGCAACAAAATATGGATCTACTCTTTGGAATGTGCTGGGTAACTTGTGAACCGGTTTGGTCGCCGTCCGAAATAGGATGCTGGTGTCAATGGACCTTCGTCTGACTCAGCATAGCATACTTTATGTTCTTAACTTTTAAAGCAACATTTAAATATACTATAATCAGATCAAACAAAACACACAGCCAGGGTGCTGTATATAGCACTAATGTGTAACATTAGATAACTACTGGGATTAAAAAAAAATTACCTCTATTAAAAAAAAAAAAGGAGGTATCATAAGACCTCAGTAGTGTCCAGGACTGCAAGTGTATCCTGGTAGGGTCCAGGAAGAGGTAAACAGTTCCTGACCACCAGAAGGGTATTGGCAACACATGTGCAGCACTATCAGTCAACTGTGAGAAGCTGAATCCATCCGAGTCCTGTACACCGATGCACTATAAGTAACCAGCTTTCACTGCTGTAGAGACTTATTTGTAGGGGATAGGGGTTGAAGGGTTGCACTTTCAAACCATTCTCCCCTCCACCCCTGCATTGGTGCATTTCCCAGGATTCCCGTCCCCCCAACTGTGAAGTTGCAAACAGAGGAGGTACAGACACACCTTTAAGTCACAAGAGTGATCACTATGGAATGTTTTCCGCCAGTGGAATTACACCAATGAAACATTGGTGTGTAATTCTTCAGTACCCTAACACGTTACCATTAGCACAGCTTCACAGTTTACAGGAATGCTCTGGCCTGGGTTTGGGAATCAGATGTCCAGTTCCAATTCAGCATCTAAAGTGCCAATGGTGCTGAGCCCTTCCCCATGGCTCAGAGAACACTCAGATCTCTAACCTGTCATCCACTTAATTAAGGTTGTGGAGCCCAATCGATCAGAGTCTGAAACCACTACTATTTGAGAGCTATAAATAGGCACCACAGACAGCTGATGTGTTAGCTAGTAATAGCAGATTACTTCATGGCAAGACCTTATACCACACTTCTCAAGGCATCTGAGCAGTAGTACAGAACAGTGTGGATTATGCTATCCCAGGCATTGATCAGTTTTTCTCATAGTGTCTGTGCTGTAGAATAGAATAGTGGATTATTCTATCTCTGGCACCAATAAATTCATTTCCTCACAGTGTCTTCTGTAGACTAAATAACAGTGGATTATTCTATCACAAGCATCAATCAGTGCATTTCCCATGGATCAATGCTGTTGAATAGAAGTGGATCATTTTGTGATTATTCTGTCCAACATAAAAAAAATGGCTGTAAAAACCTTTAACAAGAACTATAAACTAAAGCCTGGATTTTCAACACCCTGCGCGCGTAAAATCTGGGTTTTACGAACGTGGCTGGGCCTTGCGCATGCTAAGCCAATTTTAGAAAGGGCCTGGCCACGTGCGTACAGCCTGGTACGCGCACAAGTGCCGAGCTTCTTGGAAGGGGCAGGCCGGGGTGTGTGTTCTGGGCAGGGCCGAGACAGCACCATTGTTCGCCATCCCAGAGACTTGCCAGCCAGTGCGCACAATTTACTTTGGCTCGGGAGCCGAAGTAAGCTGGAAAAAAAAGAAGAAAAAAGAATAGGTAGGGTTTAGGGGTGGGGAGAAGAGGGGAAGGGGAAGGGAGGTTAGGTAGGGGGGTAGGTAAGTTCCCTCCCAGTCTGCTTCTTAATGTGAGTGGACTGGGAGGGAACTGGGGAAGGCCAAGAAGCATCACCGCACAGAAATTGCAGAAGCCCCCACCCCCCTTGTGTGTGCCGCCCGCACATATGTGCGCGGATTATAAAATACGGCACACATTTATTTATTTATTTATTTAAGTTTTTTTATATACCAACATTCAAGACGATAGTCCCATCATGCAGGTTCACAAGAAACAGGGGTGCAATTAAAATAAACTTTACAATTTGAACAATAGTGCAGAAAAGCAGTTACATGTAACAGGGAACAATAACTTGGAGTAAGAAGGAAAATGAAGATCAGATATTATATATATTTATAATAACATTATAAGGGGTGGCTATTAATGCTATTACTAGCGAAGTATGTTGATTGAAGGGAGTTAAGTAATGTTGGAGTTAGGAAAGGCCTGCGTGAACAGCCACGTCTTGAGTCTTTTCTTGAATGTTGAGATGCTGGGTTCCATTCTAAGATCCGGGGGAATGGAGTTCCATAAAGTTGGACCAGCTGTGGAGAAGGCCCGATCTCTAAGCGTGATGTGTCTGGTAGTTTTGGCTGGAGGTACTTGAAGTGATCCTTTGTAAGCATCTCTTGTCGGTCTTGTTGAGTAGTGTAATCGGAGGGGGATATGGAGATCGATTGGGGCTAATTGATGGATGTTTTTGAAAATGGTGAGAATGGCCTTGTAGATTATTCTGAAGTGGATAGGCAGCCAGTGGAGGCCCATCAGGATAGGTGTTATGTGTTCTCTTCTCCTGGTGTTAGTGAGTATACGGGCGGAGGCCATTTTGGACCATTTGCAATGGTTTGGTGTGTGATGAAGGGAGACCAAGCATGATGGTGTTACAATAGTCCAGCTTTGCGAAAATGATTGATTGTAGAATCGTTTCTAAAGTCATGAGTGTGGAAGAGAGGTCGTATTCTTGCGCGCGGGTCTCACATGCGCGCGGCCCATGGATTTTCCACCATGCGCATGCATGGTAGAAAATCGGCACATCCATGTGCAAACACTGGGAAGCGAGCACACATGGACGCACAAAGTGGAAAATCTACCCCTAAGTTTTTGCTTACTGGCAAATCAGAAATTATATATTATATATATTTATTTTTTTTTATGGCATACTCTAGCATTCTTCTTATTTTGCCATATCGGGACTCTCTTGATGCTCTCTCAATAGTCAAAGGGGGCTAAATGGCCGAGCGCACCATTTAGCCCCGTTTTGCCGTTCGTTTTAGACGTGCTATTATTACCCCTTATACCATATTTTGATGAGCCTATTAGTTAGTCGCCGCACATTTTACTCTCAAAAAGGGCAGACGTTAAGTTGGAAGCGACCCTGAAAAGGGGACAGAAAAGCAGAAAATTCTGATTTTCTGTACACCCTCCGACATAAAGCCCGTGATATTAAGTTGGAGGAACCAAAAATTAAAAAGAAAAATCTGCCCGCCGATCCACGGATTCGAAAACAGATGCTCAATTTTGCCAGTGTCTGTTTTCCGAACCTGTGGCTGGTCAGCAGGTTCGAAAACCGATGCCGGTAAAAACTGTCAGTTGTCTGACCCGCTGCCAGCCACCGCTTCCACTAATAAGGAGGCGCTAGGGACGCGCTATTGTCCCTAGCGCCTCTTTATTAGCGCCGGGCCTCATTTAAATACAGAATCTCGTGCCCAGGAGAGTTGTCTAGGCACGGGTCAGGAGAGCAGGCGCTCAACTCGGAGCGCAGCTCTCCCGCACCTTTTATTGAATCGGCCTGAAGCCAGCAGTGCCCTCCCATTTGAGATTTCTAAGTCAAAGAAATGGACACATCGAAAGATTAATTTGTGATATGGATCCCTGGTTACATCTTAAATAAAATTGGATTGGCAATAAAAGGGTTGGCATGGAGGCAGTTTGCCATTTATCTTCCCCCTCCCCATCATGTCTATCCCTGCCACAATGACTGTAGGTTTTACTTCAAAACATCCTTCTGCACAGGAGAATGCTTCTTATAGCTTCTATCTCCTTTCGGAAAAGTCTCCCCTTTCCCAAAAGTTTCCCCAGTTCCTTACAAAGCAGAATCCTTCTTCCCTTTGTAAGGAACTGGGGAAACTTTGGGGGAAAGGGGAGACTTTTCCGAAAGGATGGGCTCCACCTTAACCAGAGTGGAACCAAGCTGCTGGCACTAACTTTCAAAAAGGAGATAGAGCAGCTTTTAAACTAGAACAAGGGGGAGAGCCGACAGTCACTCAGCAGTGCATGGTTCAGAGAAATGTATCCTTGAAGGATACTAATGAAACAGGAGAGTTAGGGCATCCCAACAGAGAGGATCCAATAAAAGCAAACTTAGTCCATGTATCTGTATGTAAAAAATCACCGAAGCTAATGATTTCCGAATTATCCCTAACAACTGAAAAGCAGCTTGTTAATACAAACAACAAAACCACACTTTGAAATGTCTGTATGCAAGAAGTAAGATGGGAGAGTTAGAACGTATAGCAGCAAATGATGAGATTGATATAATTGGCATCACAGAGACTTGGAAGAAGGAGGATAACCAATGGGACAGTGCTATATCAGGGTACAAATTATATTGCAATGATAGGGACTATGGCCCCCAGTCTTGCATGCCTGTATATGGACCATTTTGAGTCTTCCTTTATTTATCCTTCGGAGTGGGCACCTTTTTTATACTTGTGGCTCTGGTTCATAGATGATGTGTTTCTGATATGGGTGGGTACTTGACATACAGTTTTATATGTTTGTAGACTGGGTCAATTCTTTAAACCCCCATTACAATTTAATTTCTGCATCCATCCATCAGAAATCTCGTTTTTGGATATTCTTATCTCAGTGGTAGATGATCATTTCATTACTACCCTGTATCAGAAGGACACTGATCATAATACATTATTGGCATACTCCAGCTGTCATCCGAGAGCACTCCGCAATAATAGGATTAAATGGTGAATTTTCTCAGAGGAAAAGGGTAAACAGTGGAGTGCCTCAGGGATCTGTACTTGGACCGGTGCTTTTCAATATATTTATAAATGATCTGGAAAGGAATACGACGAGTGAGGTTATCAAATTTGCGGATGATACAAAATTATTCAGAGTAGTTAAATCACAAGCGGATTGTGATACATTACAGGAGGACCTTGCAAGACTGGAAGTTTGGGCATCTAAATGGCAGATGAAATTTAATGTGGACAAGTGCAAGGTGTTGCATATAGGGAAAAATAACCCTTGCTGTAGTTACATGATGTTACAAGATCTAGGCATAATAGTGGATAACACTTTAAAATCGTCGGCTCAGTGTGCTGCAGCAGTCAAAAAAGCAAATAGAATGTTAGGGAATTATTAGGAAGAGAATGGTAAAACGGAAAATGTCATAATGCCTCTCTATCGCTCCATGGTGAGACCGCACCTTGAATACTGTGTATAATTCTGGTCGCCGCATCTCAAAAAAGATATAGTTGCAATGGAGAAGGTACAGAGAAGGGCAACCAAAATGATAAAGGGGATGAAACAGCTCCCCTTTGAGGAAAGGCTGAAGACGTTAGGGCTGTTCAGCTTGGAGAAGAGATGGCTGAGGGGGGATATGATAGAGGTCTTTAAGATCATGAGAGGTCTTGAACGAGTAGATGTGAATCAGTTATTTACACTTTCAAATAAAGAAGAACTAGGGGGCATTCGATGAAGTTAGCAAGTAGCACATTTAAGACTAATTGGAGAAAATTCTTTTTCACTCAACGCACAATAAAGTTCTGGAATTTGTTGCCAGAGGATGTGGTTAGTGCAGTTAGTGTAGCTGTGGTTAAAAAAAGGTTTGGATACGTTCTTGGAGGAGAAGTCCATTAACGGCTATTAATCAAGTTTACTTAGGGAATAGCCACTGCTATTAATTGCATCAGTAGCATGGGATCTTCTTAGTGTTTGGGTAATTGCCAGGTTCTTATGGCCTGGTTAGGCTTGATGGACCCCTGGTCTGACCCAGCATGGGAATTTCTTATGTTCTTAGATGAGCGCTTCTAGCTCAGTCTGAACCTGCTTCTACTGTGGCTAAAGCCACCATCTGCCTTCATGTGCATAGTGCTGTAGCTCCCCAACCTATCATAGTGGTAGGCAGGGGTTACCAGGGCCGGTGCAAGGGTATTAGGTGCCATAGGTGAACCTTCTGTCTTGCGCCCGACCCCTCCCCACTCCCAGTCCAGGCCCCAGCCTCATTTACTCAACCAGGCCCCCTCTCATTCACACACTTAGGTTCCTTGTCTCATTCACACATGCACCTTTCAATGGTGTTAGAGCGAGGCTCCCTCGCTCTAACACCATTGCTCTCTCCTACACACACAATCCCTCACACACACACACACACACACACACACACACACACAAAAAGAATCGCTGCTCATGGTCCACCAAGACTCTGCTACTCTCAGCCGAGAGCAGGATGGGTGTTGCTCGCGGCCCACTGAGTCTCTGCTTCTCTTGGCCACAAGCAGGATAGGCACTGTGCATGGCCCACCAAGTGTCTGCATTTCTTGGCTGCGAGCAGGATGGGTGCTCCTTGCGGCTCACAGAGTCTCTACTCCTCTTGGCCAAGGGTGGGATGGGCTCTGCTCGTAGCCCTACATGGCTGCTCTTTGCCGCTCCCTAATGGTTAGCGCCCTAGTCAACTGCCTAGTTTTTCTTATTGAGACGCGCTGGCCTCAGACTACAGCTCCGTTTGGATGTCGGTATATGTTCATGCTGAGTGTGGCTAGTAACCATCTATTTAGCAATGACTGGATTTCCTATCCCTTGAGCGAGAGGGGAAGCATGAATGTTATCTTAACAGCAGCCCGAGCCTTGGCTGCTCCAAAGGGCAGAAGCCGGGCTGCAGGGTTAGAGTGGGAGTTGGGGGGAATGTTTGCACATCTGTACTGTTAAACATCCAAAAATATTTATGGCACCCTCAACATTCACCTGCATCCTCCAAGTGCTACATTGCTGGGCTCTGACGATGGATCTTTGAGGACGTAACAGTACTTTTTTCTCTCACTTAGCCTGGTGAACGTATAACACTCCTTCTGCAAACTCGAGGCTAAGCGATGAGCCCTGGCAATAAATGCTGCAGTAATCACATCATCAGATAATTACTGTATCAGCCAAAGTAATTTCCATGTGCACAACCCATAGGAGAACCAAAGCAGGAGAATAAAATGCTCTATTCAGGAGCTGCAAGGGCACCTATCAAGAGCCAAAGGGAACTAGCATGATCCCAGATGATTAACTTTAAATATCCGAAGTTCTACTGCCTTCCCCTTTGGCCTGTTTTCTTCTTTAAGGCAGTCCCATTGCAACAATGCTGACTGTCTAACTGGGACAGAGAGGAAAACTAACCTTTCAACAAAGTCTTCTTCCACTGGGGGTGACCAAGGTGTGCCCCTTACCGGAACAGGTCATCTGCATGACTCATGTTTTACCTTAATGGCCTTGGAGAAAACTTGGGAGAGCTCAGACATGTTTTTGGATTCAGAAAATCCTTAAAACATTTTTCAAAGTTCTAGATGCATTGCAAGCAGGGGTCCAGATGGGACCCCCCTCTTTCAGAGCAGACTGAGCCAGTTCTGATTTTATGCCTTTGCTTCAGGACAACGGAATCCATTGCACTATACTAAGAGGAAGATTTGATGTCCACATAAACAACCAATAAACCACCTGCATGTCTGCTACATTCACAATGAACTATTTATTTTGAATTCTTCTATGCCACCTTCTGACAAAAGATCAATCAAAGTGGTGTGCAATCAATCATAAAAATCAATAAACGAGGAGATCACGTGATGCGGTGAGGACGCATTCACCTCGCGCTCCGGGTGCCCCTTCTCTAAATCTACCTGCTCAGCGGCAATCTCTTGGCGGAATCCCTCCTGTGGGGCAGGGAAACACTGCTGCCAATCGGGAAAGTCAATCCTGCGGAAGCAAGCTGGTTCGCAACAGCATGTCTATTCGCCCGCAGAGAAAAGAGAAAGACAGGCAGACTAAGCCAGAAGCCAAGATGGCCGCCGCAATGCCCGACAGCCCTGCAGTCGCAAGTACTAACTCCTCTACTGCATCCATAACAGCAGGCCTTTATCCTAAATTTGAAGAACTTTCCTCCCAAATAGCAGAAGTCCAAAATACCCTAACAGGACTATAACACCCGCATGGATGTGATGGAGGGCCGCATCCACATGGTGGAGGATGACTCCATCACGATCCAACGAAACTGGAGAAAATAATTAAGGCGCAAGATACCATAATTGATGACCTGGAAAATAGGTCGCGCCGGGCAAATTTACGATTTGTGGGCTTAGACGAACAAGTAGCAGATAACATCCTGATCAGCTTATTTGAGACGTGGCTACCGACCGAGCTAGGCCTCCCTGAACTAGTGGGCCAATTAAGGGTGGAAAGAGCACACCGTATAGGGGCTAAGCAACTGGAAAAGAAATCCTCTCGAGTCGTAGTGGCTGAATTCTTAAACTATGCCAACAAAGCGCAGTTGCTACAAGCGTATCACAACAAAAAGGACTTGATACACGGCGGGAAGCAGCTCTTAATCTTTAAAGATTTTTCTAATTCTATGGCGCAGCTGAGATGGGCGTTCGCGCCAGTTTGTACAAATTTGGTGAACTGCAAAATCAAATTTGCCATTTTATACCCAGCAAAGCTGAAAATTTGGATTGATTCTGGATGTCAGTTTTTTGATTCACCTAAAGAGGCGGAGCAGTTTCTTCATAACCTTCCAGAGTGTATATTTATTTTTTTGGTTTTTTATATACCGACATTCTTGTAGAAATTACAAATCATATCCTGAAGATCTGAGGGCTTGGATTCATGGTAAAGTTCCTTGGGGCACATGGAGAGATATCAAGTCTGGACTTCAGACTATAAAAGAAATCCGAAAATTGTGACTTGCTGAGGGTCAGCAGTTCAGGTTATTCATTATTGGACAGAAACCCATGATCGTTCATAGTTACAGCTTTGTCCAGTTATCAGCTCAAAGTTATCACTTGGTTAATTCCTGATTTATATTGTTCTATTGGTGTTATGCTAAAAGGCTGAGTGGTACTGTATATCTTGCTGGGTAAAATCTTCACTGATATAGGGCATGGATTAATCCCCAGAGGAGGGGCACCCATGCACTTCATAAGTGATCTCTGGAGAAGGGAATGGATCCCTTAGATACATGGCAAAATCAGGGGGGGGTTGGGGGGGGGGGAGGGAAGGAGGATAGCGACTCAAGAGAACCGGTTAAACATGTGATATGTACATATAAGAGCAAGAAACATGGCAGAGACAAGGAGCAAAAGGTTAGGGACATTGTCAAGTGGAGGGGACGCATTGTAGTCCAGGAGTCTGGTACTTTGTATGAGCTGGGGGATCACAAACTCCAGGTAATCAAGCAGAGATATGGGCCAAACTTATTACCCACCATTGCGCAGTATAAATGAATGATTGTGTGAAATTTCTTTCCTGGAATGTTGCAGGGTTGGGCACCCCAGTTAAAAGGGAAAAGGTGCTGTCAAATATCAATAGACTAAAAGGTAAAATTATCTTTCTTCAGGAGATTCATATGAAGGCAAATGCCCATTTAAAACTCAAAGAGAGAGGATTTAATCAAATCTTTGTGGTACATGGGTCCTCTCATAGTAGAGGAGTAGCTATCCTGCTACATAAATCCATGTCCTTTCAACAGCAACAGACCTTAGTTGACCCAAAAGGGAGGTACGTCATAGTGGAAGGGCTGCTTTTTGGCAAAATAACCATATTAGTTTCAATTTATGGCCCCAATCAATATGACCACCAATTTTTCTCTGATGTAGTGGCCAAATTATTGACGCTTCATCAGGCACCAATAATAATGGGTGGTGGCCTTAATTGCATGACAGACCATGATCTGGATCAAACATCTAGCGCTCAGGGACGACATTAGCCTAAATAAGGGAATCCCTTTCTTGTGTGACTCTTTACAATTACTGGATGCCTGGAGAATGTTAAATCCTGGATGTAGGGATTTCACACACATGGCGCGAGCATCGAATGCTAGATCGAAAATAAACAATATTTTAATTTCAGAAGCTCTATTCTCGCAATTACAAACCTCCGCCATTGAACCACTAGTTATCTCAGACCACAGTCCGGTATCCTGTGGGTTGAGAAGCTTAGGAGTGAGTCCCGAGGTGGTGGCCTGGATTGCAAACTGGTTGAAGGACAGAAGACAATGTGTGATGGTAAATGGAAACTCTCTCTGAAGAGAGAGCGGTTTTAAGTGGTGTACCGCAAGCATCGGTGTTGGGACCGGTCCTGTTCAATATCTTTGTGAGCGACATTGTGGACGGGATAGAAGGTAAGGTTTGTCTATTTGCGGACGACACTAAGATCTGCAACAGAGTGGACACGCCAGAAGGAGTGGAGAGAATGAGACTGGATTTAAGGAAGCTGGAAGAGTGGTCGAAGATATGGCAGCGGAGATTCAATGCCAAGAAGTGCAAAGTCATGCATATGGGGAGTAGAAATCCGAATGAACTGTATTCGATGGGGGGGGGGGGGGGGGGGGGGGGGGGAGGCTGATGTGCACGGAGCAGGAGAGAGACCTTGGGGTGATAGTGTCTAATGATCTGAAGTCAGCGAAACAATGTGACAAGGCAATAGCAAAAGCCAGAAGAATGCTGGGCTGCATAGAGAGAGGAATATCGAGTAAGAAAAGGGAAGTGATTATCCCCTTGTACAAGTCCTTGGTGAGGCCTCACCTGGAGTACTGTGTTCAGTTCTGGAGACCGTATCTACAAAGAGACAGAGACAGAGACAAGATGGAAGCGGTACAGAGAAGGGTGACCAGAAAGGTGGAGGGTCTTCATCGAATGACTTATGAGGAAAGATTGAAGAATCTAAATATGAACACCCTGGAAGAAAGGAGGAGCAGGGGTGATATGATTCAAACTTTCAGATACTTGAAAGGTTTTAATGATCCAAAGACAATGACAAACCTTTTCCATCAAAAAAATCAGCAGAACCAGGGGTCACGAGCTGAAGCTCCAGGGAGGAAGACTCAGAACTCAGAACTCCAGGGAGGAAGACTCCAGGGAGGAAGACTTCCAGAACCAATGTCAGGAAGTATTTCTTCACGGAGAGGGTGGTGGATGCCTGGAATGCCCTTCCGGAGGAAGTGGTGAAGACCAGAACTGTGAAGGACTTCAAAGGGGCGTGGGATAAACACTGTGGATCCATCAAGTCTAGAGGACGTGAATGAAGAGGGGGTGGCTCGCGGGAATGAAGGCTACTACCTGGAGATAATACAATATACATACACACGGTTAATGCGACTCCAACATTGCTCTAAGCTTCAACAGTAAGAGAAAATGTGGAAAAAAAAAAGAAGGATTTGCATTCACAAAAAAGCGGGGTGTAGCTTGCTTGTTACGGCGGTTATTACCCCCAAACCAAATAAGCCTGATTCTTTACTTTCAATGCATATCTAGCATAGCTCTCTGCTTCAACGGCAGGGGAGAAAGTCTGATACTGATACTTCACTTTCAACGCATAGCCAGCATAGCTCTCTGCTTCAACGGCAGGGGAGAAAGTCTGTTACTTCACTTTCAACGCATAGCCAGCATAGCTCTCTGCTTCAACGGCAGGGGCAATGTAGAAAAGAGTATCTATATATATAGACAACAACCAACAAGGACTAAATTACATAGTCGAGTGAACAGAAGCATGGGTGTAGCTTGCTTATTGAGGCGGTTACTACCCCTAACTAAGCTACGTATTCAATTGGATGCAGTTCCAGCACTGCTCTCTACATTAATGGTGGGGTGGAAGGGAAATGGGACTGAAAGGTACTAAGAGCCAAGCGTAACAAGTAAGAGGAAAAAAGAAAAGTGCATGGCTTGCTGGGCAGACTGGATGGGCCGTTTGGTCTTCTTCTGCCGTCATTTCTATGTTTCTATGAAAAGACAGGGGGCATACAGAGATCCAGCCACATAGAAAATGCCAGTATGGCTGGTTATTGCCAAAATTTAAAGAATTTTTGATTACCAAATGGAAAGAATTTACGGGCTTTAATGCCGCACATCTGTTATGCGCCCCGCCCGCTGCCGCCATCCCACGCACGGGCCTGCTCACCTTCATGGTTCCACAGCGGGTCCCAGGATGACCTCCCTCGCGGTAGTTGCCAGTCCTGCCAGGCCCTGGCGTCCTACGCGCCAGGCCTCACGCTGAGGTTCAGCGTCCTCAGCCATGTTAGCCATACCCCTGCACGCGCAGACCACCCGGACTCATGTAGGGCCAAGGGCAGGTCTTAGCTCTGCGGCGCACCCTGATTGATCCCTCGATATAAGGAAGTTCCTGTCTATGCTTCCTTGCCTCGGCAATCGGGTCGGTTTGTTCTAAGATGGCCTCTGCGTTTGTTCCTGTTCTTGCCTGTTCCTAGTCTCGTTCCAGGATCCTTCTGTTCCTGACTTGTTCCTGTGTTCGTCTGTCTACCCAGGTAGTACCCTCGGACTGTCTTACTGGTACTGACCTCAGCTTGCTCCTGACCTGCCTGCGGCCTGCCTCAAAGACCTCAGCCTGCCTTTGACCTTGTCTGACCTCCGGTACCTGATCCCTGCTGGTCTGACCTCTGGATCTTGACCTTTGCCTGCCTGACCATGTCTCCAGATTCTGGCTCTGTTCCTCGCCTTGTCATCACCAACTCTGTTCTGGTTCTCCTTGTTACAACCAGCCTCCAACTTTGAACCTGTGTCCGTGGCATGCTGGACTTTCATTCTCTCAGGAGACCCTGCAAGGCCCACCTAAGTCCAAGTGGCCCGGGTCGACCTTGGACTTCCAGTGGTGAAGCTCTTCACAGCCTCTGTCTTCTCCAGTGCTCTGCCCCCTGGGGGCAGTTACCCCCTGTTCCATTTCAGGAGACGTTTCTTCACTGTCCCAGAGCAAGGGTTCAACCCCCGAGCGCAACACATCAGTCTACCCCTATTTTATTTTGGGAAACTGCCAAAATTATTATGCGGGATCATATTATAGAGTATGCCATCCGCCGTAAAAGAGAATCAGACAAAGAAATGATGGCATTAACGTCCAAATTAAATGCTTGTAAAAAGAATCTGTCACAAAAGGCACACCGGCCTCCCAAAAAAACATTGAATTTAATTCGCACAGAACTAAATGAGTTACTCCACAAACGGACGACATCCTCATTGTTCTCTTTAAGCACAGTCTGTATTTATACGGCAACAAGGTCGGGAGGTTGTTATCTCACCTAGTTAAAGGAGAACGGAAAGCCTGTCATATCACCTACCTTAAAGACCCCGCGGGGAAAAGTGCGCCAGAGATATCATAGTTTGTTTCCATGCCTACGATCAAAAAGAAAAAATCCTGCAAGCAGCAAGACAAAATACAGATCTTCAATGGCATGGGGGAAAGGTGAAAATTTTTCAAGACTTGTCTCCGATCACCATTAGAAAGCGGCGTGAATTTCGGGAGGTGATACAGTCTTACATGCAGGGAACTATCACTACATATGGTTATTCCCATTTGGACTCCAATTTGTAATTCAGGGGGTGTGGAGGAAAATGTCATAATGCCTCTGTATCGCTCCATGGTGAGACCGCACCTTGATACTGTGTACAGTTCTGGTCGCCGCATCTCAAAAAAGATATAATTGCGATGGAGAAGGTACAGAGAAGGGCTACCAAAATGATAAGGGGAATGGAACAGCTTCCCTACGAGGAAAGACTAAAGAGGTTTAGGACTTTTCAGCTTGGAGAAGAGACGACTGAGGGGGGATATGATAGAGGTGTTTAAAATCATGAGAGGTCTAGAACGGGTAGATGTGAATCGGTTATTTACTCTTTCGGATAGTAGAAAGACTAGGGGGCACTCCATGAAGTTAGCATGGGGCACATTTAAAACTAATCGGAGAAAGTTCTTTTTTACTCAACGCACAATTAAACTCTGGAATTTGTTACCAGGGGATGTGGTCAGTGCAGTTAGTATAGCTGTGTTTAAAAAAGGATTGGATAAGTTCTTGGAGGAGAAGTCCATTACCTGCTATTAAGTTAACTTAGAGAATAGCCACTGCCATTAGCAACAATAACATGGAATAGACTTAGTTTTTGGGTACTTGCCAGGTTCTTATGACCTGGATTGGCCACTGTTGGAAACAGGATGCTGGGCTTGATGGACCCTTGGTCTGACCCAGTATGGCATTTTCTTATGTTCTTATGTTCTCTAAAATACTTCGAGCGGCTGGGTTACTGCAACAGAGTCTGGAGACCGACAAGACACAGCATCCAGGAGTTTCCATGGTGTCCAGTCAGAAATGGTAAAGAGTCCGGTATGGTGGAAAACGATTAAGAAGGCAGTCAGGCGGTCAGTTGAATTCCAGGGAACCCACAATGTGAGTCAAGATGGACTATGAGTGAGAATCACGGGAATCCACTAGTAAAGATTTTGGAGTTACAGAGGTTTTCTAACTTTACAAATTACTACATAGCAGTACAAGACTTAGGAAACAATGTTAGTATTACGCTTAGTTCTCAGTTCAAGAAAAGTTATTGATTGTATTGCGGATGCTAATAGCAATGGTTGCATTGAGAGGGGAGGTGGTTGTTGATACGTGTGCCAGTAAGGTTTTGTGTGGCCTTAGTCCTCCAGGTGTGGGAGCCATGGGAGGGGCTCCGGGGAGGAGGGTAGGGATGGGGATGGAAGAGTGGGGGATAGGGAAGGTCTATATACTAACAGTCTGACCCACACTGTGCAGCGATGGATGAAGAAGGGAGTATTGACTTATGGTCGTTGAAAAAAAGGGGGAGCCGACATCACTAGGCTGCAATTGCGGATGTCACAGAGGGCGGAGATGGAGTTATCATTATGGATGAATTACTATTGATGTCCTAGAATGTAAAGGGGCTGAATTCTTTCTATAAACGTAAATGTCTACTACAAGATGCAGTGAGAGACCACATAGATATTTTATTATGCCAAGAGACTCACCTTAAGAAAAAATGAGAGGCTGCTGATTTCACAACATTTCTCCATATAATATTTTGCAACGGCTACGGCAAGTTATAAATATGGAGGCTTGGGTGTTCTTTTTTCAAAAAATGTAACAGTGGATATTGTTTCAATTGTAAGAGATACAGAAGGCCGTACATTATTGTAAAGTTCAAAATGGGGAACTCAATCTACACCATAGTGAATGTGTATGCCCATGCCCTCAATACGGGGCAGGGTGCTTTTTTCAACCAACTATCAAACATTAAGAACATAAGAACATAAGATTCTTCAACAATGAGTGGAGGGTTCCCTAATCCTAGGCGGGGGGGATCTCAATATCACACGATACCCATTTCTAGACTCGAGTAGGGGTGAAGGGAGTCACTCCAGACAACACAGGAAGGGATTGAAAAATCTCATGAGAGATTGGAACTTGATAGACGTCTGCAGATTACATCACCAGACAGAGCGTAATTACACGTTTTATTCAAAAGCACATAAAACATATTTGAGAATTGATTAATTTCTAGTGGATAAAGATATCACTAACAAGATCAAAAACTCAGAGATATCAGCTTCATATAGGGGATAGATTCTGGCGACTAAACGATAGCTTACTCAATGATATTGAATTCTGAAATTTGCTGAGCCAAGAGATGGGGCAATTCCTAGAGGAGAACTATAATGGAGAGGTATCTGCCCAGACCCTATGGGATTACTTCAAAGCAGTGGCCGGGGCAAATTAATAGCCCGAGCCTCCTTTGTAAAGAAAACAAAAAATAAATGGCGAATGGAAATCCTACATCAGTTGGGTAAGTTAGAACTGAGGCATAAAAGAGGAGCAGAGCCGGGATTGGCAATGCAGCTAGACAAACTGAGGGAGGAGCTGAAAGATTTATCCATTGGAGAGACTGTGTTCCAAATGGATGGAGCAAGACAGGAATTTTTTGAGAGGGGGGGGGGGGGGGAACAAAGCAGGGAGATGGCTAGCTAGAAAACTGAAGGCTAGAGTGACTCAGAATCAAATCTTAAAAATACGGTCAGCCGCAGGGGAGATACTTTATGACAGCCACAAAATCCATGAGAGATTCATTCAATTCTACAAACAATTATATTCCAAAAAGACAAATATATCACAGGAAGCCATAGATTCATATTTGGGGGCAGTCCCACTGCCTTGTGCAGAACCCTATCAACAACAATATTTAGACAAGCTCATAACAGAGGAGGAAGTGTCGAAAGCGATATAAGGTCTAAAAATGGGGAATCCCCGGGCATAGACGGTTACACAGCTAGTTTCTATAAGCATCTAAGCCCCCTGATTTGCTGCCCATTGGCTGCGGCATATAACAACTTGTTAGCAGAAGGAATGCTAGCTGATGATGCGAATAGGGCAGGTATTACTATATTAGCGAAACTGGGTAGGGATGTAACGCAACGTGACTCATATAGACCCATATCATTAATAAACCTGGACCTAAAGATATTGGCAAAGATACTGGCTACTCGATTGAATAGCAAAGCACCAGTTCTAATCCACCCGGATCAGACAGGATTCGTACCAGGCAGACTGCAGCTGATAATGTTAGGAGAGTGCTAGATTTAATCTGGCATGCGCAGAATACTAACAGGAAATGGTTCTGCTCATTATTGATGCAGAAAAAGCATTCGACCTGGTTCATTGGGAATACCTCTTCTCTGTCTTGAAGATGGGATTGGGAGGAAACTTGACTTGGATTATGAAATTATATTCTAATCCGAGTGCTTGTATCAAAGTCAATGGGGGTTATTCAAAACCCTTCCCAATTGAACGAGGAACAAGGCAAGGTTGCCCTCTTTCCCCGCTGCTATTCGCACTGGGGCGGATTTTCAGAGCCCTGCTCGCGTAAATCCGCCCAAAACCGGGCGGATTTACGCGAGCAGGGCCCTGCGCGCAGGGAAGCCTATTTTACATAGGCCTCCCGGCGCGCGCAGAGCCCCGGGACTCGCGTAAGTCCCGGGGTTCTCGGAGGGGGGCGTGTCGGGGGCGTGTCGGGGGGCGGGCCCGGTCGTCGCGGCGTTCCGGGGGCGTGTCGGCAGCGCTTTGGGGGCGGGTACGGGGGCGTGGCTACGGCCCGGGGGCGTGGCCGCGCCCTCCGTACCCGCCCCCAGGTCGCGGCCCGGCGCGCAGCAGGCCCGCTGGCGCGCGGGGATTTACGTCTCCCTCCGGGAGGCGTAAATCCCCCGACAAAGGTAAGGGGGGGGTGTAGACAGGGCCGGGTGGGTGGGTTAGGTAGGGGAAGGGAGGGTAAGGTGAGGGGAGGGCAAAGGAAAGTTCCCTCCGAGGCCGCTCCGATTTCGGAGCGGCCTTGGAGGGAACGGGGGGAGGCAGCGCGGCTCGGCGCGCGCAGGCTATACAAAATCGATAGCCTTGCGCGCGCCGATCCAGGATTTTAGTGGATACGCGCGGCTCCGCGCGTATCTACTAAAATCCAGCGTACTTTTGCTTGAGTCTGATGCGCAAGCAAAAGTAGGCTGATCGCGCTTCTTTTAAAATCTACCCCACTATATTTAGAACCATTAGCTATGAATATCAGATCCTCACAAGGAATAAAAGGTGTAAGGGTGGAGGATCATGACTACACATTATCATTATTTGCAGACGATGTATTATTCACCATCATGAACCCTCGAGATTCCTTACAATATTTAGTGGGAGAATTGGAGCGATTCAGTGCAGTATCAGGCTACCAGTTAAATATTGAAAAATCGAATTATTGAATATAACTCTGACAGGGAAAGAGGTAAAAGAGTTGAAAAAGACATTTCCCTTTAAGATAGTTACCAGGACAATCAAATATTTAGGAGTAAAGATAGGACCAGAGTTAGAGGAGCTTTTTAAACATAATTATGAACCAACATGGAAACAGATTAAGGACTGCAGGCAACAGGGAGGCCCAAAAGTGGGAACGGATCGATCTTTCATGGCTGGGCAGAATTTCCACAATAAAAATGAATGTGTTGCCCAGATTGGGGTATTTATTCCAAACCCTATTGATAAGTGAGCTTAAATCATGGCAGAAACAGTTCTTCAGATTTATCTGAAAACGCCGGCCCCCGAGGGTAAGCGGTAAAGATAAGGGGGGGACTAAGTGTGTCGTGCCTACTACGATATTACATAGCATCGCAATTGCACTATATATGCCAGTCAATACTGGCATCTGGTCGGCAGCACTAAGAGGTGGGTGCAATTGGAAATAGTTCTTTAGCAGGAAGGCAGCCGTCTTCCTTAGTATGGGTAGCATGCAACAATTGGAGAATGCCTGAACATATAGCCCCCTCTATTGCACTTACTCTAAGAATCTGGGATTGCTGGAAAAGAGAGATAGTGGGAGAAAGATCTCTATATTTGAAATCACCAATTTTCTTTAACAGAGGGTTCGGCCCGGGAAACTCCCAGGGCTTAGCGATAAGGTGGAGCCGCCAGGGCTGTACAAGTATTGAACATGTATGGCAAAGGGGAAAACTTATAGAGTTCACAGAGGTAGTCGAGCAATATCAGATTCCACTAACAGACAGCTTTTTCTATTTACAACTACAACATTATTTATCCCAAACCAAAGTGACGGATGATCTATGTAAAGGAAAATCACTGAGGGCTACTGCGACCAAGCGGAAAAAATCACCAAAGCAATATCAAAGATTTATATAATGCTAAACAAAGATTTGAAGTCCCCACCATCCCACATTCTCCAATGGGAGAAAGGTCTGAATACAATTCTGAGTCCTCACGAGTGGTCATCCTGCTTTAACACGGCTAAAAAATGTTCCATTTCAGCCTCAAAAATGGAACAAAATTATAAAATGTTATATTGCTGGTATCTTACCCCAGAGAGACTACATAGATTCTAACCAATGGCATGTCTTAAGGTGAATGGTGGGTACTCGGCTCCAATTCACGTACAAAGGGGTACTCGTCAAGGGTGTCCTCTGTCCCCGCTCCTTTTTGCACTCTTTTTAGAGCCATTTGCCATTAGTATTCGTAATAATCCACGGATACAAGGCGTGCATGTAGATAATTTTTTCTCTAAAATGGCCCTTTTCGCCGACGATATTCTATTTTCTGTCACTCACCCTGATACATCCTTGCCAGAGATAGTATTGGAAATCTCTAAATTTAGCTCTGTGTCCGGCTTTAAAATAAATTGGGATAAGTCGGAGATACTAAATTTGACAGTTTTACCGGACCAAGTGGCGGTTTTAAAGTCGACTTATGCGTTCAAATGGGCCTCTAAAAAGATAAAGTACTTGGGAATATACCTGGGCAGTCTTGAGGATATTTTTCATCTTAATTATACCCCATTATTGACAAAAATCTTCCAAGAATTAGAAGAATGGGATAGATATCACATTTCGTGGCTCGGCAGAATCGCCGTTCTGAAAATGAATATTCTCCCCCGCCTGCTATATTTATTTCAGACTTTACCCATACAGGTTCCTAACCGAGACTTGCTAAGATGGCAGCGCAGATTTCTGAAATATATATGGAAAGGTAAAAAAACCCAGGGTCTCTAGAAAAATTTTATACCTATCTAAGGGTCAAGGAGGCCTAGGTGTACCGAACCTACAGTGGTATTATGCTGCTGCTCATCTTCGCGCTATTGTTGACTGGCATAAAAGGCCTGTGGATAAAGCTTGGGTAAAAATGGAACAAGCTATGGTGGGACGGATGCCTCTTTCAGCTCTCATCTGGCAGCCCCAAACCTCCTGGCTGGCATTGTCCAGGACTCCCTTGCCCACGCAGACTACACTTGGGATTTGGGATAGGTGGAGACGGAGATTCCTGGGTTCCAGGATTTATGCTACCCAGTCTTATTTATTTCACAATAAGTTTTTTTTACCTGGGATCCCAAACCAGGCTTTCTCACGTTGGAAAGCCAGGCACATAGTTACTATTTCCCAGGTGTGGGGCTCTCAAGGGATGTATACTTTCGAGGATTTACGGGTTAAATATGACCTTCCACCCCAAGAACTGTACCATTATCTACAACTAAAGCACTTTCTGCTGTCCAACCCAATACGTGATAGTTTGCTGCAAGGGACCACCTTTTTTGAGGGGTTGTGCATGGGGGCTAATAAGATATCAAAAATTCTATCCAAGTTGTACAGGTTTCTGAATGCGGATGTGCCTGATTCACCTCACTTTATTAAATCTTGGGAACAGGATCTTGGTCTAGAGGGTGACGTGGAAAGTTGGCAAGAAGTATTTAAGACTATTGGCAAAGGCTTGATAGCAGCTTCACTGATTGAAAACTGTTATAAAATGGTATACCGCTGGCATTATAGTCCCCTACAACTCCATAGCTTTTATCCTGGCTCGTCTAAGAAATGTTGGAAACAATGTAATCAAGAGGGTTCGTATATGCATATGTGGTGGACCTGTCCGTATATTCAACAGCTATGGCAGCAAATATTTGTATGGATTTCTGAGATGGGTTCTTCTAATGTATCTTTCTCTGCTAGTCAAGTTCTGCTCAATGTATCCGAATCCTTAACGGTTTTTTTCCAGGACTAGTATTGAATTTTATATTTTTGTGGCTACCCGTTGCACTATAGCTAAACATTGGGGATCCTCTACTATCCCTACGTTGTCTGAGGTGCATGCCAAAGTCTCCTTAATCTATAGATTGAGCAAAATTACTGCATGTAAAAATAAGAAGGTTCGTGCTTTTAATACAGTCTGGGAACCATACGACACCTGGAAAACGCGGGGGGGATTGGGAGTATCCATGCCATGTTAGTTCTTTGTCACTTTCTGGCAGGTGATTTCGCCGACTCTCCCTGTTCTGTGATATGTGCAGAGAGTACGGAATACATGTGAAGCCTTGTTGTCTCTGAATTATTATATTATACCATTTTTCTACTGTGATCATTACTTACCTGAGCTAGGGCAGGGGGTTGGGGAGGTAACGGGGTTTTATTACTTAAAAGCGATGCATTTTCATACAGGTACCAGATGACTATAGTGTTTTCAGTTATAATTGGTTTTCCTAGAGATTTGGGCTTGTCTTAGACGACAGTGGTACTTCGTCTCGCTGTTCAATCTATGTATTATTTTATAATAATGGCACCACTCAATTGCTGTTTTTTGTACTGTTTTATTGCATCACAATAAAAACATTTAATTGAAAAAAAAAAAAAAAAAGATTCTAACCAATGACTACTGATACTTGTTGGAGAGACTGTGGGGGAAAAGGTACTTTTTTCCATGTATGGTGGGAGTGTGAGGCCATCCAACGCTACTGGGACATGGTCCTCACAATCGTGTTCAAAATCACTAATGAACAGGTGCCCAGAGATCCACTGATCTGCCTGTTGAATATGTATTCACATGTCTTGAATGAGCAGCACATGTACCTAATTCAACAGGTGGTATTAGCAGCTCGAGCAGAAATTGCATGCTCCTGGAAGCAGAGAGAGGTACCCCAAAGAGCGAAGGTTCTTCAGAGACTTGCCAAAGTGTGATACCTCTGCAAGTTGACAGCTATTAAAAGACAACAATTCAAACAATTCACGACTCAATGGCAAAGATATACATCTTGGCGACAGCAACAGAACACTCATCCAAGCATGGTATGCATCATTCTTCTTCTACTACTTCTACCTCTAAATCTTGCTGAGCAAAGAACTGCATAGTGTGAGGGGGGGGGGGGGCAGGGAGGGAAGAACATAAGAAAATGCCATACTGGGTCAGACCAAGGGTCCATCAATCCCAGCATCCTGTTTCCAACAGTGGCCAATCCAGGCCATAAGAACCTGGCAAGTACCCAAAAATTAAATCTATTCCATGTTACCATTGCTAATGGCAGTGGCTATTCTCTAAGTGAACTTAATAGCAGGTAATGGACTTCTCCTCCAATAACTTATCCAATCCTTTTTTAAACACAGCTATACTAACTGCACTAACCACATCCTCTGGCAACAAATTCCAGAGTTTAAT
Source organism: Rhinatrema bivittatum (assembly GCF_901001135.1). NCBI lineage: Eukaryota > Metazoa > Chordata > Amphibia > Gymnophiona > Rhinatrematidae > Rhinatrema > Rhinatrema bivittatum. The sequence continues at coordinate 242,047,617 of NC_042622.1, forward strand.
TGTGCATTGAGTAAAAAAGAACTTTCTCCGATTAGTTTTAAATGTGCCCCATGTTAACTTCATGGAGTGCCCCCTAGTCTTTCTATTATCCGAAAGAGTAAATAACCAATTCACATCTACCCGTTCTAGACCTCTCATGATTTTAAACACCTCTATCATATCCCCTCTCAGTCGTCTCTTCTCCAAGCTGAAAAGTCCTAACCTCTTTAGTCTTTCCTCATAGGGGAGCTGTTCCATTCCCCTTATCATTTTGGTAGCCCTTCTCAGTACCTTCTCCATCGCAATTATATCTTTTTTTGAGATGCGGCGACCAGAATTGTACACGGTATTCAAGGAGCGGTCTCACCATAGAGCGATACAGAGGCATTATGACATTTTCCGTTTTATTCACCATTCCCTTTCTAATAATTCCCAACATTCTGTTTGCTTTTTTGACTGCCGCAGCACACTGAACCGACGATTTCAATGTGTTATCCACTATGACGCCTAGATCACTTTCTTCGGTTGTAGCACCTAATATGGAACCCAACATTGTGTAATTATAGCATGGGTTATTTTTCCCTATATGCATCACCTTGCACTTATCCACATTACATTTCATCTACCATTTGGATGCCCAATTTTCCAGTCTCACAAGGTCTCCCTGCAATTTATCACAATCTGCTTGTGATTTAACTACTCTGAACAATTTTGTATCATCTGCAAATTTGATTATCTCACTAGTCGTATTTCTTTCCAGATCATTTATAAATATATTGAAAAGTAAGGGTCCCAATACAGATCCCTGAGGCACTCCACTGTCCACTCCCTTCCACTGAGAAAATTGTCCATTTAATCCTACTCTCTGTTTCCTGTCTTTTAGCCAGTTTGCAATCCACGAAAGGACATCGCCACTTATCCCATGACTTTTTACTTTTCCTAGAAGCCTCTCATGAGGAACTTCTGAAAATCCAAGTATACTACATCTACCGGTTCACCTTTATCCACATGTTTATTAAATCCTTCAAAAAAGTGAAGCAGATTTGTGAGGCAAGACTTGCCCTGGGTAAAGCCATGCTGACTTTGTTCCATTAAACCATGTCTTTCTATATGTTCTGTGATTCTAATGTTTAGAACACTTTCCACTATTTTTCCTGGCACTGAAGTCAGGCTAACCGGTCTGTAGTTTCCCGGATCGCCCCTGGAGCCCTTTTTAAATATTGGGGTTACATTTGCTATCTTCCAGTCTTCAGGTACAATGGATGATTTTAATGATAGGTTACAAATTTTTACTAATAGGTCTGAAATTTCATTTTTTAGTTCCTTCAGAACTCTGGGGTGTATACCATCCGGTCCAGGTGATTTATTACTCTTCAGTTTGTCAATCAGGCCTACCACACCTTCTAGGTTCACTGTGATTTGATTCAGTCCATCTGAATCATTACCCATGAAAACCTTCTCCATTACGGGTACCTCCCCAACATCCTCTTCAGTAAACACCGAAGCAAAGAAATCATTTAATCTTTCCGCGATGGCCTTATCTTCTCTAAGTGCCCCTTTAACCCCTCGATCATCTAGCGGTCCAACTGACTCCCTCACAGGTTTTCTGCTTCTGATATATTTAAAAAAGTTTTTACTGTGAGTTTTTGCCTCTACAGCCAACTTCTTTTCAAATTCTCTCTTAGCCTGTCTTATCAATGTCTTACATTTAACTTCCCAACGTTTATGCTTTATCCTATTTTCTTCTGTTGGTTCCTTCTTCCAATTTTTGAATGAAGATCTTTTGGCTAAAATAGCTTCTTTCACCTCCCCTTTTAACCATGCCGGTAATCGTTTTGCCTTCTTTCCACCTTTCTTAATGTGTGGAATACATCTGGACTGTGCTTCTAGAATGGTATTTTTTAACAATGACCATGCCTCTTGGACATTTTTTACTTTTGTAGCTGCTCCTTTCAGTTTTTTTCTAACAATTTTTCTCATTTTATCAAAGTTTCCCTTTTGAAAGTTTAGCACGAGAGCCTTGGATTTGCACACTGTTCCTCTTCCAGTCATTAAATCAAATTTGATCATATTATGATCACTATTGCCAAGCGGCCCCACTACCGTTACCTCTCTCACCAAGTCCTGTGCTCCACTGAGAATTAGATCTAAAATTGCTCCCTCTCTCGTCGGTTCCTGAACCAATTGCTCCATAAAGCTATCATTTATTCCATCCAGGAACTTTATCTCTCTAGCGCAGGGGTCGGGAACCCATGGCTCGCGAGCCAGATATGGCTCTTTTGAGGGCTGCATCTGGCTCGCAGACACGTGTCGCCATACTTCGCGGTTCCCCGCTGACCCAGCTGCTCCCCGGTCCTCCGCCGCCCGGGCTTAAAATGCTGTCAGCCCGGGCGGAACGCGGCAGGACAGCTGGAGTCAGCGGCACCGGCGTGCTCTCTTCTCCTCCCCCCCCCCCCCGCGGCCCGGAAGAGGAAGTGGAGAGCATCGGGTGCCTGCGCGGGAAGAAGAGACCACACTAGCGTGGTCTCTTCTTCCGCGCAGGCACCCGATGCTCTCCACTTCCTCTTCCGGGCCGCGGGGGGGAGGAGAAGAGAGCACGCCGACTGGAGTCAACCGGGTGCCTGCGCGGGAGTCATCGGGTGTCAGCCGGGTGCCAGCGCTGGAGTCATCGGGTGCCTGCGCGGGTCTTCCCGCGCAGGCACCCGATGCTCTCCACTTCCTCTTCCGGGCCGCGGGAAGAAGAGAGCACGCCGGTGCTCTCTTCTTCCCGCGGCCCGGAAGAGGAAGTGGAGAGCATCGGGTGCCTGCGCGGGAAGAAGACTGCAGCGCGGCTCGGAGGAAAATGAAAATCTTCAACCGCGGCCGATGGGACTCCGCCTTCGCCTCCGCGAGGGCTGAAAATGAAGGAGGTTAGCGTTGGGAGGTGGCTGCTGCTGCCGCGAGTTCCCGGGGGGGGGGGAGAGAGAGAGAGAGTGAATGAGCGAGCAAGCATGTGTGTTTGAGATCCTGTGTGTGTGAGTGAGAGATTGCATGTATGTGAATGATTGAGAGCCTGTATATGTGAAAGAGAGTATGTCTGTGATTGAGATCCTGCCTGTGAGAGAGAGAGCATGAATGTAAGTTTACCATTGGGAACCTGTATGTGTAAGTTTGTAATTGAAAACCTGTTTGTTTGAAAGAGTATGTGTGTATGATTGAGATCCTTTGTGTGTGAGAGAGATCATGTGTATGTATGATTAAGAGCCTGTGTGTATAAGTAAGAGAGAGATCATGTGTGTCTGTGTCTGATTGACAGCTGGTTTAGGTGATGGAGCATGTGAGTATGTGATTGAGAGCCTGTGTGTAAATGAGAGAAAGAGAGGACATGTTTGTAAGCATGTGAATGAGAGTCTGTGTGTGAGAGAAAAAGACAGCATGTATTTATGTGATTGAAAGCCTGTGTGTGTGTAAGCGTGAAAAGATAGACAGCATGTGTGTAAATGTGTAATTAAGAGCCTATATAAGTGAGAGAGAAAAAACATTTGTATATGTGAGTGACTGAGAGCATGTGTGTATAGGTGTGTCATTGAGAGCCAGTGTGAGAGAGAGCGCTGGTATGTGACTGAGAGAGGAGAAAGTTCCAAGCAAACCACCCCACCTCCTGCTAATTCAGAACAATCTCAGGACACCTGGATATCAAACGTTCCCAGGTATGCAGAGCAAAAAAATTTTTGTATCCTTATTATTTTTCATTACTGGATCTTTGTGTCTGCTATTTTGAAATATTTTGTTGGTATCTGGAAATGTTTTATATGAGTTTTTAATTATTGGATATTCCACTCATCAGCTGTTTCGAAATATGTTCTTTTTGTTAGTACAGTTTTACTGCTGATGATTTTATATTTCTTGATTTGTTTTATAAGGATGTGTGATGTTTCTTTTTTCCTTTGTTACACTGCATACAGAGACTCTGGCTTGTTGCAGTTTCCAATTCAGTTTTTTCTGCATGCTTCTTGTTATGCGTTTTGGTCTCTTTATTCTATGTTAGGTGAGGGGTCAGCACATGTGATTCAGGTGAGGTTTTCTGCTGGCGTGTAGTTTCTGTGTAGGACTCTATAGCAGCCTGACTTGGTCCGTTTTCCTAATAGGAGATGTATTGGTGTCTTAAGGCCTGGTGTAATATTTTCAGAGACTTATTGTACTTTAAAAGTGTGATCTTACATAAAATGCACACATTTACTTGTATTTAGTTTTAAACATATTGTATGGCTCTCATGGAATTACATTTTAAAATATGTGGCGTTTATGGCTCTCTCAGCCAAAAAGGTTCCTGACCCCTGCTCTAGCGTGTCCCGATGATACATTTACCCAGTCAATATTGGGGTAATTGAAGTCTCCCATTATTACTGCACTACCAATTTGGTTAGCTTCCCTAATTTCTCTTAGCATTTCACTGTCCGTCTCACCATCTTGACCAGGTGGACGGTAGTATACCCCTATCACTATAGTCTTCCCCATCACACAAGGGATTTCTACCCATAAAGATTGAATTTTGTATTTAGTCTCATGCAGGATGTTTATCCTGTTGTACTCTATGCCATCCCGGACATAAAGCACCACACCTCCTCCCGGGTGCTCCTCTCTGTCATTGCGATATAATTTGTACCCCGGTATAGCACTGTCCCATTGGTTATCCTCTTTCCACCATGTCTCTGAGATGCCAATTAAGTGTCATCATTCACTGCTATACATTCTAATTCTCCCATCTTACTTCTTAGACTTCTGGCATTAGCATACAGACATTTCAAAGTTTGTTTTTTGTTTGTATTTTCATTCTGCTTTTTAATTGATAAGGATAAGTTAGAATTTTTTAGCTCAGGTGAGTTTTTAGTTACAGGCACTTGGACTATTTATCTAATTATTGGAACCTCACTGTCGGGATGCCCTAATTCTAATGCATCATTTGTATCCTTTGAAGATACCTCTCTCTGAACCATGCGCTGGTGAGCGACTGTCGACTTTCCCCTTTGTTCTAGTTTAAAAGCTGCTCTATCTCCTTTTTAAAGGTTAGCGCCAGCAGTCTGGTTCCACCCTGGTTAAGGTGGAGCCCATCCCTTCGGAAGAGACTCCTTCTTCTCCAAAAGGTTCCCCAGTTCCTAACAAAACTGAATCCCTCTTCCTTGCACCATTGTCTCATCCACGCATTAAGACTCCGGAGCTCAGCCTGCCTCTGGTGACCTGCGCATGGAACAGGGAGCATTTCAGAGAATGCTACCCTGGAGGTTCTTGATTTAAGCTTTCTACCTAAGAGACTAAATTTGGCTTCCAGAACCTCCCTCCCACATTTTCCTATGTCGTTGGTGCCCACATGATCCACGACAGCCGGCTCCTCCCCAGCATTGTCTAAAATCCTATCTAGGTGACACGTGAGGTCCGCCACCTTCGCACCAGGTAGGTATGTTACCAGGCGATCCTCATGTCCACCAGCCACCCAACTATCTACATTCCTAATAATCGAATCACCATCTATGACGGCCGACTTAACCCTTCCCTCCTGGGCAGTAGGCCTTGGGGAGATATCCTCAGTGCGAAAGGACAATGCATCACCTGGAGAGCAGGTCCTTGCTACAGGATCCTTTCCTGCTGCACCTGGTTGGTGCTCTCCCATCATGAGACCCTCTTCCTCCAAGGCAGCACCAGGGCTGCCAGTCTGAAGTTGGGGCTTGACTACTATGTCCCTGAAGGTCTCATCTATATACTTCTCTTTCTGCCTCAGCTCCTCCAGGTCTGCCACTCTAGCCTCCAGAGATCGGACTCGTTCTCTGAGAGCCAGGAGCTCTTTGCATCGCATACACATGTACAACTTCTCACCGGTGGGTAAAAAATCATACATGTGACACTCTATGTAAAAGACTGGGAAGCCCCCCTCTTGCTGCTGGACTGCTGCCTTCATCTTGATTTTGATCAGTTCCTAGTTAAGTTTTAGGTTGCTATGGGAGTAGGAATGTGTCTAATGTCCTTTAAATGTATTAGTGAATTCACTATGTGTCTGGTAGTGGCCTACCGGGGTCTGATCGAATTCTCAATAAAGTTTTTGTTGATGTTTTTTTTTTTTTTGTGAAAGTGGCAATCTCAAAAAGTTATATGTGGTAAATAATTGATGACACTAGAATTGTACAACAGAAGATTATTTTATATGCATGTTTTGTCATTTAACATATGTTGTACATTTGAAAAATACAAATATTTATTTTAAAATATTTATATACCGTTTTACCAATACAAAATTGACCAAAGCGGTTTACAATAATAATAAAAATAAAATCTAAAATAAAAATAAGTAAATAAAATAAGCGAAAAATAAACAAGAACACAGGTAGAAGAAAAATACAATCGGTTCATGATCAATATAAAATAACAACTGAAACTATATCATAAGATAAATAACATACTATAAATAGGATACCATTATTTTAAACAAAACTAGGACAGTTAGAAAACAAGGTATACAATCCTGACAATCAAAGTAGTAGAATGTGCATTTCAATCAAGACACTCTAAATTATATTAAATTGATAACTACTGGGGGGGGCGCTGTTCGCCGCGGGACAAGATGGCCGCATAAGCTTCGCGCTCCCGAGCCCACCCACCTTCAATACCCGAATATAGCAGTGTAAACTTTGGATTTGTGTACCGGAGAGGCTGATATCGAGGGGGAAGATTGCGGCTAATGAATCCGAAAAAAAAAAGTGAACTACAGAAGTTCTCCTTCACGAGAATGGCGGCAGACTTTCGGAAGGCAGGGATCGAGCTTGCAGACTGCGAGGTAGGGGCCGGGGAGGAAAAAGAAGCCGAAGCCCCGATTCTGTCACCCCAATCAATGGCGGAACCTACCCCGGCTGCAGCGGACATTCTTACTAAAAGTCAGATGCGGGAGTGGTTCATCGACCTGCGCTCTGAAATTAAAAATAATAAGAAAGAATTACTGGCCTCATTCGCTGAGCTGCGGGAGGACTTTCTTAGCTTAGGCCACAGAGTCGATGAACTTGATATCCGCTCGGAAGAGCATGCAGCTCACATTAAAGAGTTAGAGCAGGCAAAGCTGGAAACCAAGGACGAGATATTGGCGATCTCCGACAAACTAGAAGATCTAGAAAATAGATCTCAGCGCCATAATATTCGGCTTAGAGGGATTCCTGAATCCGGGGAGTACGAAGACAGCATGGCGACCGCCCGGGCTTTTTGCAATTTTCTCAGAGAGCAGGAAGGTGAAGGGCCTACTACTGATGGGCAGCCTGAAGCACGCGCCATTTTGATTGAGCGGGCTCATCGATCGTTGGGAGCCAGGAGGGATGGTAAACCCAGAGATATAATTTTAAATTTTCAGAGCTACTCCCAAAAGGAGCAACTTTTAAACATAGCCCGAAAGAAAAAAGCTTGGGAATGGAAAAATACCTCTGTAGCAGTGTATCAAGACTTAGCCGCGAGCACGCTGCAGAAACGCTATGACCTGCGGCCGGTGACTACAGCTCTGCGGCAGGCTGATGTCAAATATAGGTGGAATTCCCATTTGCTCTTTCGTTCCAGCGTGCAGGGAAGACGTACCGCCTAAAATCGATGGAAGAGGCTTCTACAGTCCTGAGGGAGGCTTCTACAGTCCTGAGGGAGGCCGGTATACCGGGCGAGTTCGCTGAGATACCCAGGGCCCCGCCTAAACCTCGCTCTAGTAAAGCTGCTTCGTGGCAAAAAGTGGAGCGTCCGCGCAGAAGAGTAGTGCAGAGAACCATAGCGGCAGCTGATCTGGCCTCCAATCAGGGATGACCCAAGATTGCCGGTGGAGTACCGGACTACTGCAGCTTATATGGGTCAGGGGCCATCTCTCAGTTGGAATCGTGGACTAAGAGGTGTTTTGCAACCCCTTTCCTCTCAGCACAGCTTGTTTGCGTTTTAAATGCAAGGACTGGAAGGGAGTAATTCGCTATATATATCTTTTGAACACTTTTATATTTGAATTTGGATTCGGGTTAATTCATGGTTACTCATGTTTGATTATTCTTGTTCTTGGTTGGTGGGTGGGGGTGCGGCCGTCGAATGGCGAGGGCGAGACCTCTCATAAGGGGATTTGCAGACCGTGGTCTGTGGATCATGCTGATTTCGTGGTTCTTTCTCCCTAGGCAGACTATGTCATTCTTAGACCATATATTTTGCTGGTGGCCAATAAGACAATCCCTTGGGTTTCTCGAAGCTCAGTCACATTACCCTGGTGGGGGTGGAGCGGGCGCACTTTCAGGAGCTTGTGCCTCTGTTTCATGCAGTTACCTTTTTGATGTACTTGCACTATGACTATTCGTATAGCCACGCTTAATGTTAAAGGTCTTAACATTTATCGGAAGCGGTATTTGTTGCAAAAAGACCTTAAGAGATTGAAAATTCATGTTATATTCTTGCAGGAGACTCACATTAAGAAGAGGCACGAGCGTTTGCTGCTTTTTAGGAATTACCCCCATATATTCTTAGTGGCAGCAGGGAACACCCACAAGTATACGGGTACAGGCATCCTAATATCCTCTGATTTATTATTTGAACAGCTAGACCTGGTTACAGATACTGAGGGCAGATTTGTTTTTCTCAAAATAAAGCTAAACAATGAAGTCTACACACTTATCTCCATATATGCTCCGACGACCAACCAGGCAGAGTTCTTGCCTAAAATCCTTCATTTACTGCACACCCGCGGTGAAGGGAGCATCATATGGGGTGGAGATTTTAATTTTACATTACTTCCTGACTTGGATAATTCTCACCCGGGAAGGGTCTCTCAATCTACCCCGGGGCAGAAAGCTAGGGTTTTATTACGGGATATTATGAAGAGTGAAAATTTAGTGGATGTGTGGCGCCATCATAATCCAAGAACTCGGTCCTATACTTACTACTCTAAACCCCACACGTCTTATTCTCGCTTAGACTTCTTTCTAGTGGATAAATGTTTAATCTCTAGGATTGGCTCGACTGAAATAGAGCCAATCACCTGGTCGGATCACGGGATGGTATGGCTTGATTTACAGTCCCAAAGAGGTCAGGGCGGTCAGATATTCTGGAGATTGAATGTCTCCTTGCTGAAACAAAAAACTTTTCTACAGCACTTGTCCCAACAATTAAAAGAATATTTTCAGCTAAATGCCACCCCAGACGTTTCTGAGGGCTGCCTGTGGGAGTGTTCAAAGGCGAGAGCAAGAGGCCAGTGCATAGCACAGGCAGCGGTGGACAAGAGAGCTAGAGAAAGTAAATTTCAGCAATTACAGGCGGATATAGCCAGCCTGTCTGAGCGCCATTATCAAACCCAATCCGACCAGGTATATAGATTGCTGACGGAGGCTAGGCACCAATTGGCTACCCTTTTCGATAGACAGCTAGCCCACAACCTAGAGAGAATGCACCAAAAATTCTATGAAGGTAGTGATAAGATGGGGAAAGTTTTGGCCCAGCAAATGAAGGCGCGCTTGGCGACCAGTCTAATTACCAAAATTAAAACCACAGCAGGGAAACTAACTAGGAATCCCGTCGAAATTCGACAATGTTTTACAGATTTTTACGCCACACTTTATAGATGTAATACTCAGGTTCAGGAAGAGGACATTGTCACATATTTGAAGGGCATATCGTTACCAGCCTTAAGTACGCCCCAACAACAAGCCTTGGAAGCACCTATCACATGTGCAGAAGTTCAGTGGGTGATTAAATCCCTTAAAAATGGAAAATCCCCTGGGCTGGATGGCTTATCTGGGGAATATTATAAATCACTGACGGACTGTCTCAGCCCTCACCTTACTGACTTCTTTAACTATTTGCGTAATGGTGGCACGTTACATGCCCAATCTAACACAGCAGGCATCACTATTCTCCCGAAGCCGGGCAGAGACCCCACTATATGTGGCTCTTATAGGCCAATTTCTTTAATTAATCAAGATTTAAAAATTTTAGCTAGGCTATTGGCTTTACGGCTCAATAATTACCTTCCTAATTTAATTCATTCGGATCAGGTGGGGTTTGTCCCTCATAGAATGGCGGCCGACAACGTGAGGAAAATTTTGGACCTGGTATGGTGGGCCAAAAAGGAACAGATCCCCATTGCGTTGCTGTCTATAGACGCGGAGAAGGCCTTCGACATGGTCCATTGGCCTTTTCTGTTTCACACGCTCACGCAGATGAATTTTGGGCCTTTTTTTATGAATTGGATTCACCAATTATACAATGCCCCACAAGCGGCAGTTAAGGTCAACGGGGGATATGGAGATCGTTTTGCCATTCAGAGGGGCACCAGACAGGGATGTCCACTTTCCCCTCTATTGTTCGCTATCTTTCTAGAACCATTTGCTATTACTATTCGGGGCGCTGATGAGGTATTGGGCATACCGCTGGGAGATCGGGCATTTAAACTGTCGCTGTTCGCTGACGACATCATGTTCACCCTATCCCATCCAACTCGCTCACTTAAGGCTGTGGAATCTGAATTGCTGCGGTTCAGCGGGGTGTCCGGGTTTAAAGTGAATATAGAAAAATCGGAACTTTTAAGCATCAATTTGCCACCGGAGGACATTCAATATATCTCAAGTTCCTTTTCCTTTCGCTGGGCCAAAACCACATTGAAATACCTGGGTATCCACATTAGCAACAAGTTGGAAGACCTTCATAACCTTAACTATACGAAACTCTCCAAAGCAGTGGACCGGGATCTAGATAAGTGGCATAAGGGGTCTTACTCTTGGTTAGGGAGGATTGCGATAATTAAAATGAATGTGTTACCTCGATTCTTATATCTTTTCACCACCCTACCTATCCCACTTTCCAATTCATTTTTACGTAAGACCCAAAGGAAGCTTTTTCAATTCATTTGGCGTAAGAGGCCCCCTAGAGTCGCCAGACACATACTATATCAGAATCGGAAGTTGGGCGGATTGGGAGTTCCTGATCTCCAAGCCTACTATGTAGCGGCACAACTAAAGGCCGTCATTGATATGAACAATACTGTTCATCCCAAACAGTGGGTGCAAGCGGGTCAGTTTATGATAGGAAGTGTTCCAATGGCAGCCTTGCCTTGGCAACCCAGGCATTCCTGGATGAGCCTTATATGCATTCCGTGGTCTCTCGAAACTACCCTTCTGGTTTGGGAGAAATTTAGAGGAAAAGTAGTGGGGACACATCAATATTATTATCAGACATATATAGCTTATAACCGAAAGTTCGAGATGGGTCATCATTCTAAACAGTTTAGGGACTGGCAACAATTGGGAATAATAACTTTAGGTCAATTGCTCCAGGAAGGGGAAATCATGACTCTGGATCAATTACGAACTATATACCACTTACCAGCTAACGTCTTCTTGCCTTATGCCCAAATTAGGCACTTCTTACAGGATATACGCATTCAACAACTTATGAGGCCGTCCAGATCTCTATTTGAGAACATGTGCATAGGGGCAGATCGAATGTCTAAAGTGGTATCCAAGATATATTCCATACTTACAACAGGGGAGGACCTCATTTCTAAACATATGGCTCAGTGGGAGCGGGACCTGGGTATGCAATTGTCGACTAACCTGCGGAACCAGATCTATCAACAGGCTGGTAAATGTTCTATATCTGCTCGATTGCAGGAACAAAGCTATAAAATGCTATACCGCTGGTATCTGGACCCAGCGAAACTCCATGTTATATATCCGGCGGTGTCGCCATTGTGCTGGAGGCAATGTGGGGAGGTTGGCTCCTTTTACCATATTTGGTGGGAATGTAAAGTGTTGCAGCCCCTCTGGCGAGCTGTGACTGGGTGGCTCACTCAGATGTTTGGGGTATCCCTCTGCTTGACACCCATTAACGCTTTACTGAATGTACCATGCGCCTTTCTTAATAAGTTACAACACAAATTGAGCACGAACATTTTACTGGCCACTCGCTTAGCTATTGCCCAATCCTGGCGGTCAACCCGGGTTCCCACCTTACTGGAGATATTTGAGAGATTACAAAAGCATAGGAGACTTGATTATTTAACGGCGATACTGCATGATCAGACAGATAAACATGCTAAGATATGGAAACCACTTCAGTCCCCAGTAGGTATAACGTAAGGGGGGCATGATGATGGTTATAGGTTCCTGCCTCTGTGGGAGGGTGGGAGCTGTATAGAGGTTCGATCTCCTCCTGGTAACGCTGTGTTGGGCTGTACTACGTGGTATAGAGCATTCATTGCACATTTAAGTGTATACTCTGTTCCGAGATATGGGGGTCAGTTGGGATCTGGACAAAATTGGATGCTTGTGTTCCACAGTCGAAGATGCTTATAACGCTGAGGGGGACCCTTGTGGCAGGACACTGGCCTAGGCCACCGGACACTTGAGTAATGGGAACAATCACGACGTTTGGTTTCATTGATGAGTCTGCAGAGGGAGATGGGGGGGGGGGGGGTGGGGGAGGGATGGTGGGGGTTTTTGTTATTGCCATATTTTTGCATAACAGTCTTGACTCTTACGACTATATTGGTGTTTTGTAGCTTGTTTTTGATGCAGACTGTATCTGCTGTGATACTGAAAAATTTCAATAAAGTTTAAATAACAAAAAAAAATAAAAATTGATAACTACTGTGAAAGGCTATTATTTCCAAAAGCTTCCATAAAGTAATATGTTTTTAACGCTTTCTTAAAGTCACTCCTACTTGATATTTGCCTTAAGAAATTAGGCCGTGAGTTCCACAGAATAGGGCCAGCCACCAAGAAAGCTCTTTGTCTGGTGATGCTTAGAGCAGCCATTCTAAGCAATGGTATTTCTAGTAGATTTTTTGGTTAAATAAAACAAAACAAAACCCCCCCCACAGATCTGCATAGTTCCCCCCTGTACCCACCCTCCCCTGCCACCTCTGGAAGCTGCTGTTGTAGCCAAAAAAAACAAACAACTTAACACAATCCTTCCCCTTTACTAAAAACAATCTGGGCCCCAGAGTCCGGGGTCACCACCCTAGTCCATTCTCCAGACCCACCCCCCTCACACACAAAATGCTCCCTGGTGGTCTAATGGACCTCACCCTCAATCCTAGCCCAGCCCCTGGACCCCCCCCCCCTTTATTGAAAAAGTGGCATTGGAGGTCCAGTGCCACTGTTTTAAAAAATGGTCACTGTTGGGGCTGGAGGCTAGGGGACACTCTGGGCCCCCACTGGACCACCAATGCCACTTTTTCACACAATAAATAGCCTAACATGGCTTAAGGAATGAGGCCCTCAGGGAAACAAATCTCACCAACAATCAGGCTGATAAAGTAAAGTGCGGCCGCGGTTACCCTGCTTCTAACCCCCTTTGTACCCTTTTAACCCATCCTTACCGCTTCTTTAAATCAATGGGTAACCCTTTCCACCCGCGGCATGTATATGAGATGTAAACGATCAGATTAGCTATTCCCTCCCATACAGTAACGTGCGCCCCGATTATCGCCTTTTTAACCTGCAGTTTTGCCGCGCGTTTAACCTGCTAATTTACCGCCTACCCTTACCCCTGCGTTAGTGTGGAGCGTCAGGTCAGAGAGACGAAATTTCACGGGCAAACGACCCCCTCACCCCCCTGCCCAACCTAAAATCCAACGCACCGGGAAAGCCACTCTTCAGATCGCAACTAATCCCATTACTGGAAGGACGAAAGATTTTTTTAAGCGTCCCAGTTCCTCTCTCCGCTATATCAATGCATTCTCCTTTCCACTGCAATGCAAACAGTATTCTGAAAAATAACTTTCAAACCCAGGGTGATGGAGCATTGTTGTGCTTGATAAAACCTGCACTCAACAGGATCGGGCAAACTTTCCCCCAGCCCCCGCTCACCTGCCCTGGCCGCATCCATGGGTGCCGGTCTCCGGAGCAGCCCCAGTCCTCTCTCCCCTCCTCCCGGGGCAGCCGGCGGCGAGAGCGGTTTCAGCAGCTCGGGGCGGATCGGGCACTTCCCATGCGAGACGGCTTCCAGCCGCCCTCGCCGGTGAAGGTGCAAGAGCGCACGCCGTGACCTGAGTGCCCGGCTGGACGACCGAGGTCACGGCGTGCGCTCATTCACCATCGCCGGCAAGGGCTGCTGGAAGCCGCGCCTCGCATGGGGAGCGCCCGATCCGCCCTGGGCTGCTGAAGCCGCTCTCGCCACCGGCTGCCCCCGGGAGGAGGGGAGAGAGGACTGGGGCTGCTCCGGAGACCGGCACCCATGGATGCGGCCAGGGCAGGTGAGCGGGGGCTGGGGGAAAGTTTGCCCGATCCTGTTGAGTGCAGGTTTTATCAAGCACAACAATGCTCCATCACCCTGGGTTTGAAAGTTATTTTTCAGAATACTGTTCGCATTGCAGTGGAAAGGAGAATGCATTGATATAGCGGAGAGAGGAACTGGGACGCTTAAAAAAATCTTTCGTCCTTCCAGTGATGGGAAGAGTGGCTTTCCCGGTGCGTTGGATTTTAGGTTGGGCAGGCAAGAGTTTAGGTTATGCTTGGAAACAACAGGTCCTTCCTAATACATTTTTCTTTTGGTCTGATTTGATTGTATTTTTTTTCCCCTAGGGGAATTGTCTTGCTAAATCATGACCCTTGCTGTTAATGGCCGGCTGATACTTCTCTGATCCTTTTCTTTTGCTTAAAGTTGGGATCCACTTCCTGGTACCTGTCATTTCAAATGTCATTTGAAATGACAGGTACCAGCGCACCCAGGATACTGTATATTTTTTATTTTTTTATTTTAATAGATTTATTAATCGCCTAACACTGCAAGGCCTAGGCGATATACATAAAAACATACAAAATAATAGTAAAACAAAACATAAATAATACACTTCTTAAATCAGATTTCATAGAAACCATGTCATGTTATACAAAGCTAACAATAGAAACTTTGCCAAATCAAGAAGATTCACTAGATAACATACCTTCTGATGGAAATAACAGAAATAATCAGCAAAAATACTGCATAAGTTCACTTTAGCATGTTAGAGACATTTATATTGTATTTATACAATATTAAAAGAACGAGTAAGCAAATAACTTTTGAATGCCATCTTAAATTTTTTAGCATCTTCCAACGCACGGATTTCAAAAGGGATGAGGTTCCATTGAACTGGAGCCACTATGGAAAAAGAGGTTTCCCTAGTAGTGAAATGTCTAGCCTGTCGAACTGAAGGAATCTCAAGTAAGTTTAATTGTGAAGATCTTAAAGATCTGACAGGATTATAAATGCGTAAGAGCGCATTAAACCAAACAGTTGACTCAGAGACACGCAGTTTAAATACTATCATACCTATCTTAAATATGATACGCTCATGAACAGGTAGCCAATTAAGTTTAAATAATACAGGAGAAATCCTGTCAAAGCGTTTAGAAAAGGAAACAACTCTAGCAGCTGAATTCAAAATCAGTTGAATCGAATGCAGAACAGTCTTGGGTAAGCCAATATATAGACCATTACAATAATCAACAAGAGGAAATATGATGGCCCGTACAACCATCAAAAAATCAGAGTCATACAACAAATGTCGTAAACCTAACAAAAGACGAAGCTTGAAAAAGCCTGATCTGATAAGTGATCTTATCTGTGGTTTAAATGACAAAGTAGAGTCAAGCAGAACTCCCAAACTCTTAATAGGGTTGAGGAGAGAAAAAGTAAAACCATCTATGGTAATGGTCTCATGTGAAGGTATGGAATGAGGTCTGTGAATTAGAAGCATAGAAGTCTTACTAGTGTTTAATAGCAGCTTATTCTGTTTCAGCCAACGATTGATAGTGTTCATGCATAGCGATAATAAATCAACTGTAGATGACCAAGAGTTCTGAACTTTTATATAAAACTGAATGTCATCTGCATAGATTTTAAAACCCTCAGAAATGATGGACAATAACTTGGCTATAGGGGCAAGATAGACATTAAATAACATCGCCGAGAGGGCAGATCCCTGTGGTACTCCTGATCTCATTTGTTGCGCAGGGGAACAAACATTGTTGACTTTAATGACTTGAGAGCGATCTGAAAGATAGCTCTCAAACCAAGCCAACACTGTTCCTGTGATGCCGCATTCTCGCAAGCGAAACAACGAGATTTGATGATCGATGGAATCGAACGCGGATGTAATATCGAGCGACACTAGAATAAACTGTTGCCCGCTGTCAAGATTTCGCTTGATAGAATCAACCAATGATATTAAAAGTAATTCAGTATTAAGTCCGCGACGGAACCCAAATTGATGAGGACTTAAAATTTCGTTCTTCTCTAAGAAATTAGTCAATTGCACTAAGACAATGCCTTCAATTACCTTAGCTGCAAGTGGAAGCGATGAAATAGGACGATAATTGGCTAGAACACTAGGATCTAAAGAAGATCTTTTTAGTAAAGGCTTAACCATAGCAGATTTCAACATAATAGGCATAGTCCCTAAACTGAGTGAATGATTTACCAACTTCACAAATAGCGTTTTATACAGTAACATGGATTTCGCTTCTTGGACGCGGCTTGCATTTGCATACCATTTAAATACTGTATCGAGTGGTATTTGATCCGAACTGTGCGTGCGGCAAACGAGAGTGCACCCAGCACTGCCGCACTCTTTCTACCGCGTCCTTACTGTATCGGCCTGAATGTTAGCTTTGCCACAGTTTTCGTAAGTGCAACACTGCACAGAGATGCTTTTTTGATTTTCTTAAGAAAAACAGGAACTGCATCTCCATGAGTACAGTGTGGGTAAAACCAGGACTGGCTTGAGCCTTTCAGAGAAAAATACAAAATGGAACCAGTGGACAAACCTGGGAGAAATCGAAGACTCATCTCACAAGACAGCAATGGAATCAAAGGATGGCCCCTTGTCCTTGCGGAAGGGGCACTGCGCGTTTAATCTATTATCTCACTCCAGTCCAAAACCAGCTAAGAACGGAACTGTTCCACCCGGTACGATAAGGCTTGCAGGAGAAAAGCACCAGAAGCTGAGAAGCCACTTCTCTTCCACGGGAAAACTCAGTGCTTGTAAGAGAGGAGGAATCCCTGCTGAAAGCCCTGGGGAAGATTCTTGTGGATGCAGGAACTCTGGGTTTCTTTCTTGCAGCTCAAAGCACGCCTGTCAGCATTTAAAACTCCAGATAGTGATCACAGATAAAATAAGGGTGAGTCTGAATCTGACTGCAATAACTTTTATGGGACTAATGTAAGAATTCTCCAAAGATATTGGGCATCCGTAGACTTTGCAGACCACACAGGTCCCTTCAGCAGGATGTGGGACCTACAAGGTCTTGATAGGTCATATAAACGACTTATACTGTTCCAATAAAAAGAACCTCATACTCTAGAAAGAGCCCTACAGAACTGAGGATCTGAAAAGTTATTCTGCCGGCTGCCCTGCATTTTATTCTTGGAGGTGGCAGGGTGTGTGCGAATGTATCCCAGGCTATTTGATCTTTACAAAGAGTCAAAGTAGAGCTGGACTCAGTTACAGTGCACGGCTCAAGACTGATGGCAACTTGAGGGAGGAGGGGACGCCAATTGCACGCCACATGCAAGAGGGGGGCTGGTGCCATTCTCTCTGGGATATGGCTCCCTGGGCTTTGTGCCGCTCTGTCAAAACTGATGAACACTTTGAGAAAGAGTACAAGTACCTTTAGAAAGGATATCACCCAAAGGGCCAACGGATGATCCAAGCCATGCCCTTGGCCAACTGCCTCAGAAAGTCAACGGACTGGAACAGTTCCTGACTGCTCTGTTTACCCCAATGGCAGGCAGAACCATTAATCAAGGCCGAGAGGGCTGCATGGCAGGCATCATCCCAAGCCTATTGAAGATAAGTGCTGTTTGTCTCCAGCAGGGCAGACCTCGTTCCCTCTCTTTGACACTTGTTTATTCTCACCTAAGATATGGCTCTGGCTAGTCCTTCCATTCCACGGCAGCAGAGGAATTTGGCTATTGAGAAAACATTCACAGCTCACCAAGCATACTGCCCTCCCCCACTTTCAAAGCTCCTGGGCACTACTGGTTCTGAGCGTTTGTTTCTGCTAAATATTAACTCTGGATTATTGGGCTGTAAATCCCATAACTTTGATCTGAAGGTGCACTTGCTTCCTTTTGCAAGCTTATTTCCCCAGGATTTTATTTGCTTCCTATTTCCTGGTGATCCTCTGTCCAGGAAAATGCAGAGATGCTAAAGGCATTAGCCTAGCTCAGTTAGGCTGATTCACAGAGGGCAGCAGCCCGGGTCCCACACTGCCATGATAGCCCCATCCCCAAACTATAATTTCTGTGGTTGAGGGTCCCACTGCATTTGATTTGCCCGGGGCCCTGCACTCTCCTAAGGTTAGCTCTGGAAGCAGCCCCCCTCTCTTGGAAGACTGGAGCCTTGGGGGGGATAAAAGATATGGGTTCTAGTGCTTTAGGTGACAGAGCAAGTGTGAAATGTCTCCACATAGGATCCTGAATCAGACAGTTAATGTCTTAAGGGTCAAGCTACAGGGGACTTAGCACAAAGTACTTGGCTGTGGTCAGACTGAGAGAGGCTATACTTTCTACCGATTCTTATGCCAGTAGCTCTGCAGAGGTAAAGTAAGAGGGCAGTGGCATGTTTCCTGTCAGAGAGAACACAGTGAATGCAATCCAGTTGATTCTGTCACTCACATTTCTCATCACTGGTTCACAATTGCTTGCAGATGTACATAGTGTTTTCGCCAGCCCCTTTACATATGGACTCCAGCACACGTCCTTCTCCATCTTTCTCTACCCAACCTGATGACTGTGCCTAGACCTGGTGGAATCCCCAAGTCCCCCTCCCCTGCCTAAGAGACCCACAAATAGCAATCTGTAACTCAGTCACCTTTTCTCCACCCCCGCCCCCCACATCCACCCCTCCTGAAATAACCATGGTTCAATAGCCTCAGGGGAGGGGGAGGAGACATTTGCATATTCTGAGTGGGTTAGGCAGTTCTGAAGCAGCGTTATCTCCCCTGCATAACTGGTCCAGAGTCTGGTTTCTACACAACACCTCCCCCTGCCACAGTAAGGGACCAAACATGCCCACGTCTATCTGCTCTTCTATTCTGATTCAGCAGGTGTTTCTGGCCCTCTGAGAGCAGCTGATTCCTATACCACATCTGCTCTCACACCGACCTCTCCTTGCTTCCCATCTGACTCCACCTTTGTCTGACCCTGACCACCGTTCGGTCTCCAACACTGTCAGAAAAACACTTTCTTGAGGAACTCCAAAAGATTAGTGGAACCAGGTGGCCCAAAAATGTTCTGATCCATCCTTGAGCAATACGTTTAGATCTGGTGATATCAGGCAGCAGCCAGAAGGGAGGGCTGGGGGAAATTGGAGGCATTTTGGGCTTTGAAGCCTATAATTATCTCTATTTATTTATTTAAAGATTCTTGTATACCGTCGTTCATAATATACATCACAACGGTTTACATGTTACAAAATCATAAAATCAAGTATAAAATTGTCTATAAAAGTACATTAAAATGTAATAAAAATAAAATTACATGGCTGGCAAACCCTGCAATAAGTCTCACTTACTCCTTACATCTCCAATAGCAAACACTGCCATGGCTTCTCCCTTTGCAATATCAGTTATTCCACTATATTTTTAATTTCTGCCTGATCTTCGTTATTTGGGCCCTAAAGCCTTGGCAAGACAGCTGAAGGAAGGGGCAGAGTCTGACAGCATCCTTGCAAACAGAAAGCTGTTTGCCATCTTCCCACCCATCCCTACGTACACTAGAATCAGGAGGTGCATTGTGCAAGCTTCCAAGAGGGAATAATTAGGTCCTGTGCAGGAAAGGGATGCTGAACACTTTGGCAGGAGTGAGTAAAAACACCAAGCGTCAGACTATCGCAGCTATGTAAACTTTGCATGAGGAGAGAGAGCCCTAGGGAGGTGAGACTAATGCTCAGGACAGAAAAATATATTCTTCATGTTTTAACATATCAGGATCGGTGCAACAGTCTTTAGCTCTCTCTCAGAGACTGAAGGAGCAGGCACAGGCCTGGCCTTCCTCCGAATTGTTTACTTGGTCAATTCCCAGGACAAACTGGAATGGGAAAATAGAAGCAACTTCCACATGTATTAAATCACAGAGGGTGCTAGGATCCTCTCTATGGTGCCAACACGTAACATAAATACAGCACATCTCCACCGCCATGAAAAAAGAAAAAACAATCAGGAGATGAGAGGGAGTGGCGATGGGAGAGAGCGCCCCGATTGGGAGACCCCCCCCGCCCCCCCCCCCCCCCGACGTCATTGAGGGCAGCGCCGACCGTTAAATGGCACCTTACCACCAGGCGTTGCGCGCCGTGCGTCACGCGCAGAAGGGGCGTGACAAAGGGGTATTCCCCTTTGTGCACCCCTTCGTGCAATCCATAGTGCTAGTTTTAGTTAATCTTTGTCACGGATGTCTCTCGTTGTTAACAGTCATATTAATATGTTTGTAATCCGTTATGATGGCTTTATAATGAAGCCGAATGACGGTATATAAAACCTGACAAAGACCGATAATTCATGCATATCCAGCATAGCTCTCTGCTTCAACGGCAGGGGAGAAAGACCAATAATTCACGCATATCCAGCATAGCTCTCTGCTGCAGGGGGAATGAAGAAAAGTGGATCTATATACAGACAACAACCAACAAGGACTGAATTACATAGTCTGGGTAAACAAATAAGCATGGGTGTAGCTTGCTTATTGCGGAGGTTACTACCCCTAACTAATTAAGCTATATATTCACTTAGATACAGTTCCAACACTGCTCTCTACATTAATGGTGGGGGTGGAAGGGAAATCGAACCAAAAGGTTACTAAGAGCCAAGACTAACAGAAGTATGAGAAAAAAAAAAAAGTACAAAGCTTACTGGGCAGACTGGATGGGCCGTTTGGTCTTCTTCTGCCATCATTTCTATGTTTCTATGTAAATAAATAAATAAAAAATTACCATTACACCTGATGTCTTCCCGAACAGCGTTATGTTCCAGCTTGTTCTGGGATTTCGCATACTATTTTCCACTGAGATTTCAAAAAGAGCCACTGACGCCTAACAGGTGTAACTTGGAGATGTTGCCATTGGGATTAGACATGACTAGACTGTTTATTTATTTATTTATTTAAATACTTTTCTATACCGAAGATCATGTACAAGTACATATCGGTTCGGTTTACAGTGAACCAACAGTTGGAAATTACATCAAACAATAAAAACATAATTTAACTAAACCTTGTACAGCAAACAATAAGAACATAATTAACAAAATTGTACTAGAGTAGAACTGTAGTTGAACAAGCATAACGAGTGGAATATAGGGAATATCGAAAAAGGGAAAAACATGATAATCAGCACAGGGAGTACATTATAGAGGTTACGGGGAACTTCGATCGGTTAGACACGATTGAACCTAAGTTCTAAAAAGTAAGGACAGGTATGGGACTTTAAGTAAATGCTCTTGAGAAGAGCCAGGTCTTCAGTTTTTTTTTGAACGTCCGCAGGCAGGGTTCTGTTCGGAGTTCCGAGGGCAGATTGTTCCATTGTAATGGTCCTGCAATTGAGAATGCTCGTTTCTTGAGAGCTGACTTGGCCGGGGGAACATAGAGTGTACCTAGGTATGTTGTTCTCATTGGTCTGGAGGTTGAGTGATGTTGCAGGGGGAAGGATAGTTCGAGGGAAGTTAGAGAGTGAATCGTTTTGTGGATCATAGTTAGCACTTTATACTGAATTCTGTATTTGATAGGGAGCCAATGTAAATACATAAGGACAGGAGTGATGTGGTCTCCTCTACCGGTGTTGGTCAATATTCTTGCTGCAGAATTCTGTAGCATTTGCAATGGTTTGGTTGTGATAGCTGGGAGGCCGATTAGAAGAGCATTGCAGTAATCTATTTTTGAGAATAAGATGGCTTGGAGAACTGTTCGGAAGTCCTGCATGTGAAGGAGGGGCTTCAGATTTTTTAGAATGCGTAATTTATGGAAGCATTCTTTTGTTGTGTTGTTGACGAATTTTTTTAAATTCAGCCGATTGTCTATAGTTACTCCCAAATCTCTTACATTAGTGGTAGTAGATATTTGGAGTGAAGAGAGGTTGTGGAGTGTCCGAGCATATTTGTTGTCCTCTTGATCGATGATTAGTAATTCCGTTTTAGATGTGTTGAGTACTAAATTAAGGTTAGTAAGGAGGGTGGTAATAGACTGTAGGCAACTGTTCCAAAAAGTGAGCGTTTTTGTGATTGATTCTTTGACAGGTATCAGGATCTGAACGTCATCTGCGTAAATGAAATGAGTAACCTTTAGTTTTGTGAGAAGCTGACAGAGCGGAAGGAGGTAAACGTTGAATAAAGTGGGGGATAGAGAAGATCCTTGGGGAACTCCGAAAGTGGCATTTACAGGGTGCGAGTCCTTGTTGCTGATTCTGACCTTGAATTTCCTGTTATTGAGGAAGGACTTGAACCACTCCAGGGCTGTACCTGATATTCCAATGTCTGCGAGGCGGTTGATGAGGATGGAGTGCTTCACCATGTCGAAAGCTGCAGATATATCGAGTAGTGCTAGCAGGTATGGGGTCTTTTTATCGAGGCCTGTGAGGATTTTGTCCGTTAGAGAGATGAGAAGAGATTCCGTGTTGAGAGCTTTGCGGAAACCGAATTGGGCGGGAGCTAGAATCTTATGTTCCTCTAGGTAATCCGACAGTTGTTTGTTCACAATTCTTTCCATAAGTCTGGCGACAAAAGGAAGGTTAGCAATGGGGCGATAGTTAGCTGGGTCCGTGGGGTTCAAGTTAGGTTTGTTGAGTAAAGGTTTAAGGGTTGCGAGTTTCAAGATATCAGGTACTGATCCTTGTGTTAGAGAGCAATTGATAATCTTTGCTAGAGGCTTGGAGATGGTTTTTGGTACGGTGAGCAGTAATTTTGAGGGAATAGAGTCAGCTGGGTGTGAAGATGGCTTCATCTTTTTGAGAATGGATTCAATTTCAAGTGAAGTGGTAGGTTCGAAGGTTTTTAAGTTTGCTTCCTGGTTTGAGTCGAAGTAGAAGGGTGACGGTGGTCTTGTGTTTGGGGAATTCAGAGGGGCTATTAGCTTGAGGATTTTATTTTCAAAAAATTGTGCCAGTTCAGAGCATCTAGATTGCGCTTGGCAATCTGGGATTGCTGGAGAGTTGGGTTTCGTGAGCTCTGTGACATAGGAGAACAAGGCTTTGGCATCAAACATAAAATTATGAATTTTACTAGCATAGTAGTCTTTTTTTGTACGGAGGATGGAGTTTCTGTAGTTGTGCATGTATTTTTTGTAGTCCGTTAGGGTTGAGTGGGAGGGTCTCTTGCGCCACAAGTGTTCCTTACGTCTTGTTTAAAAGCTACAGGCAGTGCCGAAAAATAAAATAAGAATACGTTATGAACCCAACACCACGGGGCAGCGGGCGGGTTTCGTGAGGGTTAACATCCTGCTGTCCTGTGAGAACACCTGTTACAGGTAAGCAACATTTGCTTTCTCACAGGACAAGCAGGATGGTAGTCCTCACATATGGGTGAGTACCGAGCTGAGGATGTCCGAGAAATGCACCAAATGTACCCAAGATGTGCAATAGGCACAAATATTGGGGAGGAGTTTGGTAGAGGGCATCCTGAACCCTAACGGGCAGCCGGAAGGGTGTTGGTACGTCACGTTGTAAACAGGTTACGAAGGATAGACGGGCCAAAGATGGAATCTTGTCTTCCGGCTTTGTCCAAGCAATACTGGGCTGCAAAGGTATGGTGAGAACTCCAGGTGGCACCGATCGTAGGTGTGCTACTGAAGTCGCCATGGCCCTCACAGAGTGTGCTTTAACATGGTCTTGAAATGGAATGCCCGCTTGCTGATAGCAAAAGGATATGCAGTCCGCTAACCAGGAGGAGAGAGTCTGCTTGCCCACAGACTTCCCTAACTTGTTAGGATGGAAAGAGACAAACAATTGAGTGCTTTCCCTGTGGGCAGCTGTACGGTCTAGGTAGAATGCTAGAGCCCGTTTACAGTCAAGGGTATGCAGAGCCTGTTCTCCTGGATTGGAACGGGGTCTGGGAACAAAGGTAGGTAGTATTATGGATTGATCTAGATGAAAATCTGAAACTACCTTAGGTAAAAATTTAGGGTGCGGGCTGAGTATTGCCCAGTCCTGCAGAAGTTTAGTGTAAGGCGGATAGGTAACTAGGGCCTGTAATTCACTAACTCTGCGAGCTGAAGTGATTGCCAGAAGGAAAATCACTTTCCATGTGAGATAGCGAAGATCACAGGAGTGAAGAGGCTCGAATGGTGGTTTCATGAGACAACCCAAAACTAGGTTGAGGTCCCAAGAAGGGGCCGGAGGATGCAGTGGAGGTTTGAGGTGAAGCAAGCCTTTCAGAAAACGTGTTACAAGGGGTTGTACTGATATAGGAACATCCCGACACCTTTATGGAAGGCGGCTACCGCACTGACAAGCATTCTGATGGAAGAAATGTTTAGACCCGACTCTGATAAGTGCCAGAGATAGTCCAAAAACTTCATGATTGGATAAGTAAAGGGGTCAAGGGACTGAGAAGAGTACCATGACGTAAACCTGTTCCATTTCTAAGAGTAAGATTTTCTCGTGGAAGGCTTCCATGAAGCAATCAAGACACAGGAAACTGGTTCAGAAAGGTTAAGTGGCTGAAGGATTAACCTTTCAACATCCATGCCGTCAGGGACAAGGCATGAAGGTTGGGGTGGCTGAGGCACCCGTCGTTTTGAGTGATCAGAAGCGGGTCCTTTCCCAAGGGAATGTGCCTGCGAATGGAGAGATCCTGAAGTATTGGAAACCACACTTGGCCTGGCCAGTGAGGTGCTATCAGGATCATGGTTCCCTTGTCCTGACGTAACTTCACGAGAGTCTTCAAGAGAAGAGGAAGTGGAGGGAATGCATAGAGTAGACTGGTTGCCCACGAGAGGGAGAATGCGTCTCTGGGCTGAGAGTGTTTGCTGTGAATGAGAGAGCAGAAGTTCTCTACTTTGCGGTTTAGAGGAGACGCAAAGAGGTCTATTTGAGGATATCCCCATTGTTGGAAGATGGAGTTTGCTACTGAGGGGTTGAGAGACCACTCGTGCGGCTGAAAGATGCAACTCAGCTTGTCTGCCAACACATTGTCTACTCCCAGCAAGTAGGTGACCCCGAGGTACATCGAATGGGAGAGAGCTTCTGCCCATATCTGTGCAGCTTCCTGACACAGAAGGAAGGAGCCCATGCCTCCCTGTTTGTTGATGTACCACATGGCCACCTGGTTGTCCGTCTGGATCAGGATAACTTGATTTGAGAGGTGATCCTGAAATGCCCTGAGAGCATATCTGATTGCTCGAAGCTCCAGGAAATTTATTTGGTATTTGGCTTCCTCTGGAGAACAAAATCCTTGTGTCTGCAGATTGGCCACATGGGCTCCCCATCCGAGGTTGGAAGCATCGGTGGTGAGAATTAATTGAGGGTTTGGAGCCTGAAAGGGCAAGCCGTGGAGGAGATTGATCTGATTTTTTCACCAGACTAGAGAATGACGGAGCGAGTCTGTTACGTGGACAATGGTCGACAGGGGCTGAATGCTTTGAGTCCATTGAGACCTTAGAGTCCACTGCTTGACTCTCCTGGCCAAATTGGCCTTTGGTGTGACCTGAACTGAGGACGCCATGTGTCCCAGGAGGATGAGAAAGTGGCGTGCAGTCGCGGAGTGCTGAGACTGCAGCTGGTATGCAAGAGACATGAGAGTGAGAGCTCGCTGTCGAGGCAGAAAAGCCTTTGCCTGCAAGGTGTCAGAGTCTTCCCCAATGAACGACAAGGTTTGAGATGGGACTAAGTAGGATTTGTCGTAGTTGGCAAGAAATCCTAATGAAATTAGAGTGTGTAAGGTTAGATCGAGGGACGACAGAGCAACTTGCTGAGTGGGAGCCCTGATTAACCAGTCATCTAGATAGGGGTAGATGTGAACACCTTGGGTTCTGAGGAAGGCTGCAACTACTACGAGGCATTTTGTGAAGACTCGTGGCACAGATGCTAGGCCGAATGGAAGCACTCGGTATTGATAGTGCTTGAGGCTTACTAGAAACCTCAGGTATTTGCAATGAGATGGAGTTATCGCAATATGAGTGTATGCGTCCTGGAGGTCCAGAGAGCAGAGCCAGTCTCCTCTTTGTAGAAGAGGAAGAAGCAAGCCTAAGGTTACCATCTTGAACTTCTCTCGCTGGAGATACTTGTTGAGGGCCCATAGGTCCAGAATAGGACGAACGCCTCCCAATTTTTTGGGGATTAGAAAGTACCGGGAATAGACTCCTAGGCCATGCTGAGAGTAGGGTACGGGTTCTATTGCCTTGGACTGGAGAAGGAGGGAGACTTCTTGATCCAGAAGGATGGAGTGATCGGATGTTCTCTCCTTCGGTAGAGGTGGGGAGTCCAGTGGTACGGAGAGAAAGTTCAGATGGTAACCCTGAGCAATTATTGCCAGTACCCATTGGTCTGAGGTGATTGAGTGCCATATGTTGTGGAAGTGGCACAATTGACCTCCCACTGGTATGTGAGGCAATGGAAGCTGGCTGCTGCTCTCTAGGTGGAAGTCAAAAACCTGAAGCGGGACCCGGTTGAGGAGCTGCTTGCAGTTTTTGTTTCCGTATCTGACGAGACTGGGCTTTTTGAAAAGGTTTCGTGGAACGGGATCTGGTTGTGGCGGGTAGGACTTCTACGGGCGGAAGAATGACTTCTTAGAGTCCTTTCAGAAGGGCTGTTTAGAAGAGTAGTCAGAAGGCATCAGAGTGAGCTGTCTTAGGGTCTCATGATGGTCCTTAAGTTCCACACCGTCCGTTGAATTTGTTCGCCAAACAGATTATCTCCTACACAGGGCAGGTCGGATAACCTGTCTTGTACCTCAGGGCGAAGATCAGAAGACCTGAACCAGGCCCACCTTCTTGCCGAAATAGCAGCTGCAGATACCCAGGTAGCAGTGTCAAAGATATCATAAGATGATCTGATCTCATGCTTACCTGCCTCAAGACCCTTGTTTACTAGGGTTTGGAGCTGATCTTGAAATTGCTGAGGCAGGGAGTTTGTCAAGTCTTGTATCTGCTTAAAAATGACCCTATTATATTGGGTCATATAGAGCTGATAAGCGGCAATTTGGGAAATGAGCATTGATCCCTGGAAGACTCGGCGACCAGTGGCATCTAGAAACTTCTGTTCCTTGCCAGGGGGAAAAGAAGTGTGAGGCTTTGACCTCTTTGCTCTCTTCTGTGCAGATTCTACCACTACAGATTGGTGGATCCAGTTGAGGCTTCTGAAAGCCCGGAGCTGACTGCACCAAATAGGTAGTGTCAGCTTTTCTGTGGACTGCAGCAATGGAGCCAGGATGTTCCCAGTTCTTCTTGAGGAGGTCTAGAAGAACCTGGTGGATAGGGATGGAGGTTATTTCCTTGGGAGCATCCAGGAATTGGAGCAACACCATCATCTGATGTCTATCATCCTGTTCAGACTGTAATTGGAAGGGAATCAATTCAGACATTTCCTTCACAAAATTTATAAAGGAAAGGTCCTCTGGAGGAGAATGCTTTCTACTTTCAGTGGTGAAGGTGGTAAAGGCAAATCATCGGTGTCTGGGGAGGAATCATCAGTCCAGGTGTCAATGGGATCAGCACCTGCCCCTCTAGGAAGTAGAGGGGGACGGGGTGGTGGGATACCCGAAGGTCCTGGTTTAGGCTCCAAAGGCATCGAAGGCACCGGCGCAGGCATCAAGGGCATCGATGGATGGCTCGGTGGCGCCAACGGGCGTATAGGCATCGATGGCTGAGGCATCGGCAGAACTCCCGATGGAGGGATACGGAACGGCGTTTCCCCTCCCGATGACAGAGTAAGCGGGGAGGGCACCGGAGCCATCGGTGACCCGGGGTACATCGGTGGAAAAGCGGCAATGAGCGCTTCCATCCTGGAGAGCAGCGGTGCCAACGCTGCCGGAATTGGTTCGGTGGTCGGTTCCACAATCGGAACCGGTGTCTGTGCCAGAGGAACCTGGAGTCGTTGCATTGCCTTGTCGATGGCCTCCTGAACCATCTAGTCCAGTTCTTCTCGGAGACCTGGAGCAAGCAGCCCTGGCTCCGGAAGAGAAGAAGGAGGCAGAGGCATAAGCTGGAGGGACCACTGTTAAAGGTTGAGTCGCGGCTCCCGATACCCTGTCGGGTGAGGGTTGCCTCGGTGACCCGGTCGCCGAAAAGGTCGGTGCCTTTTCTGGATGGGGTTTCTTCGTCGGCTCAGACGATGGTGAGGTTGATGATTTCGCTCTCTCGATGGTCCGAGACTTTCTATGTCTATGGCGATGTTTGTCTCTATGATCCCCTCGGTCCTGAGGGGGGAGTAGAAGGTGTCGAAGGCCGAGATGTCATCGATGCTGGATGGTCACCGGCCGGTGGTCGATACTGGCGCGAAGTTGACAGAGCCGGTTCTGACGACATCCATGCAATGGACAGAGTCGGGGTTTGAGCACGGAAGAGAAGTTCCATCTTCTCCATTCTGGCCTTGCGACCTTTTGGTGTCATTAGGACACATTTGGTGCAGGTCAAGACATCATGCACTCTTCCAAGACACATTACACAGACTTTATGGGGGTCTGTGATGGACATGGTGCGATTACAGTCCGGGCACCGATGGAACCCCGACGCCATGGCAAAAACTTGAGCCATGGTACGGTCGACGGCCAGTAGGCCGCAAGGGCCAAACTCGACGGTAATAGACGGAAAACTGGTAAAAACTTACCAGAGTACCGCGGCTTGGAAAAGTTAAAGGAGGGACCCCTGTGGGGCAAATTAACTTTTAGTAATTCCGTGAAGAAAATTCCTGTCAGGAATCTCTGCAGAGCTCCTTAACCACGAGGCTACTGCTGTGCGGAAAAAAGAAGACTGAAGGGGGATCCCTGCTGGCTGCAGGGTTAGGGCCATGCTGGGCATGCCCAGTAGGGGCCAGTCAAAGTTCTGGAAACTTTGACAAAAGTGTTCCGTGATTGGGCTCCATCCTGTGATGTCACCCATATGTGAGGACTAACATCCTGCTTTTCCTATGAGAAAGGCATTAATGGAAAGATATTGGAATGGTTCACTTCTTTTTCAAGGAATAGGGTACTGGTGGGGTCAAATCAGATTCATGGTTATCGACCTGTGGATACCATAAGGACCTGTACTGTTCTCCCTGTATTGTGTATATATGTGTGTATATATACATATATATATATATATATATATATATATATATATATACATATATATATATATATATATATATATATATATTAAACCCCTCTGTTACATTATGAAACAGAATATTGATTATCATCTATTCACAGATTTCCAAATTTATTTTCGATTTGGAAATCAGGATAAAGCTATGCAGAAGCTAATTTATGCTTAAAGACAATGTCTAACTGGCTGATCAAGAATAAGTTCAGACTTAACCTTGATAAAACAGAGGTGCTTTGGCTGGGGAATATCACCCCAGATCTAGACAGTTCACTTTGAATGGATGTACAAATTAACAACAAAGCACATGATCTGGGATATAAGCAGTTACAACCGTAAAAGAAACATGGGAGAAGGGAGAGTGAGTGGGTGTCTAGCCCCATATGGGAATTTATATGTGCATCTACCCTACATGGACAAATCACTACTGAGCAGGCTGAATAGTAATAGTAAAGTTGAACACATAGGTTTATCCTTTAAATTTTATTTTTAATTTCTGGCAGAATTTTAAAGTAGGTATTTTTGGTCCTAAGCCTTCTCTCCTTGGTCCAGCCTGAGACCATAGTTTGAAGAGGAATCCCTGCAAATCTAGTGTCTACACTCCCTCTTGTGACCAACCATCAACATTACACCATGCTCTGATCAGCATAGGCCCTTTTATCATCTCTTAAAAAAAAAAAAAGTCTAACTTATCTCATTTCCAAGAAGAAATATGGGTGTGAAGATCTTGACCTGTACTACTTCCTCTTCATTTTCTCATATTGTGCTACTACAGATCAAACAGGGGTGTGGGAACTTTCACTTGCCTGCTGCACCTCTGATTAACAATTGACACAACTTTGGTCATACAAGAAGCCATACCTGTTTACAGCCCTCAAGGATCAGTGCAAATCTCAGCTTTCAAGATCATGGGATCTGATATAAAGTTGATTAATCTCTTGATTTAAGCCTAGTCTGTAAGCCCTTTGGGAAAGGAACTCAGCATGTACAATGACAGGCACAATGATACTGCTGTTACATATCTAAGCAAGGACTGATAGATCTTGTATATCAACACACTAACGGATCTATATTAATGTATTTAAAATATCTATGATTTATGAAAAATGTCATAAGTAAACAAGCAACAAATAATATTTCTCTAAAGAATGTTACTGTTAAATCATTGCTCTTACAGATGGGTTCATAAGAACATAAGTTGCCACACTGGGTCAAACCGAGGGTCCATCAAGCCCAGCATTCTGTTTCCAACAGTGGCCCACGAACTTGTCCAAACCATTTTAAACCCAGATAAATTAACTGCCTTATCCATATCCCCTAGCAATGAATTCCAAAGCTTAATTATGTGTTGAGTGAAATAATGTTTTCCCATTTATTTTAAAGAAGCTATTTTCTGTTGGAAAGAAATCAGAACTAAGAAATAAAGAAATCCATAGAACTAGGGGTCATGAAATGAAATTCCAGGGGGGACGACTCAGAACCAACACCAGAAAATATTTCTTCACGGAGAGGGTGGAGGATGCCTGGAATGCCCTTCTGGAGTAGGTGATGAAGATTAAAACACTTAAAGAATTCAAAGTGGCATGGGATAAACATTGTGGATGCCTAAAGGCTAAAAGATGGAAATGAAGAAAATAGAGCATGAGGGTAACTTGCTGGTGCGGCAGTTACTGCCCTTAACCTATAGCCTCGATACTTTTGATGCAACTCCAACATTGCTCTCTGCTTCAACAGCAGGGGGGGGGGGGGTGGAAAGGGGAATTGGATTCAGACAACAACTGAGGGTCCCAATTTTTATGGTGTGGGGAACTGTTAAGCATGGGAATAATCTAAACAGAGCAGCAATTACTACCCTTAACAGAAGATAAGGGATTACTACTCTTAACTAATAAGCCTTGATGCTTATTACATTATTATTATTATTATTGATGCAATTACAACATCTTTATCCACTTTGACAGCAGTGGAGGGCTGGGGATAGAGAGAAATTGGATTCAAATGTCCACCAACACGGGCCCTGACTTTTAAAGTCTAGGATATTTATTTGCAGACAAGTGAAAAAGTACAGGACTGCTTCTAAGGACAACTTCATAAACAAAACACATCAGCAGTGTCTAAATTTTCAAGGAGGATCATCTAATTCCTGCACAGAGCAGTAGTTGCTACCCTTAAGAGAAACATGGGGTAACCTGCATGGCACGGCAGATACTACCATACGAAGCTTGCTGGGCAGAGTGGATGGACCTTTTGGTCCTTTTCTGCCATCATTACTATGTTACTTGCTAACGTCATGGAGTGCCCCCTAGTCCTTGTAATAAACAACTGATTTACATTAACCCATTCTAGTCCTCTCATGGTTTTATAGACCGCCATCATATCCCTCCTCAGCCATCTCTTCTCAAAGCTGAACAGCCCCAACCTCTTTAGCCTTTCCTCATAGGGGAGCCGTTCCATCATCTTTATCATTTTGATCACCCTTCTCTGTACCTTCTTCAGTGCATCTTATTTTATTTATTTTAAAAACATTACCTGCCCTTCCTACATTCAGAGCAGGGTACAACAAGAACATACACAGTCAGATGAATGGAGAGAACAAGACAGTGCATCAGTCTTACGAAGGAGAGTAACAAGAGTCTTCAGGACGGGGGAGAAACAAATGATTAACAAGTCGGTACATTTCTGAGTCCGTGGCCAGAGGTGAGGGCACTAGTTTGCTATATAGTACCATTCGAGGGAGGCCAAGTAGGGAGTGTTCTATTATCATTTGGGATTGGGAATGCTTTCTTAAAAAGAAAAGTTTTTAGGGCTTTTTTAAAGCAGGTCTTTTCTCAGAGACAACTTACTTTCTTAGGTAGGTTGTCCCATAGTAGCGGTCTTGCGGAGAAGAATGCTCGTACTCTAGTTTCCACAAGGTGAGTGAGCTTTGGAGGAGGGGCATCTAGTAGCATTAGGTTAGACAATCTGAGTGGTCAAGAAGGGGCGAGGCTTTTTATTGTTGAGGAGAACCATGGGGAGGATATGTTGGGATTGATGAGTGCAAGATCATGGCAAGCTTATATTGTACTAGATAGGACACAGGGAGCCAGTGTAGGGGCTTTGAGCACAGGAGAGATTGGATCGCGAATGGGGGTGCTGGTCAGGAGTGTTGCTGCTGCATTTTGTATGATCTGTAGCGGGCGGGTTGAGTAGGCAGGTAGACCTGCAAGGAGGGAGCTGCAGTAGTCTATCCCGCAGAATAGTAGAGATTGAAGGACCACCCTGAAGTCAGAGTGTTCTAGGAGGGGGTTAAGGTGACGGAGCAGGCGAAGTTTGTAATAGGAGGAGTTGCACATGGAGAGAGGGGGATCTATTGTGAAACCCAGATTTCTTACATTTTAGGAGATAGAGATGGAATGGGACTCAAAGGAAAAGAGTTTGGGAGTGTCAGTGACAAGATGGCATGATAGAATAATAATCTCAGTTTTAGATATGTTTAGAGCTAGTTTGTTGCTGTGAAGCCATTTTTGGATGGTTGAAAGACATTGGGTGAGGAAAGATTCTGTAAGGGCCCATATTTCCTTGATGGGAAAGAAGAACTGAAAATTGTTAGCATAAATTTTATAGTGCACTCAGAGGTCATTAAGGGTACGGTATAAAAGAGTTAGGTAGAGGTTAAATAATGCAGCAGGCAGGGCAAAACCTTGCGACACTCCAGAGTTCAGAGGTGTCAGGACACAGGGTGAGGAAAGATTCTGTAAGGGCCCATATTTCCTTGATGGGAAAGAAGAACTGAAAATTGTTAGCATAAATTTTATAGTGCACTCAGAGGTCATTAAGGGTACGGCATAAAAGAGTTAGGTAGAGGTTAAATAATGCAGCAGGCAGGGCAAAACCTTGCGACACTCCAGAGTTCAGAGGTGTCAGGGAGTAGGTAAAGGAATCAATTTGGACTTGTTGGGTCCTGTTATTGAGATATGAAGAGAACCAGGCCAGCACGGAGCATCTATATCTTTTTTGAGATGTGTTGACCAGAATTGTATACAGTATTCAAGGTGCGGTCTCACCATGGAGCGATATAGAGGCATTATGACATTTTCCGTTTTATTCACCATTTCCTTCCTAATAATACCTAACATTCTGTTTCCTTTTTTGACTGCTGCAGCACACTGAGCAGACGATTTTAAAGTATTATCCACTATGATGCCTAGATCTTTTTCCTGGGTATTTCAAAAAAGATATAGTTGCGATGGAGAAGGTACAGAGAAGGGCAACCAAAATGATACAGGGATGGAACAACTCCCCTATGAGGAAAGGATGAAGACGTTAGGGCTGTTCAGCTTACAGAAAAGACAGCTGAGGGGGATATGATAGAGGTCTTTAAAATCATGATTGGCCTTTAATGAGAAGATGTGAATCGGTTATTTACACTTTCGGATAATAGAAGGACTAGGGGGGCATTCCATGAAGTTAGCAAGTAGCACATTTAAGACTAATCGGAGAAAATTATTTTTCACTCAATGCACAATTAAGCTCTGGAATTTGTTGCCAGATGATGTGGTTAATGCAGTTAGTGTAGCTGGGTTCATAAAAGGTTTGGATAAATTCTTGGAGAAGTTCATTAACTGCTATTAATCAAGTTGACTTAGGGAATGGCCTCTGCTATTACTGGCATCAGTAGCATGGGATCTTCTTGGTGTTTGGGTACATGCCAGGTTCTTGTGGCCTGGTTTGGCTTCTGTTGGAAACAGGATGCTGGGCTTGATGGACTCTTGGTCTGACCCAGCATGACAATTTATGTTCATAATGATCCAGGGAAGCAGTACAAACTCCTATACATGTGTGTTCAAAGCTTATTCTACATGGAGTACTAAACCTTTACCAGTGAATGAAGACTGCAAAGAGTTTGTGTTTGAATAATATGTTAAGGGCTGGCCCAGTGACTCAATGGCAGCTGCCATGCAGGGGCTACCCAGTTTGATGCATGGGTCAGGTCTTCTGTGCCTTGGGGCAGCCGAAGCTGCTGCAGAGGCAACATTCACTGACCCAGGAATAAGGGATGTGTTTCAGTCATTGCGCAATGGAAAAACTTGGCAGTTGGTTTTAGGGTCATGATTGCAGGGGTCCTTAACGAGCTCTGGTGTATGATCCTCAGGACAGGCAAGTGAGTTGGGAGGGGAAAGCCCAAAGGAGCAGAAAAATAATTGGGCCACAAAAATAATAATGTTCCGCAAGTTTCCTCTACCCCATCCAAAAGAAAGGATAATTTAAAAAAAAAAAAAAAAGAGCTTTGACTATTGCTCTGTATAAATGATTAAGGAACTGTAATGATATGCTTTTCCATTTGTTATTAGTAAAACACTCCCTTTCCACATGAAACTCACAAGCTAATGGCAACATACTGCAGAATCTGCTCTCAAGCTACTGCAAAAACTGGGGAGCTACCTGTCCATCCAGGATCAGCTGTCCTCTTACTTTTAACATGTGAAGAGAGGTGTAGGGGGTGTGTGTGTGTGTGCACGCACACGTGTGCATGTTTTCCTTTAACCCTGACATCACTGATAGAAACCCCCTCCATTCTTTAATGACCTTTAGCCAAGAGGCAAATCATTCCAGACTTCTCACATATGGCAGCCATACTAGTTTAGAATTTCTGGTAAATGTCATCTTTGCTTCTTCAAATTCTGACCTGAAGAAGAGTGTTTTAGCTCACAAAAGCTAGTCAAGAAATGTATTAAGTTAGTCCAATAAAAAGGTATCCCCTGCTATATATTTGTTTTTTCATTTGTTCGCCTTTCTTTCTCACCTGAGTTTCTGAACATAAGAACATGCCATACTGGGTCAGACTAAAGGTCCATGAAGCCCAGTATCCTGTTTCCAACAGTGGCCAATCCAAGTCACAAGTATCTGACAAACATTAAATAAATCTCAAGCTACTATTGCTTAATAATTAGTAGCAGTTTATGGACTTTTCCTCTAGGAACATATCCAAATCTTTTTTAAACCCAGCTACACTAACTGCTGTAACCATATCCTCTGGCACTGAATTCCAGAGCTTAACACTATGGGCTGAGTGAAAAAGAATTTTCTTCGATTTGTTTTAAATAAGCTACTTGCTAACTTCGTGGAGTGCCCCCTGGTCCTTCTATGATCTGAGAGAGTAAATAACCGATTTACGTTAACTGGTTCAAGTCCTTTCATGACTTTGTAGTCTTCTATCATATCCTCCCTCAGTTGTCTCTTCTCCAAACTGAACAGCCCTAACTTCTTTAGCCTTTCCTCATAGGGCAACCATTCCAGGCCACTTATTTTGGTCACCCTTCTCTGCACTCTCTCAAGGTGCATCTACATCTTTTTTGAGATGCCAGTATTCAAGGTGCAGTCTCACCATGGAGCGATATAGAGGCATTATGACATCTATCGTTTTATTTGCCATTCCTTTCTTAATAATTCCTAACTGAGCCGACAATTTCAACGTATTATCTACTATGACGTCTAGATCTCTTTCTTGGGTAACTAAGCAGTTAAATCTGGAAGAGCTGCTTTTGTATTATGAGCCTCAGAAATCATTACAACTTTCCCAGCAAGCTCTTACCAGCATTTCCAGGGTTATGATAAACCTGGACAAGAAAAATTTGCATTTTTGTGCTTTCATCCAGCATTGTGGAACTCTTTCTGAAAAGTTAGGTAAATTAATCTAACTGCATGTCCAGAAGAACAAAGGTGAGGACTTGGCTCTTCAAGCAAATTCTTGAGTAACCTATAGGCTGGTGGGAGAGCTTAGTGCTTGGGGGCCACAGGGGTTTAGTACAAAAGGAAATATTTGATCAGGGCTTACTTTTTTCCCTCCATCTTGCGTCGTTCCAATTTTGTGCAAGCTGGGGGCTGGAGATGGTGGTGGGGTTGTAGGTCTGGTGAGAAAATATGAACAGAATGATTGGAGGAAGGATGGAGTTTTAAGGCCAGATTATGGTCTGAGAGGGTAGGCTTTTTAAGAAATGTTTGATAATAGTAATATATTATGTGTATTTTTGTGTAAATGTTTTATATGGTTTTACTGTATTATACTGTAACCCATTTTGGACTCTATGACGTGAAACAGGTACTCATATTGTAATTATAAATAAATACTCTGAATATTTTCCTCTGGATTTGCTCATTATTATAGTTTTTCTTCCCATCTATGTTTTTTTTAAATGTAATCCTAACTAAATTTTAAATCATATTACATGATATAAAACCAAGAAATTCAGACCATCTACAGCATTTAAACAGAAATTTGTAAGGGTAAAAAACTGTTAAAACTTGATTCTTTTAAATTCCTCCCGACCATAGATGTCTCTATGCTTGTAGATAGATCACTAGAGGAAGTGTCATCCATCCAAGGAATTGGAGGTTGTCTGTGGATTAATAAAAACAAAACTAGCCTGGCTTTCCTGGAACAATAATGTTTAGATTTCAGAGACATTATTGTTTGTGCTGGAAAGAACTGGCCAGGAGAGGGACAGGCTAGATTGATGCTTCAGGGCTGTGCCGAGCAGCAATTAAAAAACAAGATGTTTCTACCTGCAAGTGGGGCTGTATGGCATCGACACCCATACACAGAGCAAGTGGTTGTACAGTCATTCCGAGGCCTGCTCAGCACAAAGGAATTTCTGCCCTTAGAAGAGCACTGCTGGAGTTCCCATCCTGTGCGGGGAATGGCTGCAAATGACGCACAAGCGTATGTCGTTACTTTCAAAGCATCGACATTTCTAGGCCAGCCACCCAAATGTGTCTTAGGCATGGATTGCAACTGCAGCCCTGCAGGGGCTTTCAAAGGGACGGTAACCCCTCATCCAAGACTCCAAAACTCAGCCCCAGAAGAGGTAAGGTGCTGCCCCCCTCAGTTATGTCATTTTCCTCAGCTTGCTGGATTTTGAGACTCCTTTAAAAACATCTGCCCCTGCAACATATTTGCTCAGGATTACTGTTTTTAATAGCATTGTGATTTGATTTTATATTGTGCTGTACGTGTATTATGTTCTGTTATGAGTTATATATGGATTTATTATGTAAACGGCATAGATTGATTAAAATTTAGAGAGAGGTCCATTTTCAGCCACTGTGTAGCTCGGCTAGTTAGCCAGATAACTAGCAGGGTATATTCAGCAGTACAGTTTACTTTATGGTTATCATAAAGTAAATAGGTTATGTCTAACTGGTTAACTTTAGCACAGCCCTATGGCCCAATCAGTGGCAGCCTCTGCTCTGCCCGGAAACAGCTTCCGCCCACCCCCGGAATGCCCCCAACTCATGTGGCTAGAATTTAGCCTCAAACAGCTCTTAGCCGGGAAGCCATTTAGGCAGCTAACGTTTCAGTTATCCGTCTAAGGGCCTCATTTTCCAAGCCACTCGCATGCGATAAGGGACCTTTCGCACGCGAAAAGTCCCTTATCGTGTGCAATACCAGGATGGGGGCGGAGTCGGCCCGGGAAGAGGAGTCGTCGGGGCGTAGACAACTCTAACAGAAAAGATAGCCCTGAATAGGCAGATAACAGCCCAAAGAGGTGTCCCAGCTGCATCAGCCCAGATCCTAAAGTGTGAGGGGCTTCCCAAACCTATCCTGTTGACCCCACAGCCAGCTGTACTTTCAGGATCTCCATGGTGAATATGCATGGAAAACCCAATATAGACAAATTAAATGTATACAGATTCATCGTGAAGACTTTGAAAGCCCAACTGGCTATGGGGTCAATAGGATAGGTTTGGGAAGCTGAGCATTGTTCCACCTGGAACCCTAGGATGGGTACAGCACTCATAGTGCTGATGTCCATCCCTTGAGGTGCTTGAGTGAAAGACAGAATGAGCGAATTGTAGCCATAACTAAGGCTACCTCCCTATTACAGTATGTGGTCAGTAATCCAGCAATGTTTTTCATGTGTCCCCTTACCCCCACGTCATGAGTAAGAACATTACATAGCCATTTTACAGTCCTCCGTGCAGCATACTGACAGTATTCTTCTGGTGCAGAGGGAACAGCTGCGCGCCCACCCTGCTGTCCCAAGGAAGAATAGTTTGGGTTTGAAGGCCCCTCATTGCGCACCTCCCTACGCATGCACAGTATTGTGAATTTTCCAGGAGAGAACAGTCACCTGGCCTTGACTGCCCCTTCCTGCTGCTTGCCTAACCTTTTAAAAAAAGATGAATATAATTTAACCTGGAAAGATGTCATTTTAATCAGAATAAAAAGTTTTCAGCACTAAACACACATCATACACCATGCCAAAGACTGCAGCAGCTGAAAAAAAAAAAGTCTGATTGGCTTAAATGAGAAAAATGATACTGACTTTTTTTTTTTTTTATTTGAACACAACATCAGCCCAACCCTCCCAGAAAAGGCTATTTGTAGGCTCTTCTGTAGGTAATACCAGCACAATGACGGCCTTACAGTTCTCGACTGGGTTCAGGGGCAGACAGATTAGATCCTAAATTCTGGAAGGAACATGTGCTTTCCCAGGTGACTTCACCCACCCCAGACATCTCCGTGGCTGCCTTCGTGCCAGACGTCACTACTGAGGAGAAGCGTGAATGTTTGCCCTCCCTCACCGGTGTCACGGTCAGGGGGCTTGGGTCATGGATTCCAGCATCTTGTGCCCCTCAGAAACTGAGCCCCACCTCCTTTCCTCCTCCTCCCCCAAATTAATGTTGAGAAACTTCAGAAAC
The DNA here is from genome assembly GCF_901001135.1 of Rhinatrema bivittatum. Classification (NCBI taxonomy): domain Eukaryota; kingdom Metazoa; phylum Chordata; class Amphibia; order Gymnophiona; family Rhinatrematidae; genus Rhinatrema; species Rhinatrema bivittatum. The sequence goes on from NC_042622.1 coordinate 242,086,509, forward strand.
AATAAGAGCCTTGTTTTTGAGAAAGAGAGAGAGGAAAGAGCTCAAGCTTGATTTAACAAACACTAATAAGCATAAATGGACACAACTCATTCCAAGACTTTTTTGGGATAATTATTTTAAATTTCTGGCTGCTGAACCACCCTCGGTGTGTTTAATGCCGCGTGGTCCTATGGTAGATGAAGCCTCCAAGAGTTTCAAGTTAAAAAAAAAAGAATAGAAGAGAACCAACCAATGGCCTAATGGAAACTAACTGACCTGCTGAAGAACACCACAGTGAGTGGCAGTAGTGGGATCTGAAACCCCATTCTCCAACTAGTGCCATATTTCTCTCAGCAGAAGGGCCCACTTATTTATAGATCTATTAGGTAGGGTAGGTGGAAGACATCTGCAGACTATGAAAAATATGTATACTGCATTTTCCATATATTGTTCTCTGAGACTGGCTTTACTCCTGTACTGGAAATGTACTATTACTACTATTTATCATTTCTAAAGCATTGCTAGACATTTTATTTATTTTTATTTATGAACTTTTATATACCGACATTCGTAGGACACATCACGCCGGTTTACAATAAACTAAGAGCAAGGAAAAATACAATGAACAGGGAGGGGGGAGCAGGCAAGAAGAGAGGGGAACGGGAGAGAGAAATGCTAAGGGAGAAAAAAAACAAGAACGAAGATAAGAAGGAAGGCGGAGAAACCATTTTAAGAGACTAAAAAATGTCATAAATTGACAGCACTGTACAGATAAGCATAAGAGAGTCCCTGCTCCATGGAGCTTACCATCTAGTCAAGACCTACCTACACGGCAAAAGAGTTGATAGGAAGTCTAATTATTATAGAGAAGTAGTTAGGATTGAAAAACAGCTTCAGAAAAGTGAGTTTTTAAATTACATTTGAATACAGCCAGAGAGGGAGCCTGAGGCACAGATTCAGGATGTCCTTTTCCGGTAAATGGTACAGCAAAGTGGAAAGCGTAGTCTGGAGCTGGCGGTGGAGGAGAAGGCTGCAGCTAAGAATGACTTGCCGGATGAAACCTCTTTCCCTCACTCATGAAATTAATATTACTACAAATGTTGAACTTGAACTTCTGGTCCTTCCTGTGAGCCAGCCAGGCATGCATGCATTGATGGGATAGATGCCAGCTGCCAAAATGCATTGCTGCGGGGTAAGACACCCAATTCCTGGTCTGGCTTTGGGCTGGTTACTCCATGAAGAGGGGAATTTGTGGGAGAACAGCCTCAGGCTGAGAAGAAAATAGCGCCAGCTCGCCCCAGCCTTTACAAACAAGCTGCTGAGAAGAGGATGAATGAGCAAGCTTGCCTATTCCAGAAACTGATTCACAAGCAGGAAATAGAAGTCAGGTACTGATATACAGGCTTAAGGGAAGATAAGCATGGGAAGAATATAAATAAAGTTACACAGACGCCACGGAAACCCAGGAGGCTCCCCTTATTGTTTGATCTTCATCTTACAGTGTCACAGAGCTGACTGCTTGGAAGAAGCTTCATGGCTGTCTTCCAACTACTTTGTGGCCTCTATGTCATCACTCACCAAAATCCAATAAACCTCATCTACTGCCAACTCGATTGCGCAGCAAAACAGCACAATCCCACCCCACTTTTCTCTGAACCTCCCTACACTCCAAACACCTATTAACCCCTACAGATTGTGCTCTGCTGTGGATCAGTCCCATTCATCTAGAGAACTTTTGTTACAAAGACCAACTGATGAAAGCTGGCCAAATTATTCCACATTTGCCAATATTCACAAACCTAGAATGAGTTTGTCTGCTCAACTTCCTCTTGCAACTCTTGTGGTCAAATTTGATTGTCTCACCCCAGAACCATCAAACTTCCAGAAACTTCCCCAAGTTTCATGCTATAGCAACACATACAGGCCGATACAGTACAGTGCGCTCCGGTGGAGCGCACGGTTAGCCCGCAATTGGACGTGCGTTTGACGCGCTAGTTTTACCCCTTATTCAGTAAGGGGGTAATAGCGTGTCGAAAATGCGCGGCCAACCCCCCCCGAAACTAATAGCGCCCGCAACATGCAAATGCACGTTGATGGCCCTAATAGTTATTCCTGTGCGATTCAGTAAGTAAAATGTGCAGCCAAGCCGCACATTTTACTTTCAGAAATTAGTGCCTACCCAAAGGTAGGCGTTAATTTCTGCCGGCCACAGGAAAGTGTACAGAAAAGCAGTAAAAACTGCTTTTCTATACACCCTCCGACTTAATATCATGGTGATATTAAGTCGGAGATCCCAAAAGTTAAAAATAATCAAAAATTTAAAAAATAAAAATTTAAAATCAGCCCGCGGCTCGCGGTTTGAAAACCGGACGCTCAAATTTTGCCGGCATCCAGTTTCCGAACCCGTGACTGTCAACGGGTTTGAGAACAGACGCCGGCAAAATTGAGCGCCGGCTGTCAAACTCGCTGACAGCCGCCACTCCTGTCAAAAAAGAGAGGCTAGGGTCGCTCTAGTGTCCCTAGCACCTCTTTTTTTACCGCGGGTCCTCATTTGAATACTAAATCGCGCGCACAGGAGAGTGGCCTGTGCGTGCGCCGGGACAGCGGGCGCTCACCTGCTCTCCCGCGACTTTTACTGTATCGGCCTGAATGTTGGCATACAGGGACCGCTTGACCCAGCCCATCTTCCCAGTTATCCCTCCCAGTTTGCACTACTCTGTCTCCAAGTTATCTCCCTCTGCCTGCCATATATGGCCCAAGTACACCTGAATTCCATCACTATCTCAGTTCCCATTACCTGCTGGTAGATGATGCCAGATAACCATCACCCTCTCAGTAAAGTATTTTCTCACATTTCCTCCATGCTTCTGATGAGCTAAAGCTCTTCAGATAAAAGCCATGTTTTTGGTCCAGCCTGAATGTGTGAGGGTGCATTCTCACATGCCATTCCTTGCACAGGAAGTGATGCTGGGTAGCTTTAGTGAGTGAAAATCTTGATCCAGGTCCAAAGCAATGATACAAGACAAGACCAGTAGAAAAATCACTCTGCTCCTGAATGCAAACGTGAACCTCCTAATCCCCCAATTATTTCTAAGAGAATGATGTAACAGACCAATGGGACCAACTTCTAGATTTGCCGCCCTCGGTTTTTGTGACTTGAGGATTGACATCTGAGGTAATGTCTGAACTGTGACAACTCTGATGCTATTCTGGGAAGACTGAGACGGTGCTAGTGTAGGACTGTGCATACATTATCTGGCAGTGTCTTGTAGGGGTATAGCAGAACAGATAGCAGGAGCAGACTTTTAATAAAGTGATTCCTCAATGTCTTATAGTGAGGGTCTGTGCCAGTGAGGGAGTGTCTACGCCCTGTGTAGGGAATTTCTGCATCCTGAACTGCTGGGACAGCCCTAATCAATGCTTATAAAAACAGAAACCCTTCAAAAAGAAGAATGGTTCCTGCCCAGAGGGCTACTAAGATGGGAGGGAAGTGAAAAGAAAAGAGGAAGAGGATAGACGGAAGAGAATGGAGAGAAGGGGGTGAAGAGAAGAGCAAATGGGCAGAGGAATGATAGAGAATACAAGGGGGGGGGGGAGCAAGTTGAACTATTTAGAAAATTCTAAACAAACAAAAACAACGATGATTTTGAACGATTGAGGTTAAGCTGTCTTCTTACTGGCCACTTCATTTTCAGACAGAGGCATGTGGTGGGCAGTCGGACGTCACCGCTGGGCAAGGGGCACATTCCTTACTCTAATATTTCCAGCATGAGCCATGCCCGGGTGACCTCCTGCAGGGAGGATCCTAACATTATTGAGATTTCACTTTCAGCCTACTTGCCCACTTGAATTTCTTTTGTTAAAACCAGTTAAGGAGTAGCTTGGAATTTCTCACCTGTTCAGGTGTGGCTAAGTCCACTTTACAGTAAACTAGGAAATAGTCTGACCTGCTGCAACATTGAGAGTTATAAACAATTCCCCTTCTGCCAGCCCAGCCCTGAAACAGAAAATAAGAGCAGATAAAGACCGCCAGGCCCCCTGTCCATTTTCCCAATTCTTTTGTGTTAGACATAAGTCTGGACCTGCCACTGAAATTGGACACTCGTACCTCACCTCATATCAAGACTTCTTCTAGATCCCTTCCTGCTTTAAAAAAATGTTTTGCTCCTTGTGCGCTCTTTACGTGCTGGAAGCTATGGGCCACCTCAGGGGACCGGGGAGGAGGAGGGGGATTCAGTCCCTGAGCCTGAGGCGGCCCACATAAGGTGCCAGCCCGTGGATCAAGCTTCCCGAGGTGGACTCTAGGAACCGCATGGAGACTGGCAGTGCCCTAGATTCAGGCCACCAGTGGTGTCTGCCAAGTTGCTTGATTAAAGCTTAGCTAAGATAGACTCACATCGAGGGTTTACTTCTGAGCCAGCTGAAAATGAGGCATAATCACATCAGTGTGGCTTTACCCCTAGAGACAAAACAACCACCCCAAAACACTGCAGGAACGCAGTAAAAATGTCTGAAATAGGATGGAAGAGCTAAAATACATGCAGAGGAGGCTTGCAGTGGAGTCGCTTGGTTCTTTTAAAATTCTAGCAGGTCTATAAACATTTTATAAAACAGTCAAGGTCTGTCGTCCGCACCAATAAAGAGTAAATATAAAATTTAACAGAAGAAAGAAAGGAAAACAACAAGCGCGTAGCCCGAGTTCCCAGAGGGTTGGGGTGTTGCTGGTTACTCGGGGTATACTCAACGGAAGCTCCTCCAGAGATTTCCTTCTCGGGGGAGGGGTGGGGTTTCAAGAAATTTGTTTTGTACCTTTTTATAAACCAGGGGAAGATAATTGGTTAAAATCCTGTATATGGATCAAAGTATTGCTCACAAACACAGGTACTAGCTGGTTGAAGCAGATGGACAGAGATTGTCTTGCCAGTGAACTACTGACAAATAAGTTTCCTTATTCTTTTACAGCTCTTTCCCCCACTCTTCTGCTGTAAATCTGGAAGTGCGTTCAAGTTTCACAGTGATCCAAGGGGCAGCTCAAGGCAACCTGCTGCCTTAGGCCAGGAACAAGACGCCATAGACACATCAAACAACACTAAATAATTCTAACTAATAAGGCTTTTAAAAATCCCCCCCGCTCTCCATATCAGGTAGCTTTTGATTTCCACTCACCCTGAGATTGTCCTAGATTAGTGGCTGGAAGGAACAGCAAACAAACTTTCCTCTCTGCCATATGAGCACACGCTCATTCACACAAACCCAGTCGCCCGCCCGTGCCCGCTCTCTCTCCCTCACAGACACACAAACCCAGCCGCCCTTGCCCTCTCTTTCTCTCGCGCGCATGCCCGTGCCCTCTCTTTCTCTCTCGTGCGCACACGCCCGTGCCCTCTCTTTCTCTCTCGTGCGCACGCCGGGCCCTCTCTTTCTCTCTCGTGCGCACGCCCGGGCCCTCTCTTTCTCTCTCGTGCGCACGCCCGAGCCCTCTCTCTCTCGCATGCACATGCTTGTGCCCTCTCTTTCTCTCTCTTGTGCACACCCATGCACTCTTTCTCTCGCATATACAAACTCAGTCCGCGCTCTCCTTTTGTTTGGGTCGCCGGCAGGATGGGATCTGTCGTGTTCTGCGGGGCCTTTCTATTTCTAGTGCCGGCGGGGCTTCCTTTGTTTCGGGCTGACGCGCTTGAAGGCCTTTGGCCTTTCCTCTTTTTCAGGTCATCAGCAAGATGGGTGTCGCCGACGGCTCTGCGGGGACTTTTTCGTTGTTCTGGCCGACAGCGACAGCAGGGGCCTCTTTTCTTCTTCTGGCCGCCGGCGGGACGGGGACCGCTGCCGGCCCTGTGGGGCTTCTTCTTTTCTTTAGCCCAACAGCCTCGCCAGACTTTTTTTTTTGTTTGGCTCTATTCCGACGGTGCAGAGGGGCCCCCTTCCTTTTCCTTTGGCTGATGTTGAGCAGCCGAATGCACCACCAGCCAGAGCATGCCTGCAGCAGCCAAAAAGAAGCCCCAGGCACAGAAAGCAAAGAGAACGCGCAGCGCAGGAACAGCCTACCCTTAGCTCTGATAACGTGAGGCATTGAGTCAGATGAGGCAGACACTGCAGGGGCATTTTTTGGGGGGGAGGGGCCATTTTTTTCCACCTGAAAATTCTGCCGCCTGAAGCAGCTGCCTCACCCTGCCTCATTGTAGAACCGCCCCTGAGTATACCACATCTCCACGGTTGGGAGGGGTGGGGGTGGAGGCGGTGAATGTCCATTGTCAGGCTGGGACAGGCAAGGAGTGGACGAGTGACGGTTACCTAGAGAGACCTGTGTAAAAACGAAACTGAAGTGGGAGACCTCAGGGGAACGGAAATGCTCCCATCAAGAAAAAGAGTTAGGTTTTTCCCACACTCATAAGAGGCTTCACTGTAGATTTGTTTTTACAAATCAATTGCTGGAGCTGCCCCTCTCTCCCCACCCTGGTGGAAGCACAAATCCCATCGAGGTTTTATAGCTCCTAAGTTTAGCAAGTTTACGAATGTTTTCTCATGGATCTTCGGCCCTCCTTCCCACTCCTCATCCAAACTTCAGGGACAGGGTCAGACCAGGTCGTTTTGATAGAGGGGAAAGAATGCTCACGTCTCTCTTGTCCCATTTAGGGTTTGGAAATGATTTGTTTACTTCAGTTTTCCTGTTTGCCTGCCTTTTGTTTATGAAGCAGCTCTTCTGCGATTTCCGGGCTCAGTTTTATCCCAAGTTAATTAAGTTCTGGTTTGAACCCCATTGCATGCGATGGTGGTGCAGCTCCTGTCTTTCTTCAGTTGATAGGCGAGGCTGGGATTTTGGGAGGGGCAGTAATGGGAGGCTGGGGGAGAGGAAAAGAAGTAAAAAAGAGGCATTGTACGAGACACCATCTGCCACCCAAAATTGGCAAAAATCATAAAACGGCATTTGCTAAAAACTGTAGGAAACATAAGTAAAAAGCCGCCACACATCTGGTGTCATTTATTACACCTGAAATGTTAATTTCAAAAATTACACATAAAGGGCCGGATTTTCAAAAGGTTACGCGTGTAAATTCGGAGGATTTACGCTCGTAACTAGCTTATTTTGAAAAGGTTCGGCGATGCGTTTAAGTCCTGAGGCTTTACTAAAGGGGTGGTCAGGGGGCGGGGTCAGAGGCTCCAGGCACAGTGGCCATTTGCTGCTGTGCCAGGGATCCCGCGCAACTTACTTCAGCCCCAGGGCTGAAGTAAGTTTAGTAATAAAAGAAAGAAAGAAAAAAAAAGATGGGGGGAAAGGGTGGGGGAGGGTAGGGGAAGGGAAGGTGGGAGGGAATGGGGGAAAGCAGCGCGGTTTGGTGCGGGCTTGGCGCACAATTGTGCACCCCCTTGCGCTCGCACGTTATAAAATAGGGCATACATGTGTGCGCGCCGGGTAGTGCGCACACATTGTATGCCACGTGTGCTCCTTTTAAAATCTACCCCAAAATATCCTAAAACTCTCCAAATTCAAATAATCTTCTACAGATATGCTTGGGGATTGGTGGTGCCTGTTGGCATAGTTTTGGCACAGCCCCAAGGAGCCAAGGTTTCAGCATGTGCTATTTGGTTTACAACATGCATACTTCGTAAATAGCGCACCCTAAGGAACACGAGGTGAAGCTTGGAAGGAGGCCGAGATACCAGTCCAGCTGCACAGCCAGAAACAAGAGGCAGCAGCCTGCAAAGGCTGGAGGAAGTCTTTGAGGTGGGTGAATTGGGCCACAGCAGGGTCTCGGTGGCAGCCTCAGGGGTAGAAAGGGGAAAAGAGGTCTGGCTGAGGAGGGTGGATTGAAGGGGAAAGAGTGGTGAGGAAGACAGAGATAAAGGAAAGAGGAGGATGGAGAGGAGGGAAGAAGAAATGGGGGGAAGTAAGAAACGGGAGTGGGGAGAGGGCAGATCAGCATAAACACTCATTTCACTACAGACGTTTTGAGAGTTGTTCAGGTAGTATGGCATCTTCAAGCAATGGATTGGCTCGTGGCCTGGTGATATCCATACCTGGGAACCCTCACAATTTCACCCTGAGACTTGGGGAATTTGCATCGGGTACAGGATCTCAGGGGAATCACTAGAAATCTCAGGGCCTCTATGTATACAGCTCAGCCACTATCCTGCCTCAGTAAGCCTGAAGAGAACAGGAGAAGTGAGGTGAGTCTGGAGCAGATGCTGCAAGCAGCTTGTGAAGAGAAACTGGAGAGAGGCTACAATACACCCAGGCCGATACAGTAAGGTGCGGTAGAAAGAGGTGTGTTAGTGCCCGGCGCACCCGCGTTTGCCGCACGCACAGTTCAGATCACCTACCTCTCGATACTGTATTTAAATGGCATGCAAATGCAAGCCGTGTCCAACGCGCGTCCATGAAGCGCAATCCATGTTACTGTATAGGCGCTATACAGTGTCTATACAGTATCCTGGGTGCGCTGGTACCTGTCATTTCAAACGTCATTTCAAATGACGTTTGAAATGACAGGTACCAGGAAGTGGATGGTTCTCCTACAGACCCCGCTGCCTTGAGCGCCCGGCGCCAGCAAGCCCCCGCAGCCGGCGATCAGAGGCAGGAAGCGCAACAAAGCACCCTCCTTCAGATGGGCAAGAGAGACGAAATTTCACAGTCCCAAACCAACCCAATCCAAGCCCCAGCAGAGAGAGACGAAATTTCACAGTCCCAAACTTTCCCCCAGCCCCCACTCACCTGCCCTGGCCGCGGCCACGCAAGCCCCCAGCAGCAGCAGTAGAAGGGCGGTGAGAGAGAGCGGCTTCAGCAGCCCCGCCGGCTAAAGTGAATACGTGCACGCCTGTAAGTCCAATATGGGCGCTCAAGGCAGCGAAGGCGCATGCGCACACGCCGTGACCGGCTGGACGTCGGAGGTCACGGCGTGTTCGCAAGTTGGGCATGCCATATTCGACTCCACTTGGCGCGCATGAAGGAGCGCACAAAAGAGCTCCTTTATTGTGCTCCTTCGTGCGGGTGATGGAGTGCAAGTTCCTCCGGCACCGGCCGCCAGCTCTTGTCCCCTTACCACACACAGATGACATCAGAGGGGGGTCGGGCTAACACCCAATGTTGATTTGGCCGGTGAGGGAACGTGCCAGGCAGGAGCAGCGGGGCCTGGAAACAGCTGGAAACAGCTGTTCACCTGTACATGCAAATTACACTGCTACAGCATAAGTGGGGAAATTTTAAAAGGGACGCGAGCCAATGCCATTGATAGTTTTCCCGAGTCCATTTGCAGTTCACCCAGTTAAGGGATAGGACTTCCAAGCCCCCCTAGTTTAATAGCCTCTCTTCCCCCCATTGTTAGCCACAGCTTAAAACCCACTGATCTGTCTAGTTTTTTGTTTTATTACTTACACGTCATCCATAGCAGAAGTAAAGTTATGTAGCAGGGGACCCCAGTGCGCATCAGTGCACATAACTATGTATGCGCAAATTTCATGGTAAAACCCAGGAATGCCCATGGCCCGCCCTGACCACACCCTGCCCCTTTTTGGAAAGTGTAAGAGTGTGCGTGTGTGTGTATGTATACAGAAGCATGTACACACATATCCCAGCAGCTCACAAAATCCTCTCGGCACATGCAAGCTCATCTTGTGCACACATCGGGCTTTTAAAATTTATCTTAAAGTGCAGTCGCATCCTTTGTCAAATCAGTGGCATTATGATACTCTGTTTTTCATTCCTGTCCTAATTCCAAACATTCAGGGTGATCCAGTACCGAGCGGTAGGAAGAGCTGCGTTAGTGCCTACGGCACCCGCGGTTACCGCCCGCACAGTGCAGCTCACCTACCGCTCGATCCTGAAGCCTAATTATATGTAAATGTAAGCCGCGTCCAAAAAGCCTTAGGCCCGCGCAACCCAGGATACTGGATAGAGCGCCTATACAGGATCCTGGGTGCGCGGGGCTAAGGCTTCACGCCACGCTGGTATCTGTCATTTCAAATGGAAATGACAGATACCAGAAGTCGGGACTGCCAGTCCCCCTCCCCTCCTCCCGAAGCAGGGCGCGAAAAGCAGCCTTGCTCCGGGAGGAGGGGAGAAGAGACACTGACAGCGGCGAAGCTTTCCCCCAGCCCGAACCCGACCCGGACCCCCAACCCCCAACCGGACCCGGCCTGACCGCTGTCAGTCTGTTCTCCCTCCTCCCGGAGCAAGGCTGCTTTTCGCGCCCTGCTCCGGGAGAGGGGAGAAGATGACAGCGGCGAAACTGAGTGGCAAAGCCCGAACCCGACCCGGCGAAGCCCGAACCCGACCCGACCGGACCCCCAACCCGGACCCGACAAGCGACAAAACTGAGCGGCGAAACTAAAAAAAAAAGAAAAGCAATTTTTTTTTTTTCAAAATTGACAATTTGGGGTTTTTTCCATCGTCAGTAACACGACCTGGCTCCGTAGCTCCTCCCGAAGACAAAGATGGCCGCCTGCACGGGGAAAGCGTGCAATTGGCCGCTGAAGACGTGACATCGTGACGTCACGTCTTCAGCGGCCAATTGGGGGTTGGGGGTCCGGGTCGGGTTCGGGCTTCGCCGGGTCGGGTTCGGGCTTTGCCGCTCAGTTTCGCCGCTTGTCTCTTCTCCCCCCGCCCTCCGGGAGGGGGGAGAAAATACAAGCGGCGAAACAACTTACTTGCACGGGGAAAGCGGTCTCCGTGGCAGCCCCAGTCCTCTCCCCTGCTCCCGAAGCCAAAAAAAAAAAAGCGAAAAAAACTTTGCAGCCCCCTCCGGACATCGGAGGGGGGCTGCAACTTTTTTTTCGCTTTTTTTTTTTTTTTTGCTTCGGGAGCAGGGGAGAGGACTGGGGCTGCCACGGGGACCGGCACCCACGATCGCGGCCGGGGCAGGTGAGCAGGGGCTGGGGGAAAGCTTGCCACCTACCCTTACCCATGCCTCTACCGCCTGGGTCAGGGTAGGCGGTAAGTTTGCAGGTTAAACGCGCGACAAAACGGCAGGGAAAGGTAGCGTTAGTCGGGGCGCGGGTTACGGGATGCTAGGGGAATAGCTAATTGGCTCGTTTGCATGCAATATCGAGCTAATTCGCTCGTTTGCATGCAATATGCATGCCGCGGGCGGAAGGGGTTACCCGGGGAATTTAGGACGCGGTAGGAGTAGGTTAAAGGGGATTCGGGATCGCAGGAAGGGCTAACGCGGCCGGAACGTGAGTTAGAAGTGGCTTAGGAGCAGGGTAAACGCGGCCGCACTTTACAGGATAGGCCTGAGTCTGTTTGCTTTTTTGACCACCACTGCATACTGAAGCAAGCAATTCAAAGTATTGTCCACAATAACTCAAAGATCCTAATATGGAACCCAACATCCTGCTTCAAAACTTTGGATTATTCTTCCCTATATGCATCACTTTGCATTTCTCCACATTAAATTTCATTTGGATGCCCAGTCTCACAAGGTCCTCTTGCAATTTCTCATAACCAGCTTGTGATCTAATAACTCTGAATGATTTTATGTCATCTGTTAATCTGATCACCTCACTCACCACTGCTTTTTTTTCAGATCATTTACAAATATAATAAACACTGATCCAAGGACAGATCCCTGAGGCACTCTTCTATTTTTATTTCTCCACTGAGAGAAATGATCCTTCAGTCCTATTTTCTTTTTCTATCTTTTAGCCAGTTACCAATTCATAACAGGACATTACCTCCTATCCCCATGACTCATTAATTTCCTGATGAGTGTCTCATGAGGGACTTTGTCAAATGCCTTTTGAAAATCCAGATACACTATCGACTGACTCACCCTTGTCCACATATTTCAAAAAGATCTAACAGGTTTGTAAGATAAAGCATTGCCCCATTAATCTACAGCTATCAAAATGGCCAGTAATTTTATTTTTCAGAATAGCTTCTACCATTTTGCCTGTATCAACATAAAGCGCACCGATCTAAGTTTCCCAGATCGTCCCCAGAACCCTTTTTATAAATGGCATTTTCTTGGCCACCCTCCAATCCTCAGGTTCCGAAGCTGATTTGAATGAAAAGACAGAGATTACTAATAATTCTGCAATTTCATTTTTTTAGTTTTTTTCAGAAGTCTGAGGTGTATACCATCTGTTCCCGGTGATTTCTTACTCTTTAGTTTGTTAATTTGCTCTAGTACATCTTCCCATGATTTTGCTTCAGTTTCTCTGAATCATTACTCTCAAGAATGTGTCTGGGGCAGGTATTTCCCCAACACCCTCCTCAGTAAAGACCAAAGTAAATAATTCATTTTCTGCTATGGCCTTATCTTCCCAGAGCACGCCTTTTACTTCCTGGTCATCTAGATGTCCACAGTCAGCTGCTATGTGACTGTGCTAGTTAGCCGGTTATACAATTACGTTGCTTAATATACTCAGCTATCTTAAAGTTAGCTGGTTATGCATAACTGTCTAACTTTAGGAGAGCCCTATGGCCAAATCAGCGTTAGCTACAGAAGGTATTTGGCTAACTATGAATATTATAGTGGGCCAGCTAACTTACAGGCCGATTCAGTAAAGTCCGCAGGAGAGCGGACGAACGCCAGCTCTCCCAGCGCGCGCACCGGCCACTTGCCGGTGCGTGCGATTCAGTATGCAAATTAGGTGGTGCGGTAGAAACAGGCAAAAGGAGGCGCTAGGGACACTAGCGCATCCATTGCGCCTCCTTTTAGCCCGGAGCGGCAGCTGTCAGCGGGTTTGAAGGCCGATGCTCAATTTTGCCGGCGTCTGTTCTCGAGCTCGCTGACAGCCAAGGGCTGGGAAACCGGCAAAATTGAGCGTCCGGTTTTCGGCCCGACAGCCGCCGGCCCATTTAAAAAATTTTTTTAATTATTTTTTTTTACACTTCGGGACCTCCGACTTAATATCGCCATGATATTAAGTTGGAGGGTGCACAGAAAAGCAGTTTTTACTGCTTTTCTGTGCCCTTTCCCGGTGCCGGCAGAAACTAGCGCCTACCTTTGGATAGGCGCTAATTTCATAAAGTAAAATGTGCGGCTTGGCTGCACATTTTACTTACTGTATCGCGCGGGCATACCTAATAGGGCCATCAACATGCATTTGCATGTTGAGGGCGCTATTAGGTGCCGCGGGTTGGACGCGCGTTTTCCTCCCCTTACTGAATAAGGGGTAAGGGAAAATGCGCGTCCAAGGGCAGGTTGACAGTGCGCTCCGTCGGAGCGCACTGTACTGTATCGGCCTGTCAAGTAGCTAACTCCGCTCCTTCCCAGAATGCCTCTTGCCTGCCCCGGCTAAATTCTAGCTAAATAAGGGCTAAATATAGATGGGTAAGCCATTTAGATGGATAACTATTATGTTATCTATCTGAGGCGACTGTTTTAATATATTTCCGCCCTGGAGGCGACTGTTCAGTTCCTTGTAAACCGGTGCGATATGTATTCTTTACAGGAACATCGGTATATAAAAATTAAAAATAAATAAATAAATAAATGGCTTTTGAATATGGACCTCCTAGTGGTCCAACCAACTCTCTCATAGGTTTGGTGCTTCAAATATACTTTTAAAAAATGCATGTTGAATTTGCCTCTCTGACAAATCTTTTCAAATTTTCTTTTGGCTTCTCTTATTAATGCTTACATCTAACTTGCCAGTGATTTTGCTCTTTCCTATTTTTATTCATTTGGCTTAACCTTTCCATTTTTAAAAGAAGTCAGTTTGGCTTCAATAGCCTTTTTCACCCCACCATTTAACCATGCTGGATGTTGTTTTGTCTTCTATCTATTGTTTTTATGTAGAAACTTATTTCAATAAGGAAAACATTTATGCAAATATGTACCCAGTGTACATTTGGTCCTTACCCATACTGGGCAACAGAATTGTGTTACAATGTACATTTAGAATCCCCCTCCCCCAGGCACCTCTTCCAGACACCACATTTTATTTATTTGCTAATTAGAAAATAAAGCACAAGATTTAACACTCTCAATAACCCCTCCCTTCAAACCACACAGCAGAGTTGCTTACCTGTAACAGGTGTTCTCCCAGGACAGCAGGATGTTAGTCTTCACAGATGGGTGACATTATCAGATGGAGCCCTGTCACAGAATACTTTTGTCAAAGTTTCTAGAACTCTGACTGGCACACTGAGCATGTCCAGCATGGCACTAACTCTGTGGCCACACGGGGTCCCCCTTCAGTCTCGTTTGTAGCAAAAAGTATGAGCGAAAAATAAAATAAGAAAACTGTATCAAACCCAACTCCGCAGGGTGGCGGGTGGGTTTTGTAAGGACTAACATCCTGCTGTCCTGGGAGAACACATGTTACAGGTAAGCAACTCTGCTTTCTCCCAGGTCAAGCAGGATGGTAATCCTCACAGATGGGTGAATCGCAAGCTACAGGCTGACTCAGAACAAAACAGGCCAACCAGCACACAACAGGTGCAACAGGCACAACAACTGGGGTGCTGTTGGCAATGATGAGGCAGCCTGAAATTCACAGCGGGTTGAGGTAGGACAAGTTGGGTTTTTACACTGGGAATAAGTCCCATAGGACAGACTGGCCAAAGATGGAGTCTCGTCGTGCAGCCTTGTCAAGACAGTAGTGGGCTGTGAAGGTATGGAGAGAGCTCCACGTCACGGCTCTGCAAATGTCGACAATCGGTAGTGAACGGTAGTGTGCTACCGACATTGCCATGGCTCTGGCTGAGTGTGCCTTCACTCATCCCTCAAGTGGAAGGCCTGCTTGCTGGTAGCAGAATGCAATGCAGTCTTCCAACCAGTTGGAGAGAGTCTGCTTGCCCACCAGACCTCCAAGCTTGTTTTTGTCATAAGAAACAGAGTTGGGTGGACTTTCTATGGACTGCGGTGCGGTCTAAGTAAAATGCAAGCGCACGTTTACAGTCCAAGGTGTGCAGAGCTCGCTCACCAGGGTGAGTGTGAGGCATTGGAAAGAAAGTGGACAAGACAATAGATTGGTTTAAGAGGAAATCAGTTACCACCTTAGGAAGGAATTTAGGGTGAGTGTGGAGAACCACCTGGTCATGGAGGAACCTTGTAAAGGACGAGTAGGTTACAAGGGCCTGCAACTCACTGATCCTGCGAGCAGAAGTGATAGCTACCAGGAAAATTACTTTCCATGTAAGATATCTGAGTTTGCAAGAGTGCAGGGGCTCAAAAGGACGACGCACGAGCCGTGCAAGTATCACGTTAAGGCCCCATGCCATGACTGGTGGTCGTAGAGGAGGCTTAAGCTGTAGTAAGCCTCTCATGAAGTGACCCACAAGGGGTTGAGCCGTTATCAGGGTGTCCCCTATTCCTTGATGGTAAGCAGAAATGGCACTGAGGTGTACTCGTATGGAGGAAGTCTGGAGACCAGATTCCGAGAGGTGCCAGAGATAGTCTAAGATTTTCGGTGAGGGGCAAGAAAAGGAATCTAAGCCTTTCTGTGTGCACCACAAGGTAAACCTTTTCCATTTAGAGCGGTAAGACTTCCGCGTGGAAGGCTTTTGTGAAGCTACAAGGACTTGAGTGATGTTACTAAAAAGGTTGAGGAGCTGTATCAACCTTTCAACATCCAGGCTGTCAGGAACAGGGTCTGGAGGTTCGGGTGGCGCAACTTGCCGTGATTCTGCATTTAGAGGTTGGGCACCATGCCCAGGCGAATGGGTTCCTGGACAGAGAGGTCGAGAAGAATGGGAAACCAAACTCGGCATGTCCAATAAGGGGCTATGAGTATCATTAAGCCTCGGTCTTGCTGTAGTTTCACGAGAGTCTTGTTTATTAGCGGAATTGGAAGGTACGCTTATAGGAGACATATGGTGCAGGGGTGAGCGAAGGCGTCCAAGGCTGGAGCTGTCCAGTCTTTGTGTAGTGAGCAGAACCGTTCCACTTTGTGGTTCTGTTTGGACACAAAGAGGTTGATGTCCAGCTGACCCCATCGGCGGAATATTCTGCTCGCTACAAAGGGAGCCAGCGACCATTCGTGGGGCTGGAATGTCCAGCTGAGGCGGTCCACTATCACATTCTGGTAAATGGCGCGAAGTAGTATTGAGTGCGACAGAGCTCAGGCCCAAATCTGTGCTGCCTCTTGACAAAGCAGATAAGATCCCGTGCCTCCCTATTTGTTTAAGTACCTACTTGGTTGTCTGTTTGAATCAAGACAACCTTGAATGCATAAAGGGCGTACCGCATCGCTCGAAGCTCTATTTTATTTATTTATTTATACAACTTTTATATACCGTTGTAGAGAGAACTATGTCTCTATCTCTATGGTTAAACAAAAGATAGTATAAACAATAATTAATAAAATAGAACAGTTTAGAATAAAAATTACATTAAATCAATCAATACAAATAAAAATTGACTAAAAGTAACTAAAAAAGCATTACTTAAAAGAAAACAGTAAAAGAGGCAATAAAACAAAATAGGAATTTGACCTGACAGGTTGCTTTGGCTTTTGTCCAAACCCCTTGGGTTTGTAGGCCTTCGACATGGGCTCCCCAACCTAGGTTGGAGGCGTCCGTGGTTAAGGTCACCTGTGGAGCAGATTGCTGGAAGGGAAGACCTGTTTGCAGTTTGGCCTTGTGCATCCGCCAAGCAAGGGATAAACAAAGCTGATTGGTGATGTGGACAAAGGACGAGTGTGGTTGAGTGGCTTGGTTCCACTGACATCTTAGGGTCCATTGTGTTACTCATGGCTATGAGTGCCATTGGGGTGACGTGGACTATAGACTCCATGTGGCTGAGCAAAGTGAGTAGTTGGCGAGCCGAGGCTATGTGCCAATGACATATTGAGCTGGCGAGGTTGGACAGTGTGGTTGCGAGGTCGTTGGGTAGGAACCCTTTGGCCACTCTGGTGTCCAGGTCTGCTCCTATAAAGGAGTGTAGAAGTCATATGGTGAGACTGAGGGAGTCAAGGGCTCCTTGCCTGGACTGGCTTTTTATTAGCCAGTTGTATAGATATGGAAAGATATGGACACCCTTGTGGCATAACTGTGCAGCCATGACTGCCAGGCATTCGTGAACACTCGGGGCGCCAAGGCCAGGCCGAATGGCAGTACCTTGTATCGATAATGCCCGTGTCCCACTACAAATCGCAGGTATTTGTGGTGAGGAGGGAAGATTGCAATATGAATCTGAAAGAAAAAAAAAAATGAAATAAATAAATAAATGAGCGTAAGCGTCTTGAAGATCCAGAGAGCAGAGCCAATCCCCTTGCTGTAGGAGAAGGGAGCATGGTGCCCAGGGACACCATTCTGTTGTGAAGAAACCTGTTTAAGGCACGAAGGTCTAGAATAGGTCGGAGGCCGCAGGTCTTTTTGGGGATTAGAAAATATCGAGAGTAGAACCCTCTCCCCTGAATTGAGGGCCCTGGCATGCAGAAGGGTTGAGAGCTCTGACTCAAGAAGTGCTGTGTGATCGTCCCGGCTCCACGATGAAATGGGTGGGGAGTCCGGGGATACAGCTGAAAAATTTAGATGGTAACCGTGGGTTATGATGGACAGTACCCATTGGTCCATGATAATTGGGTGCCAATTGGTTGCAAAATGGCAGAGGCGGCCTCCCAATGGTGAACCAGTTTGTGGGATCGGGGGGGGGGGGGGGGGGGGGGTGGCTGTGCTCTCTGAAAAGGAGTCAAAATCCAGCTGCAGGACCAGCTTGTGGAGCTGGCTGTGCTCTAGGAGTTCTCGGTTGGCGTGTGTGTCTTCTGTGAGGGGCCCGAGCTGTTCGAGCACGGGATGCAGGAGGGTAATACCTGTGTGGCCTGTAGAATTGCTTCCTGGTATCCCTGCAGGCTACAGAGGGGGTATCTGAGATGACAGTTGACAGCTGATGCAGGGTCTTATGGTGGTCTTTTAACTGAGCCACTGTGTCCTGGATCTTGTTCCTGAACAGGTTTTCTCCTGTACAGGGGAGATCTGCTAGTTTGTCCTGCACCTCCGGGTGTAGGTCTGAGGCCTTGAGCCAGGCCCAACGTCTAGCACTAATGCCCGCTGCCGAAACTCTGGATGCTGTTTCAAAAGAGTCGTAAGCAGCTCTGACCTCATGTTTACCTGCTTCCAATCCTTTTTGCAAGATGGAGGACAAGGTCTCTTGATGTTGCTATGATAGGGTCTCTGCGAATTCCTGGACTTGCTTCCAGAGATTCCTATTATATTAGGTCATGTATAATTGGTACGCTACTATGCACGCTATTAACATGGACCCTTGAAAGACTCTGTGCCCCAATGCATCCGTGTTCTGTTCCTTGCCAGGAGGAGCAGAGGAGTGTGGACGGGATCTTTTAGCCTTCTTTTGGGATGATTTCACCACTACTGAATGGTGGGGCAATTGGCTTTTTTGAAATCCCCGCTTGTTGGACCAGGTATGTAGCATCTGTCTTTCTGTTGACTGGAGGTACAGTACCCGGATTGTCCCACAGGTGGTGCAAGAGGTCAAGCATAACTTCGTGCACTCGTATCGCCATTACCTCTTTTGGAGCATCTACGAATTGTAAGACCTCCAATATTTTGTGGCGAGCGTCTTCCTCCGTTACCAGTGGAAATAGGATGGTTTCAGACATCTCTTTAACAAAGCTGGCAAAGGAGAGGTCTTCCGGAGGAGAACGACGCCTTTCTTCCGTGTGTGAAGGCTCTGAGAGCAATTCATCGGAAGCTTGTGAGGAATGGTCAGAGGATGCATACTCTCATGGATCATAGGGAGTTTCTCAGTTTCCCGTTGGGCTTCCTGAGGAAGGAAGGATGCCAGAGCCGAAAGGGCGGGAAGGCATCGATGGAGGCTGCATCAAGGGTTACTAAGGTAGATGAGGTGAGCTTAGGCACAGACAGTCCCGATGGCCCTGGAATGGGTTCCGGCATCGGTGGGCCCCTTGCAGGGATCAGGCCAGAAGTCGCCTCCTCTTCCGAGGAACCCAGAATGGGAATCAGGATCTGTGGAGGCCTCGATGGTCGACTCAGTGCCAGCGTGTCCGATGGCATAGGTTGAGTCGGCAGGGCACCGATAAGGGTGTCCAAATGCTCGAGGAGTGGTGCGAACATTGAGGGCATTGGTTCCAGTGCCGGTACGGGGGCCAGCGCCGGTGGCAACTGGAAGCCCCAAAGGGCATTCAGCACTGCCTGCTGGACCAGTCTGTCCAATTCCTCCCTGAAGGCTGGTGTGGACAACACTGCGCCTGGGGTAGGAGGCAGGCTAGGCATTACTGGAGCCTCCACAGGAGTCTGTGGAGACTCAGAACCCGGCACCGATATCGGTGGGGAACGCCTCGGAGTCCCGGGTCCAGAGGAGGATGGGGGCTTCTCTCCCCAGGCCCTCTTCGCAGGCAGCTCAGTGGAAGTCGATGCCGCTGCGGTATCTGTGGCAGCACCGGGCGGGGATGCACGTCGGTACCGGTGGCGATGTTTCCCCATGATGCTCGGTCCGGTCCTTCTCTGGCACCAAGGACGATGACATAGATGTCTTTCAATGAGTCAGGGATGGATGGTCACCCACTCCACTGTGTTCCTGGTGGGGCGTCTCTGAAGTAGATGGACCCTCTCTGGTCGGTGCACCTTGTACTGGAGTCGATGGAGCAGAGCGTTTGGAAGCAAACAAATGCTCCATCTTTTCCAGTCGAGCGCACCAGCCTTTGGGGGTCATTTGTGTGCAACTGAGGCAGCGACAGATGTCGTGCAAAGGCCCTAGGCACAAAACACAAGCATTGTGCGGGTCCGTTATGGACATAATCCTCGGACACTCGGGGCATTTTCTAAACCCGGTCACCATGCCGAAAAAAAGTGGCACGCGGTCCGTGACCGTCGGGCACAGAGAGGTATGCCCCCGGGAGCCGACCGCAAATCACGGGGAATACACTTACCAAGCGTCGGAGGGAACAGAGAGCGATGTGGGTCCCCAGTGAGGGTGAAATAATGAAGATGGACTTCTAATTTTTTTCCATAAGGAAAAGTGTGAGGAAAATTCTCACAGAGCTCCTAAACCGCGAGGCAACTGCTGCGTGGAAAAAAAGAGACTGAAGAGGGACCCCCGTGTGGCCAAAGGGTTAGTGGCATGCTGGGCATGCTCAGTGAGCCAGTCAAAGTTCTAGAAACTTTGACAAAAGTATTCTGTGACAGGGCTCCATCTGATGATGTCACCCATCTGTGAGGACTACCATCCTACTTGTCCTGGGAGAAAAACTATATCACGAATAACCCTCAAACTATTACCTTTCCACCCAGAATCGCTACACCTCCCCCTTCATACAGCTTACGGCTCCCCCATCCAAAGCGAACAGAGTCCCCCATATCCTCTCCCTCAGTCACCCCAACTTACATATATAAAGGGTTAAGAATCTCACTCTCAGCTTATGCAGACAAATTTTGAATATAAGGTACCAAAATCGCAAGAAAGGCTTTCCTATGTGCAAAATCATAACGCCTTATTAACGCCTTGCGTCTCCACTAGGTGTCTCTAGTCTAGGGACAAACTTACAGCATCTTCCCCAGAGTTTGTCTGGAACTGAATATCCCTTAGGCAAAATAGGGGGCTAATTTAGGAGAGAAGAGGGCAAATGTAGTTTGCTTTCAGTAGGGAAGGATGTGTGTCATGTGTGCTCTCTGGATTAGTCCCCAGTCTGACATAGGAGAAGAGAGGCAGATACCTAGCCAGTTCCTGTAATAGGGCTGGAAGGATGAAGGATATTTAAGAAGCTTTTTACAGTTTTTTCTGGTTTTCTTCATTTTTGACCTGGACCATTCTGAATACCCTGCTCAGGGTGGTTAGGAGGGTCTGTACACCTTTTCGACCTGCATAAGAGGAGGTTGCAGCACCCCTTGTGAGAAGAGATCTTGGTTCAAGTTGTTTCAAGTTGTATTTTTCCACCACTGGGGAAAGGGAGATTTTTTCTGCCCTCTTCTTTTCTCCTGAGCTGGAGACTTTTGGAAACTGTTTCCAACATGGGCCTTTCCTCCTGGAGGCCAGCTTCTGTCTTTTAAAAAGGAATCATCAAGGGGGAAACATCAGGAGACTCCCAACTGGAGTTTCCACCCCAGGACACAGTTTGGGATTCAACATGGACTTCAGGTACTATGGGAAGGGATCCGGTCATTGTTAGGATTCCCCAGCTACTACGGTATAATCATCTTTCCTTACCAAGGAGGATACCCATGTTCCAAGCCCCTGCCTGGAGGGACATTTCCAGAGAATTAGAGAGCATTCAGATTACATCTCATATAAATCTGAGAACACTGGAAGTACCTGGACACTTTATGTGTTGCATCTATTCAGGGCCGGTGCAAGGGTACTAGGCACCCTAGATGAACCTTCTGCCTTGCGCCTGCCCCCTCTCTGCCCCCTTGTCCTCCTGGTCCAGGCCCCGGCTCCAACCTCATTCACTCAGACAATCCCCCTCTTTTTCACACACTTAGGTTCCTTGTCTCATTCACACATGCACCTTTACACAGGCTCCCTTCCTCTCTCTAACACCATTGCTCTCTCGTACACAAACAATCCCTCTCACTCACTCACTCACACACACACACACACAGAGGTGCCACGCGTGGCCTGCCAAGACTCTGCTTCTCTCGGCTGTGAATGGGATGGGCTCTGCTTGCTGCCCCACATGGCTGCACGTTGCTGCCCCCTAATGGCTGGTGCCCTAGGTCAGGGGTCCCCAACCACCGGTCCGCGGACCGGGACCGGGCCGTTGGGGGTTTTTTGCCGGTCCGTGGCGCTGCTCTCCCCGGCTACTGTTCATTGGCTGCCGCTGCTGCGGGGAGGCGGGGCAAGTCTGGAGACCCGCCTCCTCCAATCCCAAAAGGGAGGAGGCAGGGCCCGAAAAGCAAGAAGATCAGCAGGGCCGTAGTGGAGCTCACGTCACCACGGCCCGAAGAAAACAGTTGCATCTAAACGTGCAGGTGCCGGAAGAAAAATGTTGCCGGAGCCGCACGGGCAGGAAGGAGGAGGAGCATCAGCCACGTGCAGAAGAGGAGCAGCGCGGCCCGAGAAGACCAGGGCCACCGCAGAGCCCATCCTGCAGCGGCCCGTGAAGAGGAGGCCCAGAGGTGAGAGAGAGGCTGAGGGCCTGTAGAGTGTGTATGTGTGCGTGTATGAGATAGACTGTGTGTGTGTATGAGATAGACTGTGTGTGGGAGTGAAGACCTGAATGTTTGCAGAGACAGCATGTGAGAGCCTCTGTGTGTGTGAGAGAGACAGCATGTGACAGTGAGAGCCTGTGTGTGTGTGTGTGTGTGTTGTGTGTGAGTGTGAGAGAGAGAGAAAGCATGTGAGAATGAGAACCTGACTGTGTGTTTGAGGGAAGAAGACAGATGGAGAGAAAAGAAATAGAAAAAAAGGCAATATAAAAGGAATTGGCAAAAAAATAAGAAAGGGAAGGTGGGGAAAAAAGCCTGTGACCAACCGATTAGAAAACTAAGATAAGACAGCAGATGTAAAAAAAAAAAAAAATTACTTTTTACTGATTGGCACATGTAATCTTTGGGAATGTGCAAGAGTAGCACTTTCTCTATGCAGATCTCACGATGTATGAGATCAGCATGGAGGAACTGGAAGCCCATGGGGCCTGCACTTGAACTGGTTGAATTGGTTACAGCTGGAAACCGCCAGTGCCCTCAACCAAGAAACGTCGACACCCGGTAGGATGGGTATTCTAGTTGGAGGAAAGCGTGGCTTAACCGTGAATCACTCGCTGTCGGTGATGTCACTCGAGAATTCCATGAATAACGGCAGCCATGGGTGGGATGCTGAGTCCATCTGTCTACACTAAGGAAAAAGAAATTATTAGGTAAGTAATTTCTCCATTTCCTAGTATGTAACAGATGGACTCAGGACCAATGGGATGTATAAAAGCTACTCCCGTACCGAGTGGGAGGCCTACCGTGACCCACTTAGTACTGCCGTTGCAAATGCTGTGTTCTCTCGAGCCTGAACATCCAGGTGGTAAAACCTGGAGAAGGTGTAGATGGAGGACCATGTCACCGCCCGACAGATCTCGGCGGGTGACAGCATCTTGGTTTCCGCCCAAGACACTGCCTGGGCTCTAGTGGAATGGGCCTCAACTTGTAAAGGCGGTGGCTTGCCTGCTTCTACATAGGCCGCCTTGATGACTTCTTTGATCCAGCGGGCTATGGTTGCTTGCGAGGCCGCTTCCCTTGCTTCTTCCCGCTGTGAAGAACGAATGGATGGTCCATCTTTCATACGGATTCCGACCTTTCCAGGTATCGGACTAGGAGTCTGCCAATGTTGAGATGGCGTAGACTGTGAGACTCTTCCACATTCTTATGCTCATCTGGCGATGGTAGCGAGATGGTTTGGTTGAGATGGAAGTGAGACACCACTTTGGGGAGGAACGATGGAACTGTGCATAACTGGATGGTTCCTGGGGTGAGTCTGCGGAATGGTTCCCGGCAGGACAGTGCTTGTAGCTCGGAGATACGGCGGGCTGAACAGACTGCCACCAGGAAGGCTGTCTTCAATGTTAATAGTGGGAGAGAGACAGGCCGCAAAGATGTCTGAAAGAGGCTCCTGCTAAGAAATCCTGGACCAGGTTGAGGTTCCAAAGAGGCACCGGCCACTTTAGGGGTGGTCGAATCTGCTTGATTCCTTTCAGAAAGCGGGAGACATCCGGGTGAGAGGCTATGCTGCCGCTCTCGCTCTTGGTTCCGAAGCATGACAATGCGGCCACCTGTACCTTGATGGAGTTGAGAAACAATCCCTTCTGTAGCCCATTCTGCAGGAATTCCAAAACCGCCGGAATTTTGACTGAGCGTGGGACAATGTTGCGGTCCTCGCACCAGGCTTCAAATACTCTCCAAATCCTTATGTATGTTAGGAATGTGGAGAACTTGCGTGCTGGGAGTAGGGCAGGGGTGGGCAAGTCCGGTCCTCGAGGGCTGCCAACCAGTTGGGTTTTCAGGATACCCCTAATGAATATGCATGAAATAGATTTGCATACAACTGAGGCAGTGTGTATGCAGGTCTCTCTCATGCATATTCATTAAGGATATCCTGAAAACCCGACTGGTTTGCAGCCCTCGAGGACCGGAATTGCCCACCCCTGGAGTAGGGTGTCAATTACTGCCCCCGAGTATCCGCTCTTCCTCAGGCGAGTCCTCTCAATGGCCAGACCGTAAGAAAGAATCGAGCTGGATCCTCGTGGAGGATCGGTCCTTGTTGGAGCAGGTCTCTGTGTGGAGGTAGAGGGAGGGGGGCTCCCTGTCAGCAGTCTTCCCATGTCTGCATACCACGGTCTTCTTGGCCAGTCTGGGGCCACTAGAAGTGCTGGTCCCCTGTGGTGTTCTATCTTGTGGATGATCGAGCCCAATAGGGGCCACGGCAGGAAGGCGTATAACAGAGTCTCCTGTGATCAGGTCTGTACCAGGTTATCGATTCCCTGGGACTGAGGTTCCCTTTCTGTGGCTGAAGAAGCTGGGCACTTGGGCGTTGGACTGGCTTGCCAGGAGGTCCATGGTTGGTGTTCCCCAACGGTTTACTATCAATTGGAATGCTTTGGTCGACAGCCTCCATTCTCCTGGGTCTAGACTTTCTCTGCTGAGGTAATCCGCAGCGACGTTGTATCTCCCGGCGATGTGGATGGCCGAGATCTCTTGAAGGTTCGCTTCCGCCTATGACATTAGGGGGGGTCTATTTCCAGAGACACCTGTTGGCTTCTGGTTCCTCCCTGGCAGTTGATTAGGCCACTGTTGTGGCGTTGTCTGATATTACTCTGCCTGACTTGTCTCTTAGTCTGTGACCAAACCGTGGGCAGGCTAGTCTGACTGCCCGGGCCTCTAGGCGATTGATGTTCCACCCTGACTCTTCTTTGTTCCATTGTCCCTGAGCGGTCAGCTCCTGGCAGTGTGCTCCCCATTCCCGTAGGCTGGCGTCCATGGTGAGCAGGATCCAGGATGGTGAGGATAGTCTCGATCCCTGGCTCAGATGGTCTTCTTGTAGCCACCATTGTAGTTGGGTCCGAACTTTGTCCGAGAGCTGAAGGCATACTGTGTAGTTCTGGGACAGTGGATTCCATCGTGATGGTAGCGAGTGCTGTAGGGGTCTCATATGAGCTCTTGCCCATGGCACTACTTCCAGTGTGGATGCCATGAGGCCGAGGATCTGTAGGTAGTCCCATGCTGTGGGGTGAAGCTCGCTCAACAGGGTTCGCAACTGGGTCATCAATTTCAATCTCCTTGTCGGTTTTAGGGTGACCTTGTCTTGTTTGGTGTCGAACCAGACTCCCAAGTATTCTAAAGATTGGGAGGGCTGCAGACAGCTCTTGCTTGTGTTGACCACCCACCCAAGGCTCTCCAGTAGAGTTTTGACTCTGTCGGTCGCCTGGTGGCTCTCCTCTGGGGATTTCATCCTGATCAGCCAATCGTCTAGATAAGGGTGTATGCAGATTCCTTCCTTCCTCAGTGTTGCTGCCACCACCACTATGATCTTGGTGAACGTACAGGGTGCTGTGGCTAACCCGAATGGTAGTGCCCGGAACTGGTAGTGACGGTCCAGGATCGTGAAGCATAGGAAACGCTGATGCTTTTGATGGATCGGAATGTGTAGGTAGACTTCCAACAGATCCAGGGATGTAAGGAACTCTCCCAGTTGAATCGCCTTTATTACCGAGCGTAGGGTTTCCATGCGGAAGCGAGGAGTCTTCAGGTGACGGTTGACCAACTTGAGGTCCAGGATGGGCCTGAACCTTCCCTCTTTCTTGGGAACGATAAAATAGATGGAATAATGTCCAGTATTCATTTGTTGTGGAGGCACCGGTGTTATAGCCTCTAAGGCTAGTAATCTGGTCAGTGTAGCTTCCACTGCCATCCTCTTGGAAGGGTCGTGGCAGGGGGATTCCACAAACCTGTCCAGGGGAGGTGATGGAAAATCCAGGTAATATCCCTCTCAAATGATGTCTAGGACCCACTTGTCCGAAGTTATCGCGACCCATCTTTGGTAGAATATGGCTTCCTTTGGATGGGTTGGCTGATTTTCATTGTGGGGTGCGGCTGGGGTTCCCTTTTGTTGTGCTTGTTCCGAAAGGACTGGCTTTGGCCTGCGGGGCGGGCCGCTTGATATGTGCTTCTATATGGGTTGAAGCGCTGTGAACCTCTGCCCCTGGAAGTTCGGGGGAAGAGTCGCTGGTTTCTCTTATTCCTGTCCTTCGGTAGCCGCGGCAGTGGGGACTCGCCCCATTTGTTGGCTAATTTCTCTAGTTCACTTCTGAACAGGAGAGTTCCCTTGAAGGGCAACCTTGTGAGTCTCGTTTTGGAAGATGCATCGGCCGACCAGTTTTGGAGCCAGAGTTGTCTTCTAGCTGCCATGGTGGATGACACTCCTCTAGCTGCGGTGTGCACCAGATCAGAAGCTGCATCCACGAGGAATGATACTGCTGGTTCCAGGGCTTCCCCAGGAGTGTTGTTCCTGGTCGGTGATAAGCAGGCACGTGTCACCACAGCACAGCAGGCCACGATCTGGAGTCATAGCTGAGACGTCAAAGGACTGTTTGAGGATAGATTCCAGATGTCTGTCTTGAGCATCCTTGAGTGCTGCTCCTCCCTCCACCGGGATAGTAGTGTGCTTCGAGACCGCGCAGATCATGGCATCCACTCTCGAACATGCCAGGAGATCTTTGGCGGCTGGGTCCAGAGGGTATATGGTTGCCAGAGCACGCCCCCCTTTGAACGTATTTTCCGGGGCATCCCATTCCAGGTCAATTAGTTGCTAGATGGCTTGTAATAGTGGGAAATGACGGGAGGTCTGATGGAGTCCCTCTAGTAGGGGGTTCGTTTTAGGTTCCCCTAAGGCACTTGTGCCCGGGATAGCAAGCGATTTTAAGCTATGTGTGACCAGGTCTGGAAGCTTGTCCTTGGTGAAGAAGCGTCTCATGGTTCGTGTGGCTCTGTCCCCGGAGGGAGTTCCCCTTCCTCCAGGGGTTCTGAATCCTCATCCGAGTTGTCCGTGTTCCCGAAGGTGGGGCTTGTGGATGGTGGGATCACCTCCCTGGGCATAGAGGGTCCCGGGACATTGAGGTCCTATAGCGGAGCTTGTGGCCATATTATAGGAGGCCCCGGTTGCATGTGGACGAAGGTATGCAGACCTTTGAAGAATTCCACCCAGGAGATAGATGCTGGGTTTAGACTAAGGGGCGCCGTGTCTCTGGGGAGCCCCGTTTGAGGGGGGGGGGTCCCACTGTGCAATGCTAGGTCCGGCGTACTGTTCGAGAGGCTGGAATCCAGTACCGGCTGGGGAGGGCCATGAGTTGGATCCCCTAGGGCCTCTTCGCACTGTATACACAGGGCCGTGGCCTCCTCATGCTGTGCAGCTCTAATGTGGCATGCTGGGCAAAGGCCCTGAGCCTTGAGTTTCTTTTCCGGTGGTGCCATGGCTTGTGCGCGTAAAATACAGTTGTGCGCATAGGTTTGGTGCGCACTGTTGTGCGCACAGATCGAGTTGTGCGCCCGGCACAGTAAGCACTTGGCTGCACGCGATGTTGTGCGCACAAGGTATTTGAGTGTGCGGCTCATCTCCGTGCGCACAGATCTGGGCGGCGAACAGATCAAAATGGTGACGGCGACCACCTCGGAGGGTCTCCACGTGGAAGGACCCTCGGATCTAACTGGGGTCTAGCCCTGATAGGGCAGATCAACCTGGTGGCACTGGTCCCAGCTGGTGACCTGTGCGACTCCTCGAGCTTTGGGGACCAGAGACTTTTAATTAGATTTCTACCTTACCTTGCCTCGGCACTTCCCGGTCTCGTTCCAGGCGCTCTCCAGCTGCGGGGGGAGAGAGAAAATACCTTCACCGCCGCGCTCAAGATTGCACCTGCTGCCTCTCAGCCTCACTCGATGTCGGGGGCTAGGTCCCCGGCGAGGGTCGGCCGCCGGACAGAAGCTTACTTCCGAGGGATCGCGGAAATCACCTCGGGAATTCTCAACTGGGGGAGGGACCCGATGGGTGCCCCCGCAGGAGAGCGGGGCTCGTCTGTAGAGGTAAGATTTCTTCTTATTCTTTTGGTTTTCTTTGGTGAAATTACTCGTGCAATCGTGCATAGAGTCCCTAACTGCTATGGAGACGGAAAATACTGAAGAGCTACACTTCCTCCAGGGGTATATGTACTGGGGCTGACGTCAAATTGAAATCTGATCCGTCTCCAAATGCTATCAGGAGTACACTATACCCATTGGTCCTGAGTCCATCTGCTACACGCTAGGAAATAAGGAGATTAGCACCTCCATAACGCGCGTCCAACGAAGATTGAAACTAATAGCGCTCATCACATCCCCCCTAATTCTTCCCATCACTTCCTATGTTTCTCACTCTCTGCGGAGTTGCTCTTTGAATCCATAGAGTACCACTCCATCTCTCCAGCCTGCAATTACAATTCTCTACATCCCTTAGCATTACAATGTTTCAGCATCACCTTTCCTAACCTGTATCCACTACCCATGTAACCCAAAAGAATACCAAATCCTGCACAATACTACATCATACTTCTCAAAATAATCTATAGTGTAATGGCAGAGAGGAATAAGCAGACACTAACACAGCAAGCCATGGCAAAAATCCAGTAAACTCTTTGAAGTACATCATATCCATGTAGTCTTGCCTCTCACTGCATTCTGAAACAGGCCTAACATCAGTTTTGCTGTCTCACAGAGGCCTTCTTTTCCAGTGCTGAAACAAAGTCCCAGACTTCTTTAGGGGAACCAAATCACAAAGATTTTTCATTAAAGAAAGTCCACACCTTTGCATGACAGAGTGGGGAGCACCAAACATTCATAACATGCAACTGAGAACAAGAGGCTGTAAATTTGCATCAGGAGTAATCCTGTGTTATGTGTGCCATCCACAGCAGACCCGCGGCACGGCCCCCTCACCTTTCTACAGTGATTCCAACTCCTGGTTCCTCCTCACTGGCGGCAGTAGGCCGTCAGCTCCGTCCTCAGGCCTCCCCCGGTGTCTCTGGCCCTGCTGCGGTCCCAGGCGTTCCGGTCCAGCTACTACGTCCTTTGCTTCTCATTGGGCCTCTCTGCATGGCCCGCATAGAGACGCTGCTACTCAGCGCCACACCCCTCCCTAGGCACGCATGCATCACTGATGTTTAAGTAGGGACCGCAGCGGGAACCTAGCCGCAGCCCCGGATGACGTCATCAATGCAGCTTCAGTATTTAAAGCACAGGCTCTGCTTCCTAGCTTTGCCTTTGCAACAGGTCTCCTCACTGGTCAAGTACTCGTTGCCTCCTAGAGATTCATCTCACTCCTGCATTCCTGTTCCTCGTTTGTTCCTGGGTCCTGTCTCCTTGTTCTTGTCTTACTCCATTCCTTGGATTGCCTACAAGGACTTCGACTTTGCTTCGCCTGACCACACCATTGATTCTCTCCAAGCCCGAACCTCTGCTTCGCCTGACTACGCCATTGATTCTCTCCAAGCTCTGCTTCGCCTGACTACGCTACTGCCTATCTCCAGACCCAGACCTCTGCTTCGCCTGACTACGCTACTGCCTATCTCCAGACCCAGACCTCTGCTTCGCCTGACTACGCTACTGCCTATCTCCAGACCCAGACCTCTGCTTCGCCTGACTACGCTACTGCCTATCTCCAGACCCAGACCTCTGCTTCGCCTGACTACGCTACTGCCTATCTTCAGACCCAGACCTCTGCTTCGCCTGACTACGCTACTGCCTATCTTCAGACCCAGACCTCTGCTTCGCCTGATTATGCTACTGCCTATCTCCAGACTCAGACCTCTGCTTCACCTGACTACGCTACTACCTATCTCCAGACCCAGACCTCCGCATTTTTTGACTACTCTTGACTATCTCCGTGATCAGACCTCAGCCTTGCTTGCCACTGCCTCCGGATTACCACCAGCCCTGACTCAAGCCTGTTCCTCGACACCTCTCCAGCTTACCACCTGGACTTGGTCTATTCAGGCTTCAGCCTGCTCTTGCTCGGGTGCCCCCTGTCTGCCTCCGTTCCTTTGGTGCTCGAGTCTCCAGGCCACTACCTTGTCCAGACTAAGACTGTACACCTGCTGTCTCTGGGCTGAACCGATCTCTACATCGACTACATACAGAGGCCCACCTAAGTCCAGCCGGCCCCTGCACCCAAAGGATCAACCCACGGGGAACGAGGGCTGGTATTAGTGAAGCTCCAGTGGCCTCTGTCCATCAGCCCACTCTGCCTGCCGTCGGTGGTCAATCCCACCTCGGCCCAAGGGTCCACCTCCAGCACAACATCCTGAAAAGCAAGTACCTTGGTGTTTTCATATTACAGGTGTCTGTCCTTCCTCAAAGTTTGTAGCGCTGCTGTCTTATGTGTGAAATTGAGACGTCGGATTATTACTAGTGGTGGTCTACCACCAGCTGCAAGGTATAGGTCCAAATGGTGCGCTCTTTCAACTCACAGCTGTCCTTGTTATTGATTCGAGCCCAGCTCTCAGGAGCCATTTTTCCCAAGAAGCCTCTCAATTTTGCTTTCTTCAAAGATTTGGGAATACCAACAAAGCACAAATTGTTTCTCCTCGAAGAATTCTCAAGGTCCTCCATTTTGTCTTCATATTTGGTCATCAGCTCTTTCAACTTCATCCTCTTAGTGCTGTGCATCTGCAGCCCATCTTGCAAATTGGAGACTTTATTCAGCCTCTGTTACCCAGTGCCCGATAGCTGTCATCGCCGAGGTAACCTCTTTCAACTTATCATATATCTTGTCTATTTTGAATAATTTCAACTCTAATGCAGTAACAGAAGCCATTGAAAGCTCTGAAACTGCTGCCTCAGTGAGCAGCCCACCTTGGGCTCCACTATACACTCCATCATTTTAGAGTCCAGGGCCTTCCCTTTCTCCTTAACTTTCATTACCGCTCTGGTAGCCATAGACATACTGGAAAAACTAGCCACTGAATTAGGGTATTTCACCAATGCTCAAAAACGCAGTTGGGAAGACAATGAATGTAGGTGAATAGAATGAAGTCATATCTAGAGCAGAGAGAATCATGTCCTGCCCTGCTCACTACATCAATGATCCCTTTCTATCTTCTTTAATGTGTGGAATGCATTTAGTCTGGGCATCCAAAATGGTGTTTTTAAACAGTGTCCATGCCGCATGCAAACTTTTAACCTTTGCAACTCCTTCTTTTAATTTTTTGCTAACTTCATTTTATTATAGTCTCCCTTTTTTAAAGTAAAATACTACTGTTGTTGTTTTCCATAATGTTCTCTCTTCAGTAATTATGTTAAATTTGATTATGTTGCGATCACTATTGCCAAGCAGCCCCACCATCATTATCTCTTGCACCAGATTCTCCATCACATGAATATAAGGAATATGATAAAGGTAACATTTAACGTTAGCAATGATCCAAATCCCTGCTGCCTGGTGCGCAGATCTGTGTAATACTGGATTTCTGCCTCACAGACAAACACGGAAAGGCAACCAGAAGTTCATTCTAGGCCAGATATACCAAGCATTTTTCTACAAACACAAAATGGGAAAACCCATTAAGGTACAAATCAGGAAACCCACCAGCATTACATTGTGTAACACAATCCTATTGCACACTTCATGCAAGCAAGAGAAGCAATGTGTCTAAAAAGGGGGAAAAATATCCCTACCCTAGCTCCTAAACATTTCAGGTCAATATTGCATGGATGCATGGGCTGCAATAAAACGAGAAGACTTATTAGAAACCCTCATTATATTCCCTAGACTCTCATGATGCTGAAGAGATTCCAGCAAACAGAGGAAAAAAAAAAGACAGAAAAGCATTCGAGAATCCAGCAAAATGCCAGATAGTGGGGTGGAGAGGAGTGGTGAACAATGAACACATAGCAAGTATCTGTCATATCTGCCTTTGCTAAGAACCACCATATGTCCCTATTAACGTACCACACAGTACCCACTGATATCTCTCAGTAACAGGCTAGTTTATTCTGCTGGAGGATACTGGAGGGATGCAGAATTTAAAATATCTTAGTTTTGGGAATGCCCTCTTGCATTCAGGATGTTACCAACAGGAAAACTTAAAAAAACCAAAACCTCTAAAAGCATACATGCAGCTACCGCAGGGATGAAGGGCCAACCTCAAATCGCTGGAGCTGAACACTAGAGCAGGGCTCTGCTATGTTAAAATTTAAAAACACAGCCATGTGGGTATGTAAGGAAATAGGCAAATTCAAGGACCTACCAGATGCACGAGTGCCGACGAATTGGGTGGCTTCTGAATGATGTCATTTTCCCCCAAATGCTGGGAGCCTGCATGGCGGGCAGAGGGCTCAAGAAAGAGTCCCCAGGGTGCAGCATCCTCACCGCATTGTCCGGCGGCAGGATCTGTTTCAAAAGAAAGTAGACTGCTCTCCTCTTTAAGAGGATTCCTTGGTCAGGCATGGGAAGCAGGGCACAGGTCCATCGATTTACCCATCATGACCGACTGGCTCACCCGATAAGCTTCCTGCGGTGCCCCTTGCTAGTGGGACGAGTTTAGAGAAAGTCTTGTTGTCTGGAGGTGCTGGCACAGTGGGTGCTCCCAGGGGACAGCCTTTCCACCCTCTGGATCCCTTGGGGAGAAGGAAAAGGGACTTTCCCCCCCCTTGGTTCCTCCCAGCTGCACTCCACAAAATCACAGAGCACAAGTCACTTCCACAAGAAAGGAGAGAACTTTCCTCCAACCCATCCTTTCTGGTTTTTACTTCCTAGCCTTCATGCAAATTCTTCTGTTCCATTTTGTTAGCTCTGTCACAAGGCACAAAGCACTCTCTGTGCGCCCCTGCTTGTCTGGTAGCAAACAACTGCAAGGGATTTTTTTTTTTAAATGACGGAGTGCCCCCCCCCCCCCCCCCCTCTGCTGATAAAAGTCAAAGTAAGATCACTGGTCTAAACCTTGAAACCTCCACCCCACAATGGGAAAACACACCCCTGCATTTAATCAGATCATGAGTGCCTTGTGCCCGGAACAGACTCCCTGAGTTAGTGTGTTATGCTCCCTCCCTGGCCACATTCAAATCCAGTGCAGAAACTCACCTTTTTTGAGGCTGCCTTTAAATCCTAGCCACTCCTCCACAATATTATAATGTCCCATTGATTCTTGATTGTCATGTATGTTTGTCAAGACTAGACTGTAAGTTCCATGAGCAGAGACTGTCTCGTATGTATCTGTACAGCGATGTGTATGTCTAGCAGCCCTTTATAAATGATAAATAGAAGTAATAGATGAGAAGAATCACTCTGGCAAGTCAAAAGAAAAAAAATGCAGGGGAAAAAAGCCTAAGATTTCCTAGTAAAATGTTTCTGAGAAATAAGAGCAAAAATGGACTCACAACTTTTTTTTTTTTTTTGACTAGCAAAAGGTTTGGAGAGGTCGTGATGGGAGCTCCTCCCCCACATGATCACCACCATCAATAGGAGCTAGTTAATTTAAAAAAAAAAGAGTTCTGCAAAAGAATCAAAACACTGAAAAATATGGGTTGAAGAACATGCTCCATCTCAAAATACAGTGCTGTTAAATTCTGTAATTCCAAGTTAAAAAACCTTCCTCAATCCGTTTGTTTTATATATGCATATACTGAGAATATACATGTTTCTTTTTTTCTGCAATGCAATGCATTCTGGCTTCCTCCAAAATTAGAACCAACTTTAAATGTCTTTTTTTTTCTTTCAAATGCTTTTATTTTAAGATGAGAAAAGTCATCAGCAAAGCTAGCAGGGGAAAAAAAATCCTTATAAAAAAGATATTTTTAAACTGCATGTAAACAAGTCAAAGTCAAATTGCCGCCACATTTGAAGGGCAGCTGCTGTGAGGTATGTTGGGCTCCAGCCACAAAGCGGAAAAATACGAGAGGCCTGGTGGTGATCCATTCCTAAAATAGGAAACGCCAGGGTGCCACAGATGAGCCGGCATCCATTCCCAGATGTCACAATGCAGCAGAGCAAAACGACAAAAAATGGGAAGAGGAGACTTTTTTTTCCCCTTCTAAACAGGAGGTTTCCTCTTCCTGCTTTAGCAGCGGTTATAAAATATTCGTGCCCTAGTGGGGTCAGGTGACAGGGTGGTGAAGCCCCTTCACCCCCCGCATTCCCCACTCTCTGTACAGGTTTTCAGTCTCAGGCGAAAGCCCAAGAAGGGACTGCCCTCAGCTCATGGCTCAAACTCTACAACTGGATATTAGCTTATGTCAAAGGGTTCTCCTCTGGTTCTCTGCAAGGGAGGCAGCTGGGGGAAGCGTGCAGACCAGCGGCAGCTACAGGACAGAAGGGGTGAACTTCCCGGGAACTGGACGTGCAGAGACGGGGGCTCACTGGCCATCTGATTTGTGAGCTTCTCCTTTCAAAGAGAGATTTCAGTTTAGGGTGGGGTCGGAAAAAAATCTGGCACATGTCCCATGTGAATTTCCATTGCGATCTCCAAGCAAAACAAACACAAAGCGAAATGGAGAGCAAAGGGGAGGGGGAGAAGGGTGTCAAAAGCGACATCTCTTAGTGCACAGATGCTATGAGTTCACAGACACATTTTCCTACTCGGTTTTAGAAATTGCCCGCCTTTAGGACCTCCCATCTCAAAGTGCACTCTTGCTGTTTTAAACTACTCGCATGGCCAGAGCACGTAATATTAAGTTGATGAGAAAAAGAACAAAAACCACAAATACTTAAAATTAGCAAAACCTAGGAGTGAAGAGGTTCAATTTCGGGACCCCCCCTGAAGTACGAAAGAGCAACTGAACATCTTCCGACTAATCATGCCAGCAGTGAAACGCACAGCCATCTTGAACATACTAATATTTGCAACGCAAATGATACGTAATGCGTAGTGACGCAGTGACATACTAATTTTTAGCGTAACATAACGTAACTCCATTTTGGAATAATACTTTGTATTGTATTAATACGAATGACAATGTAAAATGTCTAACACGTCAATTAAATGACGAAACAATAGTCTGATCTTAAGCTACACCTACTAGAGGACCACGCTAGCTAATGCTTGTTCAGCAATTTGTGAAATGTTTGTTCAGCAAAAACCAGAACGCATGTGTGAAAGATAAGAGTTGTAAAGTGCATAAAAGTTTGCTCCTAAGGGGGCGTGGCATGCAGTTGTACTGAGCCTTTGTCTTAGCTGCATCTTGCTGGCAATAAAAGTCTATCTTTACGGATCAGTTGTCTGGACCTCCTTACTGACTAAAAAGAGACGGTTACATTTGGCGAGCCTCAGCCAGGAGGTGCCGGGGACGCTATTTTAGCCCCCCAGTTGGTCCGGTAGTTTGGTGGCGGAGCGATCCCCCAGATGCACCTGGTGAGTGGCCACCGCTGAGTTCAGCGATCGGGTTTCTGAGGGGACCGTTCCACAGAAATTCTTCTGAGACCTCTGGGCTGGTGATCTGGAAAGAAGGCTTTCGTGACGATCGGAAGAATCCTGCAGGCGAGTATTATGGGAATGATGGAAAAAAAAAGAAGAATAGCTAAAAGAGTAGCAAATAACCGGTCCATCCGTGAGGGGACCGAGGGGGCTTTGATCACACCCCAAGCGGTGGTTTGGTAGGAATTGCATTCCGAAAACCACGCGCATAAAAAGAGGAAAAAGAAGTAACGCGTACGATAGTGGGAATAGGTTTCTTGTTGTGTGAAAGAGAGTGAATGGCCTCGCAGTTCTAGGCCGGGCTGACCGCGTCCTAGTCGAGGCGATTGTGCCCTTTTGTGTCTGACGGGTACGGACCCCTTACCTATCCGTCTTCCCTTCCCTCCTTTGTCTGTGAATTCTATCCTAATGGGAGGGGGCTATTCAACTCCACTAAAAGTTATGACAGAACACTATAGTGAAGTGTTCGATAAACGTAAATGTACTAAGCCCGGAATGGTTCAGCGATGCACCCATAGGTGGCCCGGTTTGTGTGTAAATTGGCCTCCGGAAGGAACTTTCAATTTCCAAACGGCCACAAGGGTCTTGAAAATAGTTGAGAAAGAAGAAAATCCGGGTTGCCCTGAGGATAAGCCATACATAACTGCTTGGATTGCAGTTATCGAGAATCCTCCGAAGTGGGCAAAGAAGTTAGTGGAGGGAGCCGCCCTCGTAATGGTGGCGCAAGTAAACAAAATGGGTGACCGGAAGTCCTCAAACCGGAAAAGAAAGGGAAGGGCGGCCATCTTAGGAATAAAGGACCATGCGTCATCTGCGGCGGCCATGTTTGTAGTGCAAGGGAACACACGGACTCAAGAAAAAAAAGTTAAACCCCTGCCGCCTGCAGTACTGCCTGACGCAGAAGATCTTCTGCCGCCACCCTATGCCCCTAGCTGCCCTCAATCGTATAATGCGCCACCAGATCCCCCAGCTCCCGCCGCTGCCCAAGTTGATCATGAAATAATGCCGATTCCCGAAGTACGGCTTGAAGCGGAAGCGGCGGCGGCAAAAGTTGAGGACGGCGGCGAGTCGTCCGTATCCGGCGGCACTCGCAGTAAAACCCAAGCCGCAAGTTTACAACTACCAATTAGAGAAACAACCACCGTAGTTCCCGTGGTCCCTACTGAAGAAAACGAGTATAATACTACGCAAACTATAAAGTTGTTTACTTACATACCTTTCACTTCCAGCGATCTTTTTAACTGGAAACAGCTCGGCCCCTCTTACGCTGATAATCCAGATCAGATGCTAGATTTTTTACGAGGAATTTTTGCAGCCCATAACCCCAACTGGGCTGACATTCGGCACCTCGCCTCCATCCTTTTTACCACCGAAGAACGCCGACAAATACAATTAAACATGGAAGAAGCAGCTCGGCTGGGAGCCGGGTCAGACGGTAATCCAGATGAAGTAGTGAGAGAGCATGCCCCTGTCGCCGATCCCAACTGGGATTTCCAGACGGCTGCAGGGCGAGCCAGCATTGCTGCATACCAAGTCGCCTTTCTCGGAGCTTTAAAGAAAGGAAAGCAGAAAGTCATGAATATGGGAAAGATCCGCGACGTGGTGCAAGGAAAAGACGAAACTCCTGGAATCTTTTTGGAGAGATTGATGGATGCATATCGGCAATACAGTCCGTTCGACCCAGAGGACCCCAAAAGTCAGTCCGTCATAGTAATGAGCTTTGTCGGACAATCCTGTCCCGATATCCGCCGGAAGCTACAGAAATCAGAAGGATTTGAGGGAATGACTATTAGCCACTTAAAAGCCATGGCTGACAGAGTTTATGTAAACCGAGAGCCGGACGGAGACAAGAAAGAAAAGAAAGAAAGTAGAAAGTTAAGAGAAAGTGTTAGTTTGTTAGCTGCAGCGCTGGAAGAAACGAATTTCGGAAACTCGGCTAGGCACTATCAGGGATATCCTGGGCCGAGAGGAAGGGGCAGGTCACCCTCGAGGGGACCGCCCAGAGGACGAGCTAGCAGAGGAGGATCGTTTAGGGGGGGAAGGGTGCCGTTGGGAGCCAATCAATGTGCATTCTGTAGACAAGAAGGACACTGGAAGTCTGAATGCCCAGAGTCCCTGCAAATGAAGCAGGAAGGATATACTCCGTCCAAACCAAAGGAAGCTGAATGGCAGATGACTGTCGGAGAAACCTCTAGCGAAGACAGCAGTGAAGCATGACTAGAGAAGGGAATTCTTCCATTCGATCCCTTAGTAGAAATTAAAGTAGGAACTGAGACATTTAAGGGATTGTTAGATACCGGGGCACAAAGATCAGTCATGACTACCGCTATTACCACACCCACTTCGAAAAACATTTCTATTGTAGGGGCCTCTGGAAAGCCACTTATCGCTCCCTTTCTTCAGAAACGACAAGTCCGGGTGGGAGGACAATTAGTATCTCATCAGTTTCTCTACGTCCCGGGATGCCCAGTTCCCCTCATAGGGAGAGACCTTCTTTGTAAGTTAAGAGCCAACTTACAATTCGAATCGACAGGAGAAATAAGAGCATCCTTCGCTGATAACCCAGTCTCTCTCATCTGTCCACTCCAAGAAGAATGGAGATTACATCTCCCCATAGTCAAACATACCACTACGCACCGATATGGAGAAAACACCGTCCTCAACGAAAAGCGCAGACAGCTAATGGACAGTATACCTAAAGTATGGGCTGAACAAAATCCAGGAGGAATAGCCATCAACGCTACCCCTATTTGGATCGAGATGAAACAGAATGCACAGGTGATAAATCAATCTCAATACCCCATTCCTTATATGGCCAGACAAGGAATTCAGATACACCTGCAAAGATTGTATGATTTGGGCATTCTCCGGCGAATCCGATCTGCTTGGAACACCCCTCTGTTGCCAGTAAAGAAGCCTGGATCAAATGACTATCGACCAGTACAAGACTTAAGAAAAGTGAATAGTCAAGTAGCAGATCTAGTAGCCCTCGTGCCAAATCCGTACTCAATCCTGGCTCAAGTCTCTCCTGCATCAAAGTGGTACAGTGTCATTGATCTCAAAGATGCCTTCTTCTCCGTCCCGGTGGCGGAGGAATGTCAAAAGATTTTTGCTTTCACATGGGAAAATGCAGATACTGGAGTAAAGCAGCAGTACACATGGACTAGGTTGCCTCAAGGGTATAGGCACTCACCTACGCTGTTCGGTGAGCAACTGGCAAACGATTTAAAGATGTATCAAGTAAAGTATGGGCCAGTCATACAATACGTGGATGACCTTCTGTTGTTTCGAGAGACGTACCTCGAATGTGCGGTATCCACTCTTCAGCTGCTAAAGACGTTGTACTCAAAAGGGTATCGTGCAAGTAAAAAGAAAGCGCAAATCTGTGAATTGGAAGTAGAGTATTTAGGCTTCCAAATACGTGGAGGAACCCGATGTCTGGGGATTTCTCGCACCAGTTCTATAAGAGATCAACCTGTACCCACTTGTAAGAAAGAGCTCCGGGCGTTCCTGGGAGCTGCAGGATACTGTAGGCTGTGGATTGCTAACTATGCAGTTATTGCTCAACCCCTGTACGACAAGCTGCGGGGTAAAGAGGCAGAATCTCAACCCTTCCAATGGGAAGGAAACGAACTGGCAAGCTTACGACAACTAAAAGAAGCCTTAATTGAACCACCTGCCTTGGGGTTGCCAGATGTGATGAAACCATTCCATCTATTCGTCGACGAGAAAAAAGGCATGGCCATAGGGGTATTGACTCAAACCTTAGGCTCATGGGAACGACCTGTTGCATATCTGTCAAAAGGAATGGACAATGTGTCAAAAGGATGGCCGGGATGCCTCCGAAGCATTGCTGCTGCATGTCTACTGATACCCGAAGCAGTTAAGCTAACATTTGGACAGATTTTACAAGTAACAACTCCTCATACTATCCAAGGACTGCTAGAGACCCATGGGCCAAAATGGATGACAAATTCACGTCTTGTAAAGTACCAAGCGTTATTATGTGAAACTCCAGAGATTCAAATACAGGACAGTAAAAACTTGAATCCTGCAACTCTACTCCCAACCCCCACTCCAGTTTCTCATGAATGTGGGGAAATTATGGCAACAGTACATTCCAGCCGACCCGACTTACGCGACCAACCCTGGCAAGGAGCATGGACTTTATTCACTGATGGAAGCAGCCAGGTTATAAATGGAGTCAGGGTCGCTGGGTATGCTGTAGTCTCCGAAGACGACATTGTTGAAGCTGAACCCCTGCCCCCAGGGACATCAGCGCAAAAAGCTGAACTAATTGCGCTCACAAGGGCTCTGCAGTTGGCAGAAGGAGAAACTGTAAATATTTATACTGATTCAAAATACGCTTTCCTTACAATCCAAGTGCATGGAGCTTTATACAAGGAACGAGGATTCCTAACTGCGGAAGGGAAACAAATAGCTAATGCATCGGAGATACATCAATTGCTAGACTCTGTATGGGCACCAAAGAAGGTAGCTGTCATGCATTGTAAAGCCCATACAGGGAGAACTGATCCCATCGCCAAAGGAAACCAATGGGCAGATAAGACTGCGAAAGAAGCAGCACGTGTGCAATCACCACATACATCAACTCCCACTTGCCCACTTCTACAGTTCACGAATGAAACCCCCATTTATTCAGCGGAAGAAAATGATTGGGCACAAACCGAACAATTTCATCAGCAGGATGGGTGGTGGATTGTACAAGAAGATAGGGTATGGATACCCGTCGCCCTGGCATGGACTGTTGTCAGGGAAGCCCATAATAAAACCCATCTCGGCCGAGATGCATTAGCAACACTGTTGGCAAAAACTTACTACATTAATAGACTCTTTCAACTAACTAAATATGCTGTTAATCAATGTGTTACCTGTGCAAGGAACAATCCCAGAAATGGACCTGGTCCAGCCCCTGGACATATATTGCGAGGAACAACTCCGTTTCAAGTTTGCCAAATCGACTTCACCCACATGACTGCTTCAAAAAGATACAAAGCAATGCTGGTAGCTGTCTGTACTTATACCGGATGGATCGAAGCCATACCCACTCGAACTGAGACTGCCAAGGAAGTAGTAACATTGCTTCTCCACAAAATTTTACCACGATACGGATTACCTCGACAGATAAATTCAGATAATGGACCAGCCTTCACCAGTGAAGTCACGCGACGTCTAAGTCAAATTCTGGGCATCCAATGGCACCTGCACTGCGCCTGGAGACCTCAAAGTAGTGGAGCAGTTGAACGAGCTAACAGGACACTAAAAAATCAGCTCGCTAAATTGTGTCAGGAAACAAAGACTAAATGGCCAGACATCCTGCCATTAGCTCTACTACACGTCCGATGTACCCCACGGAAGTCGGGGTTAACTCCGTATGAAATGATGTACGCAAGGCCTCCACCTCTTCCATCTTTTCCTGAATCGCTGCAAATACAAGGGGAAATGTCTCTCAGTAACCAACTCAAAGGACTATATAACACAGTTATTGCGATTCAAAAATACACCTGTGACACTGAACCATTGGTCCTGCTAAACCCGATTCATCCATACCAGATAGGAAATTCGGTGTGGATAAAAGACTGGGATGAGTCTGATTCCCTCCAGCCCCGATGGAAAGGGCCGTACACTGTATTGCTAACTACTCCAACAGCTGTCAAAGTTTTTGGATGTTCTTCATGGATTCATTGGACACGTCTCAAACCAGCTTCAGCCAACTGGCAGGTTTCCAGGATTGGAGACCACAAATTAAGATTCACCCGCGGCAGGCCCAGTGCTAGTCCTGAGTAAAAAAGTATCAGTAACTACAACTGAATATTAATGTGTCCATTTCTTTCCTTCCTTTCAGAATCCATTACTTATGAATGCAACCATCTACGTCATAAAGCAATGTCACAGATTACGACTTCCAAGATCTACGTTGCATCCATCTTCTGCATTCACTTAATATTCTTCTGTAACCCGACTACCTCTGTTTTCCTGTCCTTGAGCAAGAATTGCACTGAATGTATCAAGCTAATTCGTACTACCACTCAAACTGGATTTCAAGTTGTCTCAACAATCATCCACCAATCTCAACCACCAACTTCCTGTGCCACACTACCTGCTTGCGCCCTGAATACTACTCAAGGCTATCAGTCCTTCCATCGATGTTTAGAAACTGGCAAAGTCATATGTCATACCCCAACCACTCCTAAGTACTACAACATCACCCTCACTGTAGGTCTACCAAAGAGCTACACATCAAGTATTGTCCCAGAAGGAAAAGGCATCTTGTACTACATCAACTCCACTAAGGTTCTTATGGGAAGTGAAACGATTGTCACAATAACGTTCGATGCCTGCGAAGCCATTGATA
Source organism: Rhinatrema bivittatum (assembly GCF_901001135.1). NCBI lineage: Eukaryota > Metazoa > Chordata > Amphibia > Gymnophiona > Rhinatrematidae > Rhinatrema > Rhinatrema bivittatum. The sequence goes on from NC_042622.1 coordinate 242,128,138, forward strand.
AACACCCAAATGCACTTCACTGTGGGTCTCAAGCCTGGAGAAATTCCTATGTCTACAATCACAAATACCTCTGCCCATACAACCGGGTAGCTAATCCATCCAGATGGCTGCCATGCGGAGGGGACCTGACATTGTCAGGATGGGCTCTAGTTTGTGATTACACCGGTGGAGGTTACCATGGCTGCCACGGGATAGGACGATTAACTGCAGTAAATGGTAATACAGTATCGATACAATGGCCTCTAAGAAGCGAAGGAATCCCTTGGCAAGATACTTGGGGATTTGGTATCGACGGAACTGGAAAAGACCCCATGACCTACATTACCATCACTCAGCGAAAAGACAAACCTCGTCCAATTATTCACCAGACTACTGTGGTGGGTTATCAATCCTTCTTCGATGAAATATCTCATGCCACTGAGGGATTAAAGAAACATACAATTTCTCAACAAGTAAAAAACCTGTTTGTCAATTTGGCGGAAAACATAGCTCTCTCTCTCGAAGTCAAGAACTGTTTTGTATGTGGAGGAACAGATACAGGAGAGCAATGGCCATGGGAAGCCAAGGAAACCTTCCAATCCGATCTTAACACCTTGAATACCACTGTAACCTATAACCGTAAATCTCATCCATATGAGTGGGCACTACAGACTGATGTTATTGGCAGACTATGTATCTCTCGACAACATTCACGCATCTATACCGTGCCTGTTGGAAATTCTCCATGCACAGGAGTTCTTACTGCCAACCTTACCACCCAGACATGGTGGCAGACTGAAAATTCTACCATGCCAACTCCCATCTGGACTGACTCGACTTTGAACAAGACATGGACAGCTGCAGGTGTTGCTACTACCGTTTTCAATGCTCCAGATGGTTATTATTATGTATGTGGACGAAGAGCTTATGAACAGTTACCAACAAACTGGTATGGAACTTGCTTCTTGGCTACAATTCGGCCAAGCTTCTTCCTACTTCCCATTACTGCTGGAGAAACCTTAGGAGTTCCAGTATACAGTCCCATGAGACCCAACAAACGTCGCAGCACTCCTAAAGTATCCATAGGAGATTGGAAAGATCAAGAGTGGCCTCCTGAACGAATTGTACAATACTATGGTCCGGCCACCTGGGCTGAGGATGGTTCTTATGGATATAGAACACCTATCTATATGCTCAATCGAATTATAAGACTCCAAGCAGTACTGGAACTCCTGACAAATGATTCTGCCTTGGCTCTCAACATCTTAGCCAAGCAAAACACTAAAATTCTAACAGCTGTCTACCAAAACCGATTGGCTTTAGACTACCTCCTAGCCCAGGAAGGTGGTGTATGTGGCAAATTTAATCTTTCTAACTGTTGTTTACAGGTAGATGACAAGAGTAAAATCATTGAGGAGATCACTGATCGAATGATTCGCCTGGCCCATGTACCAGTGCAGACGTGGACTGGAATCCTTGACTGGACAGGGTCTTTGCCCAACTGGCTCACTTCCATTCCTGGCCTTAAAGAACTCCTCTTTCCTCTGATACTTCTTGTTTTTACATGCATTCTGTTTCCTATTTGTCTCCCTCTTATTTTTAGGCATCTCCGATCCATGATTGAACATATTGCTGATCGGCGAGCAGCTGCTCACGTCATGATGATTAATAAGTATGTGTCTGTCTCCACATTTCCTTCATCTGATTCTTCTGACTACGACACTACCAATGATTCAGATACTGATTCTGATAAAGAGTACTTAACTACTAACTTATAAGTCTGAAAAACTCTAACCACTAAGCATTGCCATAATGGAGCCAACGTGTTGTTGGGGTAAGTCGGGCTACAAAGGGGGGTGACACCAATATGGTCCACCCGTCTCAAACCCGTGAAGAAACCAACGACCTAACAACATATTAGGGCTCACATTCAATGTCACTGGTATTAACTCTCATTGTCGTTTCAGTTCCTCTTCAGATATAAAGTGATACTTCTGCCTTCTCTTCAAAGTTGAAGTATCAAAGGGGGGAATGAAGAGGTTCAATTTCGGGACCCCCCCTGAAGTACGAAAGAGCAACTGAACATCTTCCGACTAATCATGCCAGCAGTGAAACGCACAGCCATCTTGAACATACTAATATTTGCAACGCAAATGATACGTAATGCGTAGTGACGCAGTGACATACTAATTTTTAGCGTAACATAACGTAACTCCATTTTGGAATAATACTTTGTATTGTATTAATACGAATGACAATGTAAAATGTCTAACACGTCAATTAAATGACGAAACAATAGTCTGATCTTAAGCTACACCTACTAGAGGACCACGCTAGCTAATGCTTGTTCAGCAATTTGTGAAATGTTTGTTCAGCAAAAACCAGAACGCATGTGTGAAAGATAAGAGTTGTAAAGTGCATAAAAGTTTGCTCCTAAGGGGGCGTGGCATGCAGTTGTACTGAGCCTTTGTCTTAGCTGCATCTTGCTGGCAATAAAAGTCTATCTTTACGGATCAGTTGTCTGGACCTCCTTACTGACTAAAAAGAGACGGTTACAGGAGCAAAGCCAGCGGGGATGCAAGACCCAGCTGACTAAACTGTGCCCAGGGAACCGCGGAGAGGAGCAGAGGTCCAGCCGCAAGAAGCCGAGCTGCTCTGGTTCGCTGAAGTTTTAAAAGCGGCCCCAGATGACAGTCCTGCGGCACCCTTTTAGCCCTGGCAATAAAAACCTGTGGCTTATGACAGTCTTGTGCTTCCAGTCAGAGGACATGCATCCTCCCCAGCACACTCACACACATTATCCAACACTGTTGCTCCGTACATCGGAAGAAGGGGCCACGTGGTTGTAAACTCAAGGAAGAATCTCTCTGCTTCAATAAAAGATGTCTCAGTCTGAAGAATCCAGCTTTCTCCAGGGCTGATAAGACTACTGGAACTTTGTTTTATTTACTGCACACTCTTCTCATCCCCACCCCTCGCAGCATATACACCACCCTCCCCCCGTTACAGTATATACACAACCATATCACACGTATACACGCATATAATGATACAGACATGTGCACTACGTAATGTACACACGGGCGGTAACTATTAAACAGCCGTGTGGGCGCACAAGTATGCGTGTATGCCTGTTTGCGCCAAAGGAGGTGGCCATTTTATAACATACTTACGCATCTGCGCGCATGGCATAAAATAGGCTGAACGCGTGTACATGTGCACATAATTTTATATGGACGTGCACGTGTGTGCAAATGCTGCCTCTATCGCTTAAGTGGGGGGAATTTTATTACATACACGCGCTGATGCAATTACCAGTTTTCCCAGTTCGTTCCCAGTTCGCCCAGGTAAGGGATAGAACTTCCCAACTCCCCTAGTTAAATAGCCTCTCTTTTACCCTGTTAGCACCAACCCTTAAAACCCGCCGACCAGCCTATTTTTTTTTTAATTTTATTACTTACACGCCATCCATAGCAGTAGTAAAGGTACGCGGCAGGGGAACCCAGTGCGCACGCTTGTGCGCGTAAATCCGCGCACACTTCATGTTAAAGTCCCGGAACGCCCATGCCCCGCCCCTTTTTTAAACTTATCTGTGCGCATACCAGGAGATACGCTTGTACGCGAGCGCCTTTTAAAAGTCCGTGTGGCATGCGCTGGCCCGACTTCTGCGCGTATCTCCTGGCTTTGGCGCACACCAGGCTTTAAAAATGCACCCCACATTGCATATTATCACCAGAGAATTAAGTGACTCTCAAGTATGTGCTCTCCCACTAATAACCTCTAGAAACTGCACTCCCACCCTCATTAGGTGCTTCCCTGGGCTGCACAGATAGCCCTTACCTCCCACCCCGCACCTCACCCACAGCATTGAAACAATCAGATCCTGGTATATGAGTGGAAGAAACAGTATTACGATGAATATATTGTTCCACTAGAGGGCAGTCTCTCAGAAGGCCACTTGCACACTGCAGCATTGTGCTGTGCCTCAGCCAGAAATGAAACAGCAAGACATTTACTCAGGAATTAAATACAGTTTCTCTCAATAATGAACGAGTCTTGTTGGTTTTATCCAAATAGCGGTATATAAAAGCTTTTTAAATAAAATAAACTAAAAAAAGACCTCTGAACTCACTGAAACCACTTATGATACAAGCTAAAGGTGAGGTGCAGAGATTGAGAGGGGCCAGTTGAGGTCCTGGAGGTGAAGGATGTCTTTTTCGGAGCTCAGCTGCATCCTAACTAGGCTTCACCATACGAGCAGAGTACATGCTGAAAATTAAACAAGCTGAATAAATTTCTCTCCATGTCCTGCCCCTCACCTGCCAAACCCAGGATTTCTCGCCATTCACAGGAGAAGCAGTTGGACTTTTATTTACTTTAAATAAACGCCACTGCGCCCGAGTGATTTCCTGTTTTAGCTTACAAACGGACAAAAACTGCGATGGTTCCCCCACAATCTTGGCCCCTTAGGATGGACTTAAGTGCAGATAAGATAAAGTTTCCATTGCTTCCCTTTGGAATGGTACAGGGTGTGTGATGGTTGAGGATGTTAGATGGATGTGGAATTCGTGAGAATTCTAGTCATCCATATTTAGGAATCACCGAGGTAGCAACTATTACAGAACATGTGGCCTGAGTTATCTTTGGTGCTTCTAAATTCGAACACATTTCACCATTATTATTAAAAAAAAAAAATCTTCACTGGCTCCCTATAAGAGTAAGAATTAAAAAATAAAATCCTTTGTGTGTTGCATATGGCACTTAATAGAGGGACCCCTGACTACCTCAACAATCTTTTTGTTCCTTATACTCCTAGTAGAAGAACTTTGAGATCTTCACAACTAGAGAGGCAACCACTCCACTGGAACTCCTTGCTATTGGAGCTCCATATGGAGAAAAATAATTTTAAATTCAGACAGTTAATGACAGCCTGGCTATTTTTTAAGGTTTTTGCTGATTGATTCTTATTTTCAGTCAATTAGGTGATTATAATGCTCTGTTGATGGATCTTAGGTTTCTAAATTGTTTTTATCTATTTTTATTCCTCAGCTATGTCTTATTTGCTACGTTTAATGTTTTGATTATGTATTTTTATTGATGCTGTTTATATATGTGTGGTAATCAAACAATGATGAAGCAACTACCTCTCCTGAATTAATCACAAAACAAAGGAGAGAGGAGACACAACTCACTCAGTAAATCTAACGAACAATTTATCAAAAACTTTTTATACAGCAATAAATTACCCAACAAATGACAATATCATCAAGATTGTTGCTCTAATAGTATAATCTGCAGCCTCTCGCCACGCAATGGGCCGCAGACTGTTGTCAGCTTACAGAGCTTCCTTTTTATAATCATTTATTGTCATTTGTCCACCCACCAAATACCTTTATTCAAACCAATTTTATAACCATATAAATTTTTAAATTTTTAAATATTCAACCTTGCTTAGAACTAAACGTTCTTTAGATGTCAAGTTCAAAAAATAGAATACTTAGCCGTAAATATTTCCAATCAAGCAGCTATAGTGCATTGCTGTTCAATTTAACCATCCCAACATGAATCATGTTTCAACTGAAGTCTCAGTCTTCTTCAGGGGAATTGTAATGTCTCAATTCAGGCCAATATATTCCGTGTACCCCGGACCAAACTTAAAGGTCTCTCTGGGGATTCAAAAATGGCGCATCTGAGACGCTGAAGCGCCATTTTTGAATCCCCAGAGAGACCTTTAAGTTTGGTCCGGGGTACACGGAATATATTGGCCTGAATTGAGACATTACAATTCCCCTGAAGAAGACTGAGACTTCAGTTGAAACATGATTCATGTTGGGATGGTTAAATTGAACAGCAATGCACTGTAGCTGCTTGATTGGAAATATTTACGGCTAAGTATTCTATTTTTTGAACTTGACATCTAAAGAACGTTTAGTTCTAAGCAAGGTTGAATATTTAAAAATTTAAAAATTTATATGGTTATAAAATTGGTTTGAATAAAGGTATTTGGTGGGTGGACAAATGACAATAAATGATTATAAAAAGGAAGCTCTGTAAGCTGACAACAGTCTGCGGCCCATTGTGTGGCGAGAGGCTGTAGATTATACTATTAGAGCAACAATCTTGATGATATTGTCATTTGTTGGGTAATTTATTGCTGTATAAAAAGTTTTTGATAAATTGTTCGTTAGATTTACTGAGTGAGTTGAGTCTCCTCTCTCCTTTGTTTTGTGTTTATATATGTGTGCAATCGAAGATATTTTATTGTGCACAGGATTTGATATTCTTGAAAACTGATTTATTTAATAAAAATTGCCATTGCCATATGCCAGTGGGGCTGAGCTGGAGATGAAAAATTGTTCAGTTTTCTTGTCAGGCCCTGAACCTTTGCCTAGAAAAGAGTACAGCCATGATTTGAAACTGGAACTATGATTTGAAAAATGACACTACAGACTCAGAGTGCTCTGGGTCTGTACACAGCAGACTGCCTGGAAAGCACCATGTAACTTGGTATTTATTTTCATATATTTTTGCAATGCCTTCTAGTCAAAAAAAGATTGATCAAGGCAGTAAACAATATACCAAATACAAAAATCTAAGCAATAAGATTAACAAGTTAGAAATAAAAATAAAACATAAAATCATTTGGAGAAGACAAGCAAAAGGCACACAAATTGGTCACAAATGTAAGTTAAAGGACTTGAGACTTACCAAAATCCTAACCGTTTATGTAAGCGCACTGTACTTACCTAAGAGAGAACACAGAAACAATATTAAAAACAGTCAGGTAGTGGACATGCAAATGAATCTTATCCTAACTACAGCAGCCACATACAGATCAAACCCACACCAGTGCTCGACTAATCCGTGTGCACACACAGGCCTGATCACTTTAAGAGAACACCGCATGCCCTCAGCTGCATTTTCACATTGTAACAGGCACATACCTTAAGGACTGGATGGGCTCAGGGCCTAGTGCATGGATACAGAACCTTTCACCTCCAGGTTGCTGGTTCCAATCCCAGCCCAAGCCATCCACAATGGAAAACAATCTGTCTTTTGGTGACTTAACATCAGCAAGCCAGTGGTCTTGACCCAGTTCCCAACCTTTCAAAAGGTATTTGGGAGGGACAGACACCATGATGACCTTGCTGTCTTATCGCAAAGGTTCTTAATTATTTTTCATGGTGTGTCCTGTCTGTCCATCTTGATTGTAAGCTCCAAGGAGTAGGAACTGTCCATTTTGTATCTCTGTGCAGCGCTTTGTAAGTGGTATGTGCTATCCAAACCAAGATAATAATAATAAAGCAGAGTTCCTTTTGTGGCACCCCTACGGGTTGGCCACTAGAGGTCCCTAGGTCCTTATACATTTTAACCAGCTAGAGGGAACACCACATTTCAGCTCCTTTAGAGGCAGCATGAGTGGGTGGACCCTGCTTATAACTATGGAATGAGAGAAGAGTAGGTGTGGTCTTTTGTTTTAGCTCTTGAAGAGGAAAGAGCTCCTTTTCATTTTGTTGCCTATGTGAGGCCTGGTTAAGGGAAATCCCTGCCAGGCCTATCCTGCTGGTGAGGGGCTACCCTGTGAGCAGGGCCGGTGCAAGGGGATTTGGCGCCCTAGGCGAGCCTTCTTCCTTGCGCCCCCCCCCCCGGTCTCGGCCCCGACTCCTACCTCATTCTCAATCACGCCCGCTGACTGGGGTTTTCTGGGTCGCGAGCAGATTGGGCACTGCTTGCGGCCCGCCAAATCTCCACTCCTCTTTGCCACCACTTGCGGCCCCATATGGCTCGCACCCAGTGGCGCACCAAGGGTCTCCAGCGCCCAGGGGCCAATGCATTTGTGTGCCACAGAAAATCAGTGGCATCTCTAGACAGAAGAATTTGTTTTGGGTGGGGGGGGGAGCCAAAATGACATTTCTTCATCACACCCACCTCTATAGCATGGATCCTGCTTTAAAATTGGTTATAAAAAAAAGTGTTGTTAAAAAAAGTCCAAAGGGTCCTCTGCATTATTTTAAAAAGCTGGCCAGTTTCACACTTCTAGTAAAACTACTATAAAATTATTTGATAGCCTCATTCAACTAATTCTATATGATTATGAGAATGAAGTCTGGAATATATAGGAAGGGACAGAATGTCAATACAAATCCTGCACCTCCAGTTCTGTATCTCTGTGCATCCACTGAAATTCCCCCAAACAATGGAGCTTGGATGTTTCCCTTACAGCTCATCATACTAAAAGATATTTTCAAATTCTGGTGTCACCTCACAGTAACAGCAGCACAAACACCTTCCACTGCCAGACACATTGTGAACTAACAAAGCACCGCAAAAGAGACACCCAAAATCTATACTGCAATCCCATCATAACATAACAGTAATAACACCAAGGATTCAAACAATAATAACCCTACCTGTGAAAAAGCAAGGGTAAATATTACACTGGGTCCTGGGATAACAATACACCACCTACTGAGGAAACAAAACAAACCCGATTGCTATAGATCCCTATACAGACACTACATGCTAGCAGAATCTCTCATCGTGGTCACACACACAGAGCAGAGACAGACCCTCACCAAATACAGAATACAAAATAAAGGAGCACAAATTAGACAAAAACTGGAATGGAAACCCCAAGAAGCCAGACTCTGTGTATTAATAATGGAAAAACAGAACCACCATTCCTCATAAAACAAATAAAATCAAGAAACAAAGCATCAGTTATAATAGTAAAACCATACTAATAAAATATTTTAAAACTACTGATAAATAGAATTTCTATTAATTAAAATCATATACATTTTTTACAATTTCCCAAACACCAATAAAATATTTCAAAACAGTACATATATCAAATAACATACAATAATTAAAATTAATAAGGATTTTAAAAAGCCCCTGATGTCCATACATGGGAGCTCTTGATTTCCAGTCACCCTGATATTGTCGAGGATTAGGAGGTTATCCTCTCTCTCTCACACATACTCACATGTCCATTCTCTCTCACACATACACTGTCACATACATACACATTCATGCTCTTATACCCAACCATAACCTCTCGCTCTCACAGACACTGACACACTCAGGCTCTAAGGCACTCTCTCCCCCTCCACACACACCCCCACACAAACTCTTACTCCCCTGGATTTTCTCATACACACTCATGCTCTCACTCTCACTGGCTCCCTCACATACACACAAACACACACTCCCAGGCAAGCTCCCACTGTTCTCACACACACACACACACACAGGCAAGCTCCTAGTCATTCTCACACTGAACCCCAGGCAGGCTCCCATTCATTTTCACACCACTCCCTCCCCATCCCCCAGGCATGCACACATTCATTCTCACACACACAGACCCCCAGGCAGGCACCAATTTATTCTCACACACACCCATACACCACAAACAGGCAGGCACCTATTCTCACACATACAAACCCCAGGAAGACACCCATACATTCTCATTCACAGACACACCCTCAGGCAGGCACCCATGCATTCACACACATACACCCCCAGGCAGACTCCCATTCATACACATGCACACACTAAAGGCAGAGACCCCCTCTCTTTCTTTTGCCAGCAACCTCAGAGCCTCTCTCATTCTTCTGCTGCCACTGTCACTGCCGCTGTATGGCTATTGCGGAGGTGCTGATTGCTGCTATTGGCACTGAAGCCCATTCTGCTGCCTCCTCTGTGCAGGCCCCATGGGCTTCCAGTTCCTCTATGCTGATCTCGTACATTGTGAGATCCGCATAGAGAAAGTGCTACTCTTGCACATTCCCAAAGATTACATGTTCCAATCAGTAAAAAGTAATTTATTTCTTTTTACATTTGCTGTCTGATCTTAGTTTTCTAATCGGTTGGTCACAGGCTTTTTTTTTTCCACCTTCCCTTTCTTATTTTTTTGCCAATTCCTTTTATAACATATTTATTTTCTCTCCATCTGTCTGCTTCCCTCAAACACACGGTCAGGTTCTCATTCTCACATGCTTTCTCTCTCTCACATACACAGGCACTCATTCTCACATGCTGTCCCTCATACAATCATTTAGCAAATGTTGCTTACCTGATGTAACAGGTGTTCTCACAGGACAGCAGGATGTTAGTCCTCACAAATGGGTGACATCGAGGATGGAGCCCACCACGGAAAACTTCTGTCAAAGTTTAAACAGAACTTTGACTGGCCCCTACTGGGCATGCCCAGCAAGGCACTGACCCTGCAGCCAGCAGGGGTCTCCCTTCAGTCTGATTTTCAAAGCTACAGGCAGTGCCTAGAAAGTAAAAACAAAACAAACCCAACACCGCGGGGTGGCGGGCGGGTTTCGTGAGGACTAACATCCTGCTGTCCTGTGAGAACACCTGTTACATCAGGTAAGCAACATTTGCTTTCTCACAGGACAAGCAGGATGGTTGTCCTCACAAATGGGTGAGTACCGAGCTGAGGATGTCCTGACTTGCACCAAATGCACCCAATGACGTGCAACAGGCACTACAACTGGGGTGGAATTTGGTAAAGGGCATCCGCACCCTACTGGGAAGGTGGAAGGGTGTTGGTACGTCACGTTGGAAAAAGGTTACGCAAGACAGATTGGCCGAAGATGGAGTCCTGTCTTCCAGCTTTGTCCAAACAATAGTGGGCTGCAAAGGTATGGAGAGAACTCCAGGTTGCAGCCCTGCAGATGTCAGGAAGCGGCACCGATCGAAGGTGTGCCACTGACGTCGCCATGGCCCTCACAGAGTGTGCTTTTACACGGTCTTGAAAGGGAATGCCAGCTTGCTGATAGCAAAAAGAAATGCAGTCCGCCAACCAGGAGGAAAGAGCCTGCTTACCCACAGGATGTCCTAACTTGTTAGGATGAAAAGAGACAAATAATTGAGTGCTCTTCCTGTGAGCAACTGTACGGTCTAGATAAAAAGCTAGAGCTCGTTTGCAGTCTAGGGTATGCAGAGTCTGTTCCCCGGAGTTGGAGTGGGGCCTGGGAAAAAAGATAGGTAGTATGATGGATTGATTAATATGAAACTCAGAAACTACCTTAGGTAAAAATTTAGGGTGAGTGCGGAGTACCGCCCGGTCCTGCAGGAGCTTAGTGTAAGGCGGATAGGTAACTAGGGCCTGCAATTCACTAACCCTGCGAGCTGAAGTGATAGCCAAAAGGAATAACACTTTCCATGTGAGATACTTTAACTCACAGGAGTGCAGAGGTTCGAAAGGAGGTTTCATTAGACGACCAAGAACCAGGTTAAGGTCCCAAGATGGGGCCGGAGGACGTAAGGGTGGCTTCAGATGGAGCAAGCCTTTAAGAAAACGTGTTACTAGGGGTTGTACTGAAATAGGGACACCCTGTACACCTTTATGGAAGGCGGCTACCGCACTGACATGCATTCTGATAGAAGAGGTTTTAAGACCTGATTCAGAGAGATGCCATAAATAGTCCAAGAATTTGGAGATTGGACAGGAAAGGGGATCAAGGGACTGAGAAGTGCACCATGATGTGTACCTTTTCCATTTGTATGAGTAAGACTTTCTTGTGGAAGGCTTTCGTGAAGCTATCAGGACCCGAGAAACGGAATCTGAAAGGTTGAAAGGCTGAAGGACTAACCTTTCAACATCCATGCCGTCAGGGACAAGGCTTGGAGGTTGGGATGGAGGAGGCATCCGTCGTTTTGAGTGAGCAGATGCGGGTCCTTTCCCAGAGGAATGTGCCTGCGGATGGAGAGATCCTGGAGTATTGGAAACCATACTTGGCGTGGCCAGTAAGGTGCTATCAGGATCATGGTTCCCCCGTCCTGGCGTAGCTTCACGAGAGTCTTTGACACAAGAGGAAGTGGAGGGAATGCATAGAGCAGACCGGTTGTCCACTTGAGGGAGAATGCATCCCTCGGCCGAGAGTGCTGGCTCCGAATGAGAGAGCAGTAATCGTCCACTTTGTGGTTCTGAGGGGACGCAAAGAGGTCTATGCGGGGAGAACCCCACTTGTGAAACAGAGAGGTCGCTACCAGAGGATCGAGTGACCACTCGTGTGGTTGGAAGACACGGCTCAGCTGGTCTGCCAATACATTGTCTACTCCCGGCAGGTAAGTGGCCCTGAGGTACATGGAGTGGGAGAGGGCTTCCGCCCAGATCTGCGCAGCTTCCTGACACAGAAGGAAGGAGCCTGTGCCTCCCTGCTTGTTTATGTACCACATGGCCACTTGGTTGTCCGTCTGGATTAAGATTATCTGATGAAAGAGATGATTTTTTTTTTTTTTTTTTTTTTTTTTTATTTTTATTTTTCGAATTTTCAAAATCACAGCAAGTTTAAACTTACTTACAGAAAAACAAAAATGCAATTATCTAAACCTCGAATCAATTACTGCAAGAATACTTAAGAACATATCATCAATAGATACATTATTGCATTTTATCACATGAAACATATGGGTATGGGGACAGAATTCAAGGAAGTTCAAAAACATCATCTAACATGCAGTAATGGCTTTACATAGTTAAAGGTACTAATTTTTTCTTAGTTCCATATTAGGGCTTAACTATGGAGGGAGCTATTACCCTCCTAGCGTTTAGAAAGGATTTTAACTGTTCAGGATATTGGAAAGCATAAATATCTTTCCCAGATCTAATAATACACTTGCATGGGTACTTCAAAACATAGGAAAAACCCAAAGCTAAGACTTGTGATCTCATTACGAGAAATTCACGCCTCCTAGTTTGGGTTATAGGTGCATAATCAGGAAACACACGAATATTTACCCCCCGAAATTGGTTCTGAATATTCTTGAAATACCTTTTCATTATATCATTTAAATCTTTTTCTACAATGAAAGATACCATTAAGGTGACTGTTTCGTAATATTCCATTGTTGAATCCTCTAGGAATCTAGTTAGATTCCCTTCATTAGTTTGCAAAACATTTCTATTTTTATTCGATGTTGGTATATAATATAATTTATTCACTTGGGGGATTTCTCCCTCAGGAAACTTCAAATTTTCAACAAGGTATTTTTTCAACGTTATATACGGAAGTTCACCAACAATTTTTGGAAAGTTGAGAAATCTCAGATTTAAATGTCTAGAATAATTTTCCATGTATTCCAACCTTCTCGAAATCGTGGTGACATCTTTTATAATCTTAACATTGCAGTCCTGATTTTTCTTTATTTCAACCTCCATCAGATCCAGCTTAGGTTTAATTTCTTCTATCTGGGTTTCACACACCGTTACTTTGTGCTCAACAGTTTCCAAATTGTCCTGAAAGTTCCCAATCACATTCACTAACGCCGCCATAATATCCCATATTGCTTCTAAGGTGATTTTCTCTGGCTTAGAAGGCATTAGAAAACGGGGTCTTGCTGCAAACTCACCCGTCCTCAATACTGGTGATATTCCGGCCAGGCTATTCTCCCTCTCCAATGCAGAGACAGCACCTCTCGATGTTCCACCGTCCTCACTCCGGATCGGGGTAGAAACAGGGGGCATATCCTCAGCCTCTGTCTCTACAGTTCCGGGGATCTCTAGTTCTTGCTCCGGCGTTTCCTCATCCGCAGCCCTCTGACCTCCCTGCGCCGAGCCCAGCAGTAGCACGTCCTGTGCCTGCGTCTCAGCGGCCTCCGGGCGTAGGAGGGGAGAAGCAATCTCGGGTTTACGAGGAACAGGGGGGCTGAGAGTCACTTCTCCAGGAGAGACCAGCGCTTCCTCGGTGGTTCCCTCAACGGAGTTCGCTCCCCCAACTTCCAGTACCTTCACGGACGCGTAAGATGTAATTAAACGCTGTGCTGCCATAAGCTCCGTATCTGAGGGATAGGTACGGAGCTTACCCTTTCTTTTCGCGGGCATTTTTGCATGAAAAAAGATAATAGAAACCGCGGAGCTCAGCGTGTTAGCGTCTGTCTACGCCGCCATCTTGCCCCCATGATCTTTGAAAGTGCGGAGCGCATAGCGGATTGCTCGAAGTTCCAGGAAATTTATCTGGTGTTCGGCTTCCTCTTTGGACCATAACCCTTGGGTTTGAAAGTCGTCCACATGGGCTCCCCAACCGATGTGAGAAGCGTTGGTGGTTAGGATTACTTGCGGATCCGGTGGAAGAAAGGGTAAGCCCTGAAGGAGGTTGACCTGAGTCGTCCACCAGGTTAAGGATAGGCGCAGCACTTGTGTGACTGTGACTATGGAGGACAGAGGCTGAAAAGCTTGAATCCATTGGTGTCGTAGAGTCCATTGTGTTACTCTCATGGCTAGTCGGGTCATGGGAGTGACTTGAACCGAGGATGCCATGTGCCCTAGGAGAATGAGGAACTGGCGAGCCGTGGCAGTGTTCTGAGACTGGAGCTGGCGAGCCAGGGACATTAGGGTGTGGACCCTCTGAAGAGGAAGGTAAGCCTTTGCCTGTAAGGTGTCCAAGTCTGCCCCAATGAAGGATAAGGTTTGAGACGGGACTAAGCAAGATTTCTCGTAATTGACGAGAAACCCTAAGGAAAGGAGTGTTTGAATTGTCAATTTTAGGGAGGATTGAGCTATCTGTTGGGTGGAGGCCCTGATTAGCCAATCGTCCAGGTATGGGTAGACGTGGACACCTTCCTTCCTGAGGAATGCTGCTACCACTACGAGACATTTGGTAAAGACTCGTGGGGCAGAAGCTAGACCGAAAGGGAGGACACGGTATTGATAATGTTCGTGGCCTACTAGAAACCGCAGATATTTGCGATGGGATTGTGTGATCGCAATATGGGTATAAGCGTCCTTGAGGTCGAGAGAGCACAGCCAATCCCCTCTTTGAAGCAGAGGGAGCAGCGCACCTAGGGTTACCATTTTGAACTTCTCTTTTTGAAGGTATTTGTTGAGGGCTCGAAGGTCCAAAATGGGACGTAGTCCCCCTGATTTCTTTGGTATTAGGAAGTATCTGGAATAGAATCCCTTGCCTCGTTGAGAGGGAGGAACGGGTTCTATAGCATTTGATTGCAGAAGAAGGGATACTTCCTGTTGTAATTGAGCCAAATGGGTGGATAGACTCCACGCTTGAAGAGGCGGGGAGTCTGCCGGAAGAGTTATGAAGTTGAGGTGGTAACCCTGTGCGATAATTGTTAGCACCCACTGATCTGAGGTGATCTGCAACCAAGGTTGTAGAAAATGGTACAGTCGACCTCCTACAGGGATGTCCGGAAGAGGGGTTTGGCATGTGTTCCCTACAGGGGAGTCAAAGGCCAGCCGCAGGCCCAGGAGGAGGGGCTACAGTAGGCCTTTGTTTCCTAGGCTGACGCGGCTGAGGCCTAGTAGAGGATCGAGCTGGACGAGGCCTGGCCGATGGAGGGTAATAACGGCGTGGTCGAAAGAATGACTTCTTAGAGTCTTTCTTTTGCGGTTGCTTGGAGGTCAGCTCAGGTGGGACAGATGAGAGTTGTTTCAACGTCTCATGGTGGTCTTTCAACTCCGCCACAATCTGCTGAATTTGCTCTCCAAACAAATTATCGCCTAAGCAGGGTAAATCAGCAAGACGATCCTGAACCTCTGGGCGAAGGTTGGATGATTTTAACCAAGCCCAACGTCTGGCTGAGATGGCTGTGGCTGAAACTTTTGTGGAAGCATCGAATATGTCGTAGGCAGTCCGAATCTCGTGCTTCCCTGCCTCAAATCCCTTGTGAAGAAGGGCTTGAAGCTGCGGTTGGTATTGGTCTGGTAACGTGTCAGCATAGTCTTGCATCTGCTTAAGGATGGCTCTGTTGTACTGAGTCATATAAAGTTGATATGAAGCTATGCGTGAAATCAACATAGCTCCATGATAGACTTTCCGTCCAACACTATCTAGGAACTTGTTGTCCCTGGTAGGTGGAGTAGAAGAGTGTGGCTTAAGACGCTTGGCCTTCTTCTGCGCGGACTCAACCACAACAGAGCGATGATCCAGTTGAGGTTTTTGGAAACCTGGTGCTGACTGGACAAGGTAGGTGGAGTCAGCTTTTTTGTTAACTGGGGACACTGATGAAGGAGATTCCCAGTTTTTCTTGAGCAGATCCAAAAACACCTGGTGTATAGGGATGGAAGCGATGATTTTTGGAGCATCCAGAAATTGAAGGAGTTCCATCATCTGGTGTCTGTCATCAGCTTCAGATTGTAGTTGAAAAGGTACAACTTCTGACATCTCTTTCACAAAGTTAATGAAAGATAGATCCTCAGGAGGAGATCTTTTTCTACTCTCTGTAGGAGATGGAGGCGAAGGTAAATCCGTGTCAGAAGATGTATCATCATCATCACCCCAGGTATCGTAGGGATCAAGTGGGGTTTGTAACCCTGCTGGACCTGGCTGAGGCTCTAAAGGCATCGATGGAAACCGAGGTGGAATCGGTGCCGTAGGTGGAACCAGAAATGGCATCGATGGCTTCGGTGCTGTCGATGGAATCGGTGCCTGGCGTGGAACAGATGGAACCGAAGGATATATCGGTGGAGATATACCAGAAGGCACCGATGGAACCACCCCGGAAGGGGGAATCCGGAACGGTGTTTCTCCTGCCGATGAAAATCCAGTCGGAGACGGTGGTGTTGTCGATGGCACTGGAATCACCGATGGAAGGGCCGTCATGAGCGCCTCCATGCGGCTCAGTAGCGGTGCTAGCGCTTGTATAAACGGCTCGGTGGTCGGTTCCCTCCTCGGTGGCGAAGCCGGTGCCGGTGTCGGTGCCGGGGGCGGCACTGGAACCGGTGCCGGAGACGGTGCCGATGGAGGTTGCAATTTCTTCATCGCTTTCTCGATGGCCTCCTGGACCAGCCGGTCCAGTTCTGCCCGGAGACCAGGGGTAACCATACCCGGCTCGACGGGAGAGGGAGGCTGAGGCAGGGCCGGAGGGACCACCGTAACCGGTGGGATCACGGCCCCCGCACCCCGGGAGGGTGAGGGTTTCCTCGATGCCTGCGAACGAGACGTGGAGGGTGTCCGGTCTGTTCGTGGCTTCTTTGTCGGTGGCTCGGCTTGAGCAGAGGTCGATGGCTGTGGATCCTCGACAGGCCGAGATTTGTGCCGTCGATAGCGGTGCTTTTCCTTCCGATCCCCTCGCCCATCCGGGGAAGGGACGGGAGTCGACGGCCGAGAAGCGATCGATGGCGGGCGGTCACCGGAGGGTTGACGATGATGGTACAACTTCGACGGTGCCGGTTCCGATGACGTCGATGCTATCGATGGCGTTGGGGTGGGTGCATGGAAGAGGAGCCCCATCTTCTCCATCCTGGCTTTGCGACCCTTGGGTGTCATTAAGGCACATTTGGTGCAAGTCAGGACATCATGCTCACTACCCAAACACATCACACAAACCCTGTGGGGGTCTGTGATGGACATAGTCCGGGTACAATCCGGACAACGGCGGAACCCCGTTGCCATGGCCTGAAGCCAAAATTTAGGCTGGGGATCGGTAAGTGCCAACAGGCCTCAAGGGCCAAATTCGACGGTAGTCGATGGAAAAAGGCAAAAAACTTACCGGGTTCCGTAAGATGACTAAAAATTTGTCGAAGGGAGACCCCTGAGGGGCAAATTTTCTTAGGAAATTAACTTCCAAATTCCTGTCAGGAACGTGGATAGAGAGCTCCTTTCACCGCGTGGCAACTGCTGCGCGGAAAAAAGAAGACTGAAGGGAGACCCCTGCTGGCTGCAGGGTCAGTGCCTTGCTGGGCATGCCCAGTAGGGGCCAGTCAAAGTTCTGTTTAAACTTTGACAGAAGTTTTCCGTGGTGGGCTCCATCCTCGATGTCACCCATTTGTGAGGACAACCATCCTGCTTGTCCTGTGAGAAATACACAGTCTCTCTCTTGCACATGCTGTCTAACTCTCACTCCCACATGCTGTCTTGCTCAAGCACAGGTTCTCACTGTCACATGCTCTCTCTCATACAATCATTCCTACACACAGGCTCTCACTGTCACATGCTGACTCACACACACAGGCTCTCTCTCACTCCCACATGCTGTCCTGCTCAAGCACAGGCTCTCACTGTCACATGCTCTCTCTCATACAATCATTCCTACACACGGGCTCTCACTGTCACATGCTGACTCACACACAGGCTCTCTCTCACTCCCACATGCTGTCTTGCTCAAGCACAGGCTCTCACTACCACATGCTGTCTCTCACACACACAAAGGCTCTCCCATGCTGTCTCTGCAAACATTCAGGTCTTCACTCCCACACACACACACAGTCTCTCAACTCATCTCATACACGCACACATACACACTGTACAAACCCTCAGTCTCTCTCTCTCACCTCTGGGCCTCCTCTTCACGGGCCACTGCAGGATGGGCTCTGCAGCGGCCCCGGTCTTCTCGAGCCGCGCTGATCCTCTTCTGAACGTGGCAGATGCTCCTCCTCCTTCCGGCACGCGGCTGATGCTCCTCCTCTTTCCTGCCCGCGCGGCTCCGGCAACATTTTTCTTCCGGGGCCGCGCGGGCAGGAAGGAGGAGAAGTTCCTGCATTGGCTGATGCTCCTCCTCCTTGCTTCTCCTCCTTCCTGCCCGCGCGGCTCCGGCAACATTTTTCTTCCGGGGCCGCGCGGGCAGGAAGGAGGAGGAGCACCAGCATGTTTAGACGCGACTGTACCACGGCCCTGCGATCTTCTTGCTGTGTGTATCTGCCATTGGGATGACGTCCACCGGCAGCCATTGGCCGTCAGCGGCTCGGCGCCCCCTAATGCTCAGCGCCCTAGGCGATCGCCTAGTTCGCCTAGTGCTTCCGCCGGCCCTGCCTGTGAGTACAGAGAAGATTTTGATGCTGTGAGAGATTTTTGTCAGTTTTTTTTCTGAGAAGGTTCTTTTCGCCACACCTCCTCAATTGGGGCTGGGTCTGTATCTGCTCAATCCTCAGACCTTTCCCACTGAGAAGTTGTAGAGAGAAAAAAATTAAAAGGAACAAGGTTGAAGAATGAGGAGCAGACTTGAAGACCCTCCTCAGGATTTCTCCCTGGGACATAGGTGCAGGCTAAGTAATTGACTAAAGTCTTCTGGAACTCAGGTAGAACTGTTTCAACCTCTAAGGTAATTTCCCTCTCAGCCTAGGATCACCCCAGGGTCTGGGACACTAAAACTCTCAGTTCAGGAGAGGCAGGAATCCCCCAGGAATCTGAGTTACCAGCACATACACTGAGACACAGAACACTCATCTGAAAGTGTCTCTATTTCACATGGACATTGATTACCTTGGAAGAAATCAGAAAACCTTTTTATTTGAACACACAGACCTGTGTCCTGTTTTATCTGTCCCTGCCAAGCACCATCACATCATCATTTCAGGCAACCAGCTACACAGTGACAAAGGAAAACCTTTCACTGCCTGGACCAGAAACAGAAAGGCCTCAAGCCTGGGGTCACAAGGAGAAGGGAACTTGTGGCAAAGGAAGACAGCCCCAATTTATAAAATCTTTGTGTGTGCCTGGAAGGAAAATGCCCCTCCCAAGAAAAGAGATACGCTTCACTTGAAACAGATGCTTTCCAAGGACATCAGGATGTCAGTGCTCACAAATGGGGACATCATCTGATGGAGCCCGGCACAGAAAACTTATGTCAAAGTTTCTAGAATGTTGACTGTGCTTCACTCGGCCTGCCCACACCTGCCATTATATACCACGCATCAACATGGGGCCCCCTTCAGTCCTGTATTTTACAAGCAAAGAAACCAACTCCAAGGGAAGCTGGGTGGGTTTCATGAGGACTGACACCTGCTATAAGAAAGCAACTCTGTTTTCTCCGAGTACAAGCAGAATGGCCGTCTTTACACATGGGGAATCCTTAGCTACAGGCTGCCCCCAGTGAAAAAAAAGGAGAAAGCAAAAAGTGCCAAGAAGCACAACAACATTTTGATTGGTAACAAACCTTTTTTTCCATTTTATACTTGAGTTACGATGGGCTACCTAGAAGAAAAACAAATGGGCTCTAGGAGCAGCTCAAGGCAATCTGCTGCCCGAAGCAAGGTATGATGTGGCAGCCTCTCTCTCCCAAGGTGTGGCACATGTGAAATCACCAAGAGGGTCGGAGGAGCCGTGAAGGGAAGTTCCCCCTTGGATCTGGCCCGCTTGGTGATTTGAAATGTGGGGAAGGCTGGGAAGGCAGAGGTCACAGTTCCCAGGGGAGTTTGCAAATTAATGTGTCAGTGATAATATTTTTTAGGAAGCTGGCAGCCCTGCCACACTCCTATGAGCCCTACCACCTGCCTCCTACCCTTCCCCAGCATCTGCCCCCTGGAGATGCGGGAGATGGGTGAATGGTGGAAGTGTGTGTGTGTGTGATGCACTCGCTAAGGCCCGGTGCAAGGGTATTAGGTGCCCTAGGCAAATCTTACAGCCTTTTGTTCCCTTTCCCTGCCCCAACGCAATTAGAAATTATGCATTTATTTTCATTTTAAACTTTCTTATTAACCATTTATCCAACCCCAAAATGGAGATTTTACACTAAGGGGCGGATTTTAAAAGGCCTGCGCGCGTAAATCCTTCTTGATTTCCACGCGCCGTTGCGCCTATTTTGCATAGGCCGCCGGCGCGCGTAAAGGCCCGGGACGCGCGTAAGTCCCGGGGCTTTGGAAAAGGGGCGGGGAGGGGGCGTTCCCGAAACGACGCGGCGTTTCGGGGGCGTGCCACAGTGTTTCGGGGGTGGGCCTGGGGCGTGGTGCCGGCCCGGGGGCGTGGTCGAGGTCTCCGGACCAGCCCCCGGGACCGGAACACGGAGCGGGGCTGTCGGCCGGCGCACGCAAAGTTACGCCTGCTGAACTTTGCTGACAAAGGTAGGGGGGGTTTTTTAGATAGGGCCTGGTGCGCGAACAAAAGTACGCGATCGCATATTTTTTTAAGATCTACCCCTAAATGTCCATTTACCAAAAAATGTCTACGGAGGTAAAAATAAAGCCACTTACTGAAAAGTTACTGTCTAAACAGAAAAGCAGTGATATTTGAAGCTGTATGCGACTAAATTCTAGCTGCATAACGAGTTATGCGATTACAATTTAGCTGCATAATTCGGAGGCAGTCTGGGGATGGGTGGGATGTGATTCAGGGCAGGCCAGAGTCAGCTGCTTAACCAATGTGTCTAACTCTAGTTGTGCCATAGGGCTCTCCTAATCTTAGTTGGATATACTTAGCCAGCTAACTTTAAGATAGCAGGGGATATTCAGCAGCATGGCCACGCCACTTAATATCCCTGTTAAGTTAGCCAGATAGCTATCCGCAGCTGAATATTGGCCCCTATATTTATATGCACTGAAATAAAGTTGAAACTCATATAGTATTGAGCTTATAGAAAAGTACGTTGGGTGTAGGCTTGATCCACAGAAAGCCATAAATAAACTGAACTATAAATACAATATAGTAAACCTTCCATGCCATAACTACCACCACTTAAACAGTAACAACCCTACCTATGAAAAAGTAATACTGCCATAAAACAGCAATACACCTCCTATTAGAAAAACAGAGCAAGCTGTTATAGATCCATACACAGAAACTACACTCTACCAGAATATCTTGCTTTGGCCACAAATGCAGAATACAGACAAACACTCACCAAATTCAGAATTAATAGAAACATGCAGACAAACGCCAGAATCTATATGCATTGCAACAACGGGAAAAAAACTGAAATATCACCATTCCCTCATATAAACATCAAACAAAATCAAGAAATATTTTATTTATTTATTATTTTTATATACTTACATTCAGGTACTGTAGGTATTTCTCTATGGGCTTACAATCTAAGTTTGTACCTGAGGCAATGGAGGGTAAAGTGACTTGGCCAAGGTCACAAGGAACAACAGCGGCACTGGTCTCCTGGTTCACAGTCCCCTGCTCTAACCACTAGGCTATTCCTCCTCCTCAAAATAGTAAACCATACTAATAAAAATATTTCAAAACTGCTATTGAACAGAACTTCCAATAATTAAATGCTTATAAAAAATTGTAAACATTTCCCAAAAACCAATACTATATTTAAAAATATCAGACATATCAAATAACAAGCCGTTTTTAAAACTAATAAAGATTTTAAAAAATTGTGTGCTTGCCAAACCTGGGATCTTTTGAGGTCCAATCACACTGAGACTGCTGTGGATTAGTGCATGGAAGACTAAACACAAACCTTGTCCTCTCATATGCACACTCTAAGTCGCACATGTTCCTTGTCTCATACATGCTTAATCACAGGCACTCTCTCACTTACTCACTCGCTCTTCTTCCTCTCCAGAACATCCAAGCGGCAGTAACCTCCAGCTTCAGCTCGGTGAGACTCCTCCACTTTTCTCTGATGCTACTCCTGCTCCTTTCTTCCAGCCGCATTTACCAATACTGCTCCTCCTGCTTCTGGCTGTAGCAACTGCGATGCCACTTTCCCACCCGCCCAGAACTGCACCACACAACTTCTTTAGGGCCTGCGCAGGCAGGAAGAATAAGGAGAAGCAATTGCTGTGGTCCTGTCCCTGCTGATTGCCCCCAGAACTGAGGCACTCTAGGCAGCCACTTAACCTGCCTAGTGCTTTCACCATTCCTCACATTCCCATTCACACCCTTTCTACAGCCCATCTTTTCCCCTAGTTTCCTCTCACTCTCCTCTTCCACAAGACTCATAACCCCTTCCTTTCCTTCCTCTTACTTGCACCCTCTTCCTTCCTACTCACTCACTCCCCTTTCCTTTCGCATTCCCCTTCCCATTGACCCCCTTCTCCTCTCTTTCAGTCCCTACTCATTCACTCCCCTTCCACCTCATCCCTTTCATTCATTCAGCCCCTTTCCCTTCCCCCTTACTCACTCTCTTCTCTGTCCCTTATCACGATCAACCATCTTCCCTCCCCCCCCCAGGGCATCTTTTGTTGTTGTGGGGAATGGGAACCCTGCCAGAACATCATCCCATGGTGCCCGCTGCCACAGGGTCCTCTTTTGCTGGCAGGGATTAGGAACCCCTGTCAGTACATTGTCTGTGGCGCCCACTGCCATAGGGGTCTTCTTTTGCTGGCAGAGAGTGGGAAGTCCACAAGCATGTCATCCTTTGGCGCCCACCTCTGTAGGGTCTTTTGCTGGCGGAGAGTCGGAATCCCACCAGCACAATATCCTGCAGCTTCCACCTCCATGAGGTCCTTTTTTGCTGGCAGGAAGCCCAACAATATGTTGTCCTGTGGTGCCCGCCACCACAGAGTCCTCTTTTGCTTGTGGGGAGTGGGAATCCTGTTAGTACATCGTCCTGCGGCTTCTGCTTCCATGGGGTCCTTTTGCTGGTGGGAAGTGGGAATCCTCACAGCACGTCATACTGCACACTACCTTGGTTCTTCCTGCCAGTGGGGTATGGGAATCCTGCTGGTGATAGCATTGCAAAATACATATTGAGGCGGCTGTGCAAGGATATTTTTGTGGTACTTGCTGCTGCTCCCAAAATTTTGCCACCTGAGATGGCCGCCTCACAGTAAAACTACCCCTGCCAAGGAGGTAAAAAAGTTGGGTTCTCCACCTAAAATAAATTCCCGAGGATAGATGGCCAAACCTACCTTCACATCAAACATCCCTGTCCAAACAGTAGTGAAATGTAAATGGGTGGAAGGAAGTCCATGTACAGAATAGTAGATCTCCTCCATGGGGATCATTTGCAGATGAGCAACCTATGCTGCCAAGGCTCGGACAGGGTGAGCCTTGACATGGACCATCAGATTCATCTTCACATAAGCATAACAGGAAGAGATGCAATTTACTAGTCAAATAGATATAGTCTGTTTTGCAACAGCAATCCCATCTGTGTCAAAAGAAACAAAGAGTTGGATGGACTTTCTATGAGCCTTCAGTCTGCTCTAGGTAGAAGACCAAGGCTCTTTTGCAGTCCAAACTATGCAATGCTTGTTCACCTTGGTGCACATGTGGCCTGGAAAAAATGTTGGAAGGATGATTGACTGGTTAAGAAAGAATTCTGACACCAACTTAGGCAGAATCTTAGGATGAGTGCGTAAGACCACTAGATCAGGATAAAATTTGATATAAGGTGGATGTTACTAGAGCCTGGAACTCACTGACCCTGTGTGCCAAAGTGACCACCACCAAAAGCATGACCTTCCAGATCAGATACTTCAGGTCACAGGAGTGCAATGGCTCAAAGGAAGCTTTCATCAGTTGGAAGTATAATGGAGGTCCCAGGACACAGCAAGAGGCCTGATGAGAGGCTTCAGATGAAGCAGGCTCTGCATAAACTGGATAACTAAAGGTTGCACAGTGATGGGCTTACCTTCTACATGGTGATAGTAGGTGCCAGTTGCACTAAGGTGAACTCTTAGTGAGTTGGTTTTGAGACCAGACTCAGGCATATGTAGAAGGGAATCAAGCAGCTTTGTGTGAAGCAGAAGAAAGTATCTAGGCTACTTTGCTCACACCACATCGCAAACCTCCTCCACTTAAATCCATAGAATTTTCTAGTGGAATCCTTTCTTGAAACTAAAAGAACTCTGGACACATCATTAGATAACTCAAAGGGGTTGCAAAAGTTAACCTCTCAACATCAGTAAACAACAGAGACCTGACAGTGGGATGGTGCAGCCTGTCCTGATCCTGAGTGATGAGATCTGTGGAAGTGCCAGTCTGATTAGTATCCTGATGGACATATCCCAGAGGAGCAGAAACCAGATCTGTCCTGGCCAAAAGGGGACTATGAGACTCATGATCCCTTTGTCTTTTTTGAGCTTCAACAGTGTCTTCACTCCTAGTGGAATTGGAGAATAGACATATAGCGATCCCCTGCCCCAATACAGGGCAAAGGCATCAAAGGCTACTTGTGTCTTCTTTCTGGAACAGAAGAGTGGGACCTTCCTGTTCTGAGGAGATGCAAACAGATCCACCGCCAGTTACCTCCAGTGGCAGAAAATCTGATTTGCTACTCCCCAGTCGAAGGACCACACATGAGGTTCCAAGGATTGACTCAATCTGTCTGCGAGAACATTCTTCACTCTGCCAGGTATATGGCTCAGAGTGCAATACACTGAGATATGGCCCTGTCCTACAGCTGTACAATTTCTTGAAACAGGAGATACAAGCCAGTACTTTCCTGCTTGTTGATGCAGTACATCACAACTTATTTGTTTGGACAAGAATAAGCGTGTTTGATAACCGATCTCTAAAAACTTTTAGAGTGAACAAGATCACCTGGAGCTCCAGAAAATTTATCTGACAGAACTTTTCCTGAGCAATCAGAGGCCCTGGATGTAAAGCCTGTCTACATGAGCTCCCAGCCCAGGTTGGACATATCCATAATGAGGAGAATTTGAATCTGAAAAATTTGAAAGGGGATTCCTCTGACCAGACTGGAATTGCCTCTCCACCAGGACAGGAAGTCTGTAAGCAGTGGTGTGATATGGATGCAGTTTTGCAGACCTTGAGTGGCCTGCAGCCACTGAAAACCTAAGATACATTGGGCTCTCCTCCTCTGGAAACTTGCCATGAATGTGACATGTACAGTTGATGCTATGAGACCCAATAGTCTCAACATGTGTCATGCTGGTGTCTGCTGACTCATTTGTATCTCTTCTGCTGTGGACATCAATTTAATAGCTCTTTCTTGCAGAAAGAAAACTTAAGCTCTTAAGTCTAAGATGGGACAGAATCCCTGTTTTCTTTGAAATCAGGAAAAACCGGAGTAAAATCTCTGCCATCTTTGCCTTAGTGGAACAGGCTCAACTGCACTGGCCAGCACAGCTCATTTAGAAGCAATTTCTGATGCAGTACATGACCCCCCAATGGGGGTATGGGGTTCAATTTGGTGGGAGACCCAATAGATTTAATCTGTACCTTCTCCTGATGATGCTTAGGTCCCACACATTCGAAGATACACTGGACCACAGGTTTACATAAAATTGCAGCTCCTTCCAACTGGAAGGTCCTCCAGCACATGTACTGGGATGCTGGCTATGTTCCCCACAATCCTGTCAAAATTCCTGTCCCTAGTGCATACTGGGTTGCTGTTTTACTCCTGGGGGAATTCTGTGCTACTGCAAAGCACAGAATCTACACAGAATTCCCCCACTGTACAGAACTTGCAGCAGGCCCCAACATGCTGTGAGCAAACCCCATCCCACTGTGATGAAGATGGAGCAGACCCTACCGTGCCGTGAGCAGAGCCCATCTCGCTCACGGTGAAGAAAGAGCAAGCCCCGTCATCCTGCATCGCAGCAAAGAGGAAGGCGGCCCTGGTGTGCCACATCACGGTGAAAAGGGAGAAGGTCCCGGCATGCCACAAACAGAGCGCATCCCGCTCGCGGTGAAGATGGAGGTGCAAGTCTCAGCATGCCGCAGGTGGAGCAGGCCCCGGTGAGAGCGAGTGTGTGAGAGGTTGTTAGTGTGAGATACTGTGAGCCTGTGTGTAAAGGGGTGTGTGTGTGTGTAAGACTGCAAGCCTGTGTGTAGGGTGTGTGTGTATGTGTGTGTGTGTGAGGGAGAGAGCATGAGTGACAGTGTGTTTGCCAGAGAGAGGGAGTCTTTGTGAGGAGACTGTGAAGAAATGTGTATATGTCTGACAGTCTGGGAGCTGGTGTATGTGAAAAAAGGTGTGCGTATGTGAGGGAGCTTGTTTGGGAGAGAAGGAGCCTGTGTGAAGGAATATATGTGTGAGTGTGTGTGTGTGCGCACACGCATGTGAGAGAAGGAGCCAATTGCAGGGGTGTGTGAGAGAGAGAGAGATAAGTAGCCTGTGTGAGGGTGTATGCATGAGAAAGAAAGGGAGCCTGTGTGAGGGTGTGTGTGTGCGAGAGAGAGGGAGCCTGTATGAGGGGGTGCTTATGTGCACGAGAGAGAAGGAGCCTGTGTGTGTGAGAGAGAAGGACAGAGGGAGCCTTTGTGAGGGGCAGAATTGAAAGAGAAGTCAAACTCTGAGAGTGGAGATAGAGTGGAAGGGGTTGAGCCTAGCGTGGAACGGGATACATAGTGGAGTGTGGAGGAGCTGGGAACTTGTGAAGTCAAAGTGAAAGGAGACTGGCCAAGGGAGCAGGGAGAGAGGATGGAAGGAACATTTTTACAATGTACTTCTAGGGAAAATCTGCTCAAAATATGTAAAACTCTGCATCTTTAATAATATTTTTCTGTATTACATTTTAATTAATTACTTAAAGATTTTCATGTATATTGTGTAATTCTGACCAATATAAAATATGCAGAATTTTCAATTTTTTTGCACAGAATTCCCCCAAGAGTACTGTTTGGAGCTTAGGTGCCCACTGCTACCTCTGATGAGCACTTTGGTCCCGCCATGTACAGAACCAAAGAGGTGGAGGGTAGTGCCTTCATGACTGGAAAAAATGTCTCCTTTACCTCCAGGAGGAATCCATGGCCTTGGATACCTCCTGGAGGAGAAGACCAGGTCTTGAGTACCACTGGAGAGCTGCGGGAGCGTTGCCTAGTGATCTCTAATCTGGGAGACTGCATCTTTTACTCTGTATCCCATGAGATTCGCTCCTGTACAACAGGTCAGCATATCTTTCCTGCACTTCTCAGCAGCGATCTGAGGCCTGTAACCAGGGGACACCAGAGACTCTCGATGCAGTTTCAAAAACATCAATGGTCGAATAAACTATGTGCTTGCCATACTCTAATCTTTTGTCCACCAGTGACTTCAGGGTATCTTGCTACTTTCGAGGAAGCTGCTTGCTCATCCCCTGCAATTGGTCACCTCCTACATTTGCTTCAGCAAATCCCACATATACTGGCCCATGAAGAGCTGGTAGGAAACTATGTGGGAGTTGAGTATAACCCCTGAAACTTTTCTCCCAAGGGTGTCAAGGGTCCTAGAATCCTTCCCCAGAGGCACTGAGAAATGGGTACTAGACTTTATGACCCTCTTGACATTGGATTTGACTACCATGGATTGGTGTGGTAACTGCCACTTTTTTAATCTAGGAGCCTTCTGGATGAGATAGATTGTATCTGCCTTCTTATTAACGGGAGGCATAGTTTGAGTGTTCTCCCACATCCTCATCTGACCACCTGAAAGACTTCATGGACTGGGACTGCTATGACTTCCTTAGGGGACTCCACAAACTGGAAGATGTTCAGCATTTTACTTCTGGTCTCATCCTCTGATTGTGAAGTAAACAGAATGGCATCAAACATTTTCCTGACAAAACCTGTGAAGGAGAGCTCCTCAGGAAGGAATTTTCTTCTCTCTGGGAGAGGAAAGGGGCTAGAGGGGAGCCCTATCGACACCTCCTCTTTAGAGGCATCTGTAGTCATAGCCACACCTCTAAGAGAATCTGGAGTCTGATTCACCCTGATCTGCCAGTGGTGAGGACTCCCTTGGTGCTCAATCCCCAGCAAAGTTCTGAAGGACTGGTTAACGTGGCTATTTTCGCCTAAATCCCAAGGAGCCTTGATGGCCTGGAGAAGTTTCCTTCCCCACGGAGCTGGAAATCAACAATGGGGTGGGAATCACCATCCCTGATGCTCTTCTGGGCAATGGTATTGGATCCGGCACCAGAGCCTCACCATTAAGCATTAAGGAATTGAGCAGAAGCTTGAGGACTGATGGTGCCTGCATCATGCCCTCAATGCTTTAGCATCAAGATCTTGAAGTTTTTATCAAACTCTTCCTTGAAGATTACCGATTCCAACACCAACTTAGCGAGACAGGAGGAGTGAAGACTGGAGGGTGGCCAATGTAACCCCAATATTTAAAAAGGGCTCCAGGAGCAATCAGGGAAACTACAGACCAGTGAGCCTGACTTCAATGCCGGGAAAAATAGTGGAAACTATTCTATAGAAACATAGAAATGACGGCAGAAGAAGACCAAACGATAGAAAGACATGGTTTAATGGAACACAGTCAACATGGATTTACCCAAGGGAAGTCTTGCCCCACAAATCTGCTTCATTTTTTTGACGGGATTGATAGACATGTGGATAAAGGTGAACCGGTAGATGTAGTGTATTTGGATTTTCAGAAGGCGTCTGACAAAGTTCCTCATGAGAGGACATAGAAAGACATGGTTTAATGGAACACAGTCAACATGGATTTACCCAAGGGA
This sequence comes from Rhinatrema bivittatum, assembly GCF_901001135.1. Lineage (NCBI taxonomy): Eukaryota > Metazoa > Chordata > Amphibia > Gymnophiona > Rhinatrematidae > Rhinatrema > Rhinatrema bivittatum. Next base: position 242,157,113 of record NC_042622.1, read on the forward strand.
AGTCTTGCCCCACAAATCTGCTTCATTTTTTTGACGGGATTGATAGACATGTGGATAAAGGTGAACCGGTAGATGTAGTGTATTTGGATTTTCAGAAGGCATCTGATAAAGTTCCTCATGAGAGGCTTCTAAGAAAACTAAAAAGTAATGGGATAGAAGATGATGTCTTTTCGTGGATTACAAACTGGTTAAACGACAGGAAACAGAGAGTAGAATTAAATGGTCAATTTTCTCAGTGGAAAAGGGTAAACAGTGGAGTGCCTCAAGAATCTGTTCTTGAACCGCTGCTTTTCAATATATTTATAAATGATCTGTAAAGGAATAAGACGAGTGAAGTAATCACATTTGCAGATGATATAAAATTATTCAGAGTAGATAAATCACAAACAGATTGTGATAAATTGCAGGAGGACCTTGCAAGAATGGAAGATTGGGCTTCCAAATGGCAGATGAAATCTAATGTGGACAAGTGCAAAGTGTTCCATATAGGGAAAAATGACCCTTGCTGTATTTACACAATGTTAAGTTCCATATTAGGTGCTACCACCCAGGAAAAAGATCTAGGCATCATAGTGAATAATACATTGAAACCGCGGGCTCAGTGTGCTGTGGCAGTCAAAAAAGCAAACTGAATATTAGGAATTATTAGGAAGGGAATCGTGAATAAAACGCAGAGTGCCATAATGCCTCTGTATCGCTCCATGGTGAGACCGCACCTTGAGTACTGTGTACAATTCTGGTCACCGCATCTAAAAAAAGATATAGTTGCACTGGAGAAGATACAGAGAAGGGTGACCAAGATGATAAAGGGAATGGAACAGCTCCCCTACGAGGGAAGGCTAAAGAGGTTACAGCTGTTCAGCTTGGAGAACAGACAGCTGATAGAGGTCTTTAAAATCATGAGAACGGGTAGATGTGAATCGGTTATTTACTCTTTTGGATAATAGGATGACTAGTGGGCACTCCATGAAATTAGCAAGTAGAACATTTAAAACTAATTGGAGAAAATTCTTTTTCACTCAACACACAATTAAGCTCTGGAATTTGTTGCTGGAGGATGTGGTTAGTGCATTTAGTGTAGCTGGGTTTAAAAAAGGTTTGGATAGGTTCTTGGAGGAGAAGTCCATTAACTGCTATTAATCAAGTTGACTTAGGGAATAGCCACTGCTATTACTGGCATGAGTAGCATGGGATCTACTTAGTTTTTGGGTACTTGCCAGGTTCTTATGGCCTGGATTGGCCACTGTTGGAAACAGGATGCTGGGGTTTGATGGACCCTTGGTCTGACCCAGTATGGCAATTTCTTATGTTCTTATGTGACTACATCTTTCTTGGAAATGAGAGGTGTTATTTATTTATATTAAAAATGTATATACTGGTAGATCGCTGGTGCACACCTGGACCGAGGGAAGCTGTTGCAAGTTCCTGGCCTGCTTAGAAGATGAGCTCTCCTTGCCATGGGATGGCTCCCAAGCTTCAGGCACCAATGGAGACTGATGTCCTTAGTTTCCCTAGGTGCTTGGTATGGGATATCCTTGATGCTGGTGTCAAAGACATGGAACCCAATATCTTCTTCAATTGGGAAGAGTCAGACGAAGGCTTGTCTCCAGTGCCCCCCTCCCCCACCCGATGCTGATGATGCTTCCTCCATTGTTGCAACTGAGGTGCTTCAATATCAATATCTCTGATGCTGATAGATTGCTCTTCCAATGCCTGAAATGCTTTTCAGTGAGTTCTATTTGGGATCAGATAGTCCTTGTGCATTGAGGACATTACTGGCACCCGCTAGACATTATCGGCTGAAATAAAAGGATGCAAAGTCAAACTCTAGGATAGTGGTGACTATGCAGAACAGAGTATGAAGACGAGCGAAACTTAGAAAAAGACCAAAAAACCTTACCTAGGGAAACTGTAAAGGACAAAACCACGGGACCCCCGACAAAGTTCAGAAAACAAGAGCATGATTCATCAGACCAGCAACTCAAGGGCTCCAGAGGAAAAAGAGACTGAATGGACCCCTGCGTGGACACACAGTACAATGGCATGTGTAGGCATGCCCAGTGAGGCAGTCAAAGTTATAGAAACTGTAACAGTTTTCTGTGCTGAGCTCCACTGGGTGTCACTGATGTGTTAGGACAGCAATCATCCTTGTCCTTCAGAATAATAATAATAATCTTATAAAGCCAATTTCTCTGTAGGAAACTGGATTAAAAAATAAGTGGTGGAAACTTTCTTGATATCTGAAACAGCCAAGGTGGAAATCCATGAACCTATATCCATCACAGATATTCCAGTGGAAGTGCAAGAGAAAGTTCATAGTATGTTTACAGAGAACCTGCCACAGCATTTCATTAATCTAGATTTCCAAAACAGCAGTTCAAAAGCTGAAAACTTCATTGCCCTGAAAACTCGGGAACCCAATCAAAGTTTCATTAATCTATCGAAAAGCAGACAGCCTTGAAAATTATGACCTAGCTCTTCAGATAAAATGAGAATTAAAAAAAAATAATTATATATATATATATATCTCTCTCAATGGTCTTGGCAGAACAGAGGATTAGCAGGTACTCATTATATAATACCTTGCCAGCTCAAATGTTCTCTTCCATCCCATGCCTATGCAAGCTTCTTCTCCTGCCTCCACACCCTTTTTTATAAATTGCATCCCTTATAAATAAGCAGACTTATTTAGAGAGAAATACACATGGCAGGAGTGAATCACAAGTCTCCATAATGTATTTACAGATCGCCTTTCAGTTCTACTGAGGAGGTTAATAAACCAGGCTGAAGGTCTCCAGTACCTGCCTAGGCAGACAGGAGATTAGCTATCTACGTTTGCATTCCATTAGCTCATTGTAAACAAACAGATTTTGTACATTTGTAAACTTGGCAAGGAATGGAAAAATAGCAAAGTCCCAAGCCAAAATGTTATTCTTCTGAGCCCATTAACACAGAATTGTCACCTAACTGGATATGTGATACAGAAGCCCTTACGTTCAACCTTTAGCACAAAACAAGCTTTGATAAAACAGTGCATGTTGCTTCTTGCAGTGTGCAGTTACTACCTAGCCAGCAGCCAGCTCTTACAAAGTTGAATGCTCTCTATAATAAGCTTCAAGGATTCTTTCTGGATTCCAGGGATAGGATAACAGCCAAGTCTATTGTACAAAAAACGTACGTTTCCAGCCACTGGAGGTAAAGAGAGCGACCAGCAACGTGGTGCTTTAGTTTTACGTGCAGAAAAGGCTGAGACTTCCTCCTTTACAAGGCAATCATTCAGTCCCACATCATTCACATTTCACATCCATATCCTTCCAGCCTCCCCTAAACATACTTCTCTCTCTAATCTGTTGCCTTAGGGGCCGATGCAATAAAATTTGCGGAAAGCGGGCGCTGACTTTTCAGCGCCCGCTTTCTTAGCACATGCATGGCGCCTGTAAGGGGCGGCGCCATGCAATAAACAAATTAGGGGGCCACGCTATCAAGGAGGCGCTAGGGTCGCTAGTGCGACCTTAGCGCCTCCTTGCTAATGCGACCCCGTGGTTATCGACGGTCTGCATGTTATGAACACCGATGCCGATAAATGAGCATTATAATCTTAACTAACTTTTATCTAGTAAATGTTCCTCTCATAGCTATTAGTTACAATGTTTACTAAGTTATATGTATAGCCTATTGCTGTTCGCTGTAAACCGATTAGATGTTCCAAACGATTATCGGTATATAAAAATACTAAATAAATAAATAAATTACTGTAGCTGGCCGGTGTTGAAAACCGACGCCGGTCTTCAAATCGGGCTAGCAGAGTTTGTTTTTTTTTCTTTTTCTTTTTTTAACTTTAAAAAAAAGCTCCAGGCAGGCGTTAATATCTGAGCGATAAATGTGCTTCTGAGTCGCACATTTATTTTTTTGCATTTGGAGTGAATGAGTAATAGCCTCATTCGCATGCATTTGCATGTGATGAGCGCTAACTCATTCACTCCGCGTCGGACGCACGTTAAATAGGCGCCAATACCCCTATTGCATTAGGGGGTGGATTAGCGCCTATTTAACCCGCACTGAGCGCACTGTATTGCATCGGCCCCTTAATGATTCTGCAATTTGCCCCATCCTCACGTTACCTCCCACTAGGACTAAACTGGTTGGGGGAGGGGAGGTGTCAGCATCAGCAGAGCTTCATTCCTGCATGTTTGGGAGAGGGCATCTTGAATGGCAGTAGGGTTGACTGTAGGGAAACAGGTTATAGATGAATATTACAAAATGCTTTTGGGAAGAATTGGATCTCCCTCCCTACTGAGGTCAGAACATTTAGAGAACTCAAATTCTTTAAAAAGGCGCTAAAAACATACGCGCGTTTGCGATGCGCTAGCTTTACACCTTATTCAGTAAGGGGGTAATAGCGTGTCGAAAACGCGCGTCCAACACCCCCCGAAACCAATAGCGCCCGCAACATGCAAATGCACGTTGATGGGCCTATTAGTTATTCCCACGCGATTCACTAAGTAAAATGTGCAGCCAAGCCGCACATTTTTACTTTCAGAAATTAGCGCCTACCCAAAGGTAGGCGTTAATTTCTGCCGGCACCAGGAAAGTGTACGGAAAAGCAGTAAAAACTGTTTTTCTGTACATCCTCTGACTTAATATCATGGCGATAGTACGTCGGAGGTCCCAAAGTAAAAAATAATTTAAAAAAATTAAAAATGTAAAATCGGCCCGCGGCTTGAAAACCAGACGCTCAATTTTGCCGGCGTCCGGTTTCTGAACCCGTAGCTGTCAGTGGGTTTGAGAACCGATGCCAGCAAAATTGAGCATCGGCTGTCAAACTCGCTGACAGCTGCCGCTCCTGTCAAAAGAGGCGCTAGGGACGCGCTAGTGTCCCTAGCGCCTCTTTTTACCTCGGGCCCTCATTTAAATACTGAATCGCGCACACAGGGGAGTGGCCTGTGCGCGTGCCGGGAGAGTGGGCGCTCGCCCGCTCTCCCGCGACTTTTACTGAATCGGCCTGTAGGAAAGCCGTTCAACTTGATCACGTCAATGATGTCGTGTAGCCCAAATTTAAATTTATATTTAAATTTATGCTTTTTATGTCAATGAGATTTTGTCTTGTTAATCTATTTTATCTCCTGCCTTTGTATTTTATCATATCTATTTTATGTATTTTATATAATGTGTATGTTCTTTGTACTCCACCCTGAACGTAGGACGGGCTGGTAACAAATGTTTTAAAATAAACATTTTCTAACTGCAGGCCCAGATGTATGAAACATTTTCCCCATAGATATAAAAATGGGAACAACCCTTTAAGTGCATCTGGCCATGTGAGAGCTGCTGAGCAATTGGAACACATTCCTTGGTGTGTGTGGGGGGATTTCTATCACTGGAGGTTAGAAACAGCAAGTTGAACAGATCTATCTTGGATGATTTAGGTACACTGGACCTGCTGGACTAGATCAGATCAGTGTTTCTCAAGTTGGTCCTAGAGGCACTGTATGCCAATCTCTCTCATGCATATTAATCATGGATATCCTGAAAACCAGACGGGCTAAAGGACACTCCAGGACCAGCTTGACAAACACTGGAGTAGGTAACTGCTTGAGGTCCTTTCAGCCCTATTTCTGATTATATTTATTTATTTAAAATACATACTAACAGTGATGAATAAGTTGAGAACAATACAATATATAGAAAGGCTGACTGCTGTGCGACTGGATAAAATGCAAAAGTTTCTAGACATTTGGAATCCATTAATTTTATGGCTGGAGTCAAACTTCGATACGTGGCTATCCTCTTTTCTCTTTTTTCTTTGGTATTGTATGGATTTGCACTATCCTTCTTCCTTAAATTCTTCTATTTTCAGTTTCAGTTCTGGGTCTCACACCAGGATGGGGTGGTTTTAGGAAAAGCTGTTAAAGTTCATTCATCGAGGTGCCTGAATATGCGGAGTTTGCTGCTGAGGAATTAGCCTGTACTCTTTTGGTAAACTCAATAAGAACTGTTATTTACAAAAAAAAAATAAAAAATTATACATAGTTACTAGACTTCCCATGAATGTGTCAATGCGAGGAAAAGATGAACAAAACATATAAACAATGCAGTGTAAAAGGGCTTCTCTAAAAAGCCCAAAGCTAGGCTTCAATGAAGGGCAAAAATAATTGACCATGTCACGCCTTTGCTTGTGAGGTTGCACAGGTTAAAGGTGAAAAGCCGAGTGGTGTTCAAGGTGTTGTGCCTGGTGGTCAAAGTGTTATGATGGAAGGAGGAGGAGAAGCCTAGATACAGGCAGATACAGAACGGTGCACTCGGCTGAGCACACCGTTTAGCCATTTGGCTGCACGTTTTTGACACGCTATTATTACCCCTTATACTGTAAAGGGCAATAGCGCGTGGAAAACACACGGCCAACGCCCCTGAAACTAATAGCGCTCATCACATGCAAATGCATGTTGATGAGCCTATTAGTCACCCGCAATACAGAAAGCCGCACATTTTACTCTCAGAAATTAACACCTGCCAAAAGCAGGCGTTAATTTCAGACGGCACTGGGCAAGTGTACAGAAAAGCAGAAAAAACCAGCTTTTCTGTACACCCTCTGACTCAATATCATAGCATTATTAAGTCAGAGGCCCCAAAAATTGGATATTGTCTGTGCAATGGTATATAAAACTGTTTAAATAAATAAAAATTTAAAATTAAAAAAAAAAAACTTATTAAAAAATAAATTGGCCCACGGCCCAGAAAACGGACGCTCAACTTTTCCAGCATCCGTTTTCTGAACCCGTGGCTGTCAGCGGGTTCGACAACTTGCACCAGTAAAATTAAGCATCGGCTGTCAGACCTACTGACAGCCGCTGCTTCCACCAATGAGGCACTAGGGACTCCTTCTATGAAACTCTATTCGCAGGAATTACGACTGGAAGCTGACATCAAATTATTAAAAAGGAGATTAAAACCTGGCTTTTTAAACAAGCCTACCAAGAGCTGTTAGCATAATTATCTCACTCTTCTGATTTTATACCAAGGTAATATATATTTTGATTTTTATTATACTATCTCTACCCCAACTATACTACCTAAGTGTTTAAATTTTGATTATTTGGCCTACTATTTAGTTTACTATGTTAATTATTTATATTATGAAACAATGCATTTACTTCCTTTCTTCTTTGGAAATGCAAATAATTTAAAATAATTGCTAACTACTGTAAACCGATTTGATATGCTTGCATGAAAAGTCGGTATATAAAAATTATTAAATAAATAAAATAAATAGTGTCCCTAGCACCTCCTTATTAGCGCGGGCCCTAATTTAAATAAAGAATTGCGCACCCAGGAGAGGTTCCTGGGCGTGCATCGGGAGAGCAGGCGCTCACCTTGGAGCGCCGGTTCTCCAGCGGACTTTTATTGAATCATCCTGATAGTTGACTTGTTTGATTGTAGGCCTGAGAGGGTTCTTCCCTCCTTGCAGCAAGCTTTGCCTTGGTCTTGCAGATGTGAGGTTAGCCCTCACAATCCACTGAGCTTCAAGTTACTTGGGGCTTTATTTATGGAATGCTATGTCACAGGACGAGTGTACTAAACTGAATGATCTGAATTTTCACATAAAGCTAAAGGTGCAGCTTTTTCAATCTGGAGCTGCTAGATACAGTGGTGTACCCAGAACTGAATTTTTGGAGGGGCCCAAGGTTAACATGAGTGGGTAGCAGACATACAGATCTAGGCCCTACTAGTTGTACTCTTGTTGCTAAATAATACCTTAGCATGCACCCTACAGTGGATTTCTGAGTGGTTTGCAACAGCTATCGTGCATGAGTGACATGATAAATATTTTAATTTTATTACTTCAAGCACTTACCAACATTCAAGCATTTACCAACATTAAAAATGCCTTATTAATCTATGTAAATTTATTTTATATGCACTGCAGTTATAAATGCACCATATGTAAAAAGTAAACAAAGAACGCTTAACAGAAACATCAGATCAAATCATGTAATAAAACAAATATCAATATATTTATTTTATGAATCCTCTTTCCAAAAATGCAGAGAATATCATAAATACAATAAAACAGCAATAATCATAATCATCATAAAAAGATTTGCAACAGGACATGCAAAAAAAAAAAAAAAGTATTCAAATGCCTGTGTCACCTCAGTGACTAATTCCCTTCACTGCCAAACACTTTGTGAAGTAACACAAACCCCTGCAAAAAAAACCCAAAAAACCCCCTAGAATCTTATTACGCCATAACATAACAGCAGTAACTCTCAGGACACAAACAGCAGCAACCTTATGTATGAAAAGACAGCAAGGCAAACATTACACCAGGCCCTAGAACACTAATACACCACCTACTGGGCAAACACGCCGGTCTGCTACAAATCCTACAAAGATTCTACTCGCTAGCCGAAATACTGCACCTCTGTCACACATGCGCAACACAGACAGACCCTTACCTAACAGACTACAAACATGCAGACAAGACTGAAATGGAAAGCCTGAGAAACCAGACTCTGAACTCTGGAAAACTGAAAAGGCAAAATGCAAATATGTAAGAAATGCACATTCCCAAAGATGGCATATTCCAATTGCTGAAAGGCTATATATATATATATATTTTATTTTTTTTACCCTATATATTTATTTATTTATTTATATAATTTATATACCGGAGGTTCCTGTATAATATACATATCACCCCGGTTTACAAGGAACAGTAACTATCGCTACATTTAGCGGTTTACATAGAACAGAATTAGGAAAAACGTTTTTACAATTGAACAAATGAAGTAAGCAAGTTTTCCATTGAACAAACGAAGTGAACAAGTTTTAACATATAACAAAAACTAATCAAAGTAAGCAAATAGTGTATAAAATTAGACCGTTAATAAACATGCAGTTAAATAAATCAATAAATAACATGGCATGTGGGAGTGAAAATAAATAAATCAATAAATAACATGGCATGTGGGAGTGAAAATACTTTTCTTCCTGATCATTGGCTCAAGGGGAAAGCTTGTTTGAACAACCAAGTCTTAAGTTTCTTTTTAAATGTAGTGTGGCATGGTTCTAGACGCAGGTCTGGAGGGAGAGAGTTCCAAAGTGAAGGGCCCGCTGTGGATAGTGCACGTTTCCTCAGAGCGGATTTCGCCGGTTGTGTGATTAGTCTGTTCTGATAAGCGCTTCTGGTTGGTTTCACGGATGAGTGTAGTTGAATTTGAAATGTTAAGTTGAGAGGTGTGATGTTGTGTAAGGCCTTATGTATCATCATTAAAGACTTGAACTGGATCCTGTATTTAATCGGAAGCCAGTGGAGGTGGTGGAGGATTGGGGTGATATGATCTCTTTTTTTGGCATTTGAGAGAATTCTTGCGGAGGCGTTCAGGACCATCTGAAGTGGTTTGGTGGTGCATGCTGGTAGGCCTAGGAGGAGAGAGTTACAGTAATCCAGCTTTGGGAGTATGATGGCTTGTAAAACCATGCGGAAGTCTCTGTAAAGGAGGAGTGGTTTGAGTTTCTTTATTGTTTGAAGTTTAAAGAAACTTTCTTTTGTTGTGTTGTTGACGAATTTGTTGAGACTGAGTCTGCTGTCTATGATGACTCCCAGGTCTCTAACTTGTTGCGTGGTGGAGAGCCCTGCGGTGTCCGGATGTTGGTTAGTGTTAGAATGTGAGGAGGGGGTATAGTTTTCCGGTGCTATAATGAGGATTTCGGTTTTGTTTTTGTTTAGAACCAAGTTGAGGCTGGTGAGTAGATTGTTGATAGCTGACAGACATTTATTCCAGAATGATATGGCTTTGTGTAGGGAATCTTCTATAGGGATGAGGATTTGAATATCATCCGCGTATAGGTAATGCCTTAGTTTAAGGTTAGTGAGTAGTTGACAGAGCGGGAGCAGATAAATATTGAAAAGAGTCGGAGAGAGGGATGATCCTTGCGGTACCCCCCTCTTGGATTCGATGGTGTGGGACTCTTTGTTATTTATCTTGACCTTGTATGATCTGTTCTCCAAAAATGATTTGAACCAGTTAAGAGCTGCTCCTGTAATGCCGATGTCTATTAGGCGTTGCAGGAGGTACGTGTGGTTTACGGTATCAAATGCTGATGAGAGATCCAGGAGAGCGAGGAGGCAAGGTTGGCCCTTTTCTAGGTTGAAGATGATAGTGTCTGATAATGATGTTAATAGCGATTCGGTATTCATAGACTTACGAAAGCCAAATTGGTTTGAGGTGAGGATATTGTTTTCGTCAAGAAATTCTGTAAGTTGTTTGTTGACAACTTTCTCCATAACTTTGGCAATCATAGGGAGGTTTGCTATGGGTCTAAAGTTAGCTGGGTCTGAGGTGGGCAAGTTGGGTTTTTTGAGAAGCGGTTTGAGAATGGCTAACTTAAGTTGGTTCGGGACATGTCCTTGGGTGAGAGAGCAATTAATGATATCTGCTAAAGGTTTGGCTATGGTGTTGGTGATCAGACTCAGTTTGTTGGATGGAATATGGTCTGATGGATGGGAGGATGGTTTTATCTTCTTGAGGATATTCTCTATTTCTAATGTGGATGTGGGCTCAAAAGTGTTGAGTATTGTTAGTGAGGTGTTAAGTTGTTGGACGGTTGGTTGCGATGGTTGTTGATCTATTGGGAGTAGTGGTTGTAAACCAAATACGTGGTTTGGATGTGTAGATGGTCCCTTGAGGGGGGCTAGGAGTGAGGTGATTTTGTTGTCAAAGAAGTCTGCCAGCTCGTTCGCTTTATTTAGTGCTTGATCGTCTGGAATGGTAGTCGCCGGGGGTTTTGTGAGGGATGATACATAGGAGAAAAGAGCTCTTGAATCGAAAATGAGGTGGTGGATTTTTTTGGAGAAGAATATTCTCTTTATTGTGTTGATGTTGTTTCTGTATGAATTAAGGCATGATTTGTAGATGAGGAGGGTGGTTGAAGATGGATTTTTTTCGCCAATTTTGTTCCTTGCATCTCAACTCGTGTTTATGTTTTTTTAGCTCCGGTGTGAACCAGGGTCCTCCTGTTGTCTTTGTTTGGATTGATAGATTTAGTTGTCATGGGGCATATTTGATCTGCAACCTTTTTAGTGATGTTGGTCCATGATGAAGTTGCTGAGTTTGCGTCGGAGAGGTCTAGGTGCTCTAGTTCCTTAGCAAGGTGTTCACTGAGTTGGTCTCCTGAGCACTGTTTCCTGATCGATATAGTTATTGGTTGAGTGGATTGTGGTGGAAGTTCTTTTATTTTTAACACCGATGATATGATTCGGTGGTCTGACCACGGTATCGGAGTGCAAGTTGGAGTGGTGTGGGTTGTGATTCCTTCATTTATGAAGATAAGGTCCAGCGTATGGCCTGCTTTGTGAGTTGGTTCAGTCACTATTTGTCTGAAACCCATATTGTTGAGAGAGGAGAGAAGAGTTTTACAGTTGGTAGAATGAGGTTGGATATCTACGTGCAGATTAAAATCTCCCAAAAGGATGGTAGGTTTACTGGAATTTAGGTGTTTTGCTGTAAGCTCTATGATATAGGATGGGTCTGCTTCCAGTAATCCGGGGGGAGCATAAATTAGGCCGATCGTCAGATGTTTTGAGTTGAATAGGGCAAATTCAATCTTTGATATGATATTGGAAGTCTGCAATGTCAGACCCAGCGTTTTTTTGGCTGCAAGGAGAAGTCCACCTCCTCTTTTTTTGGGTCTGGGAATAGAGAGAACATCGTAATCCTGGATGGGAAGCTGATTTATTAGAGCAGTATCAGAGGGTTTTAACCAGGTTTCTGTGATAGCACAGATATCAGGTTTTGTATCGGATAGGTAGTCGTTGAATATATGACTTTTCTTAGAGATCGATTGCACATTAACCAATGTGAGTGAGAAGAGAGTTAGTCCAAGGAATTGAGTGACCGGTGTCAGCAAGATGGGCCTGAGCCTCTGTTGATGATTGTGATGGGGGGGGGGGGGGGTAGGGGGCTTTGGTGTTCTCCATTTGGGATTGTGGATGATGGGAATTGTGAGGGAGTGCATGTTAGGATGTAGGTGGTTGAAGTGGAAGACTGAAGAAATCTTACGGTCAGAAGGAGTGCAAGGCGAATGCAGTCGGATGAGTGCTGGACGAATGCGGTTTGAAGAATGCTGGGCGGATGTAGTTAGAAGCGTGCTGGGTGAATGATGAGTGTATGTTGGGCGAGTGCAGTCCGGAGAATGATGGGCGAATGTTGAGTGACTGCAGAACCTGATGGTATTGGGCGGACGTTTAATGGGATCTATAAGTTCCTCTGAGGAGTCTGCTGGCAAATTATGGTAATTCCACGAGCTTTCGTTGTGAGGATGGCTTGGATTGCGCAGATCTGGAGCTTGGAGTCTTGGGAGCCACTGCCTGTGTGTGGTTTGCAAGATCTTTGCAGGTAGCTAGGGCTTGAATATTAAAGCCGTTTTAGTGATGTTTGTGCTTTTTGATTTGTTGGTGCTGATGTTATGTAGGTAGGTGGGCAGATGAGGATGATATATATATATATATATATATATATATATATATATATTTTTTTTTTTTACCTTTGTTGCTGATATATTCTAATTGGTTGGTCTCAGTCTCTTTTTTCCACTTGTCTGTCTCTTGTATTCTTTGTTTCTTCCTGTCTTCTTTCATACACAAACACAGGCTCTTTCCCTCATGTACCCTCAAACATACATGCTTTCTCTTACACAGAATCACACTCTTCCATGCTCTTGCTCACATTCACATAGGTTCCCAATCACACACACAGGCTCAGACTCCCCCCCCCCCAGACTCTCATACTCACAAGCTCACATTCCCACAAATACAACACACAATCTCTCGCTCCCATTCCCCCCTATAGACACACAGGTTCTCACTCTTACATGATCTCTCACACACAAACACACAGGCTCTCACATACTCTCTCATACATGCAGGCTCCCACTCCCATACATACGTACACCCACAGGCTCTCACTCTCACATGCTCACATATACAGGCGCTCACATGCTGTCTCCCATTTTCCCTCACAGACAGACAGACAGACACACACACACACACACACACACACACACACAAGCTCTCACCTTTTACATGCTCTTTCACACACAGCTTCATATTCCCATACAAATATAAAGGCTCTTGCATGCTCTCTCTCACATTCAGGCTCCTGCTCCCATACATATAAAACTCACGGGGCTAGCATGTCCTCTATGCTGATCTCGCAATGCATGAGATCAGCATAGAGCACTTACTGGCCGCACGCATTTTGAATGGCACAGGGCTGGCACATGTGGAGGAGCAGAATGAGATTTTTTTTCTTCGACTGATGGTCTCCCACTCCTCCTCCTCTTCTTGGCCACCGGTAGCATGGGATACACCAGGGAGCCTCGCAGGCCTCTTCTCTTCTCGACTGCCGGTGGGATGGCATCCACTGGTGGCCTCACGAGCCTTCTCTACTTTTCCACCTCTGGCTGTCGTCCTCTTCTCGGCCACCGGTGGGATGGGTCCACCGTCGGCCTCCAAGGCCTCTTCCTATTCTCGGCTGTCGGTCCCCTGAATGTGCACGCCCAGACCAATGCGGCCCTGACACAGGGCTTCTCTTATTGAGCCACCAGGCAACGCTGATTGGGTGGCCCTGAGCCCAAAGTAGATGGGCCACAGCCCACCTGTGGCTATACCATTGGCTGGATATGTAGAAAAAAAGTGCTGGGTAAGATCCAGGATATGGTTTATGGTGGGTGATATTCAAGGAATTTTACTGAGGAGATTTTAATGCTGTATTATGAATTGTATGATGTTTGTAAAATTGGTTGCAATGGGCTTTTGTAACTCACCCTGAGCCTTTGTTAAGGTTGGGCATGTAAAGAAATGGAGCTAACTAAATAAAAACACATACAAATCAGGGTAATCATAAAAGCACAATAATCAATGTGCGTATAGAAATAGAGAAACATGACAGCAGAAAAAGACCGCATGGCCTATTTAGTCTGCCCAACTGTCCAATTAATTTAGCTTTATAATTCCTTTCATTCCCTCAGAAATCCCCTGTGTTTATCCCATGCTTTCTTGAATTCAGTTACCATTTTTATCTCTATCATCTCCACTGGGAGGCTGAATCATGCATTCACTACCCTCTCTGTAAAGAAATATGTTCTAAGATTACTCCTGAGTCTACCCCCTTTCACCCTCATGCCATGACCACTTGTTCTAGAGCCTCCTTTCCATTGAAAGAGGCTCACCTCCTGTACATGGAAACCTTGGAAGTATTTAAATGTCTCTATATTTCACCTTTCCTCTAAGGTAAACAACTTTAAGTCTGTCCCCATGTGTTTTACAACAAAGACCACTGACCATTTTAGTAGCCTTCTTCTAGACTGACTCCATCTGGTTTATATCCTTTTGAAAGTGTGGCTTTCAAACTGTACACAGTATTCCAAATGAGGTCTCACCATGGACTTATACAGGGCCAGTATCACCTCCCTTTTCATGCTGACCATTCCTCTCCCTGTGCAGCCAAGCATCTTTCTGGCTTTTGCCATTGCTTTATTTACCTGTTTACAGGGCCGGAGGAACCACTAGGCGAGCTAGGCCTGTCCCTAGGGCGCCGCGATTTAAGGGGTGCCACGGCAGGTGGCAGAATTTTGAAAGGGCAAAAAGTGCCCTTTCAAAATTCTGCCAGCCCCTGCCTCACCGTGACACCCTCCTGATGCCCCCCTTGTGGTCCAGCGGAGGGCCCATGAGCGATCTGCCATTCCCGGGGCCTCGGCTGCCACTAACCAAAATGGCACCAGTGGCCTTTAGCCCCTACCATGTGACAGAGCTACCGGTGCGATTGGTTGGCCCGTCACATGGTAGGGGCTAAAGGCCACCGATGCCTTTGGTTGGCCCCTGTCACATGGTAGGGGTTAAAGGCCACTGGCGTCATTTGCATAGTGGCAGCCAAGGCCCCGGGAGCGGCAGATCGCTCCTGGGCCCCCACTTGGATCACCAGGTATTTTGTAAGTTTTCTTTTGGGGGGGGGAGGAGTTGGGGCTGCAACCGGGGGTGGGGCTGGGGTGGCACGACGGGGGGGGGGGGGGGGGCCGCACAAGGCTGAAGGTGCGTAGGGCACCCAATCCCATTGCACCGGCCCTGCCAGTTTAGCCACCTTAAGATCATCAAATACAATAATCCTAGATCCCGATCTGTCATGCTTAGAATAATTAAACCCCCAATACCGTACCTATCCCTTGGATTTTTGCAGCCTTAATGTGTAACTCCTAATTTTTTAGAATTAAATTTTAGCTGCTGGAACCTACATTATTCCTCAAGCTTCACTAGATCTCTCCTCATATTTTCCACAGCTTCCTGGCTGTCCACCCTGTTGCAGATTTTGATATCATTAGCAAAAGGTTAAATTATGCTTACCTGATCATTTTATTTCCTTGAGTTCTGTTACACCAGTCCATTACTCTTGGGATTACTCCACTCCTCAGCTGCCAGAGACAGAGGACACCCCCCTCTCTATAACATCAGTCTTTGCACAAAGAGGAGTGGTCAGAGGCTCTCACCAGTAGTCTGCTGTCAAAGCAATCAGACAAGACCCTACCCTGCACCCACAAGTACACCTTGTTTCCTTTTTCTCTCCTCCTCCCCCCCCCCGAGGTCCTCCCTTCCTCCAGGAAGAGAGAAAAGGAAGGTAGAAGGAGAACGAGGGAGCAGGAAAACAGCTTGCTGCTACATGTGCTCCCTGTATTCTTGGATTGGGCCTGGACTGATCTAGCAGAGCTCAAGGAAAGAAAATTAACAGGTAGGCATAATTTAACCTCTCTTATTGTCTGCTAGATAAGTCCACTACTCGAGAGATACAAAAGCCTCCTCCTATTTAGGGCAGGAGGAAGACAAGGCCTTCCTAAGTACCCCAGCCCCGAAGGCCATTTCCTCCTTTGCTTGAACTGCTTTGTAAATGAGTGCAGGGATAACCATGTTGTGGCTCTATAGATCTCCCCTAGGGAGCGTGATGAGGCTTCAGCCCAGAAGGATGCCTAAATCCTTGAAGAATGCACCTGCAAGGCCACAGACATCTGTTTTCCATGGAGTATATGTGCTGAAGAGATGGACTCCTTGATCCATTTTGCTATGGTGAATTTAAAGGCTGACTTTCCCTTTCAAGATCTGCCAAACAGGACAAACAGTCTGTCCGTTTTCCAGAATGGATTTGTCACCTTCAGAAATGTCAGTACCATCCAAAGGACACCTAATAGGTGCAGATTGCCCTCACTGCCTTTGCCTTCTTCTCCCTGGAATGCTGGCAACATCACTTCTTGCTTTAGATGGAAGGCTGAGATCACCTTGGGGAGAAAGGATGGTACTGGCTTAAGTATAATCATGTGGCATGATATTACCATATAAGGCTCTCTGCACGAGAGAACCTGCAACTCCAAAATGTGTCTGGCTGAGCATATCACAACCAGGCAAGCCATTTTTAATGCTAAGTCCTTAATGGAAGCCCTTCTTAGGGGTTCGAAAGGGACTCCTGGCAGAGCCTTCAGACAGACTGAGGTTCCATATCGGGAAAATTGATTTGAAAGGAAAGTGTACCACATCCAGATGTCTAGAACTTAAGCACCTGCAATGCAGCCTCTGAAATATGAAATGGTTGCCATCTGTCCTCTTAAGGAATTAAGAGTTAGGCCCTTATTCAAGCCCTTCTGTAAGAAGTCCAGGATTTATGTGATGTCTGCCCTCCAAGGAGAAATTCCTTTCTCCTGGCAAAACACCTTGAACAACTTCCAAATCCTGATATAGGCTAAGGAGGCTGAGGTCTTGTGAGCCTTAAGCATTATGGCCATTACCGTCTATGAGTACTCTGTGCTTCAAGGCCTTACATCAATCTGGAGCTGGAACTCTTCCTTCTTTCAGATCCTGATCTGGCAACTCCTGATTTCTGAGTAGCCTAAGCACCCTCAATTTGGGCAAGTCTACTTTTTATAACTCCACCTCCAGCCCTGAGGTTGAAATCTTAACCTTGGCCAATCCCTGAACTCTGGGTGGCATATAGTTTGGGGCTCTTTGGATTCTATCCAAGCTGCCCACAGGTTCAGGGCCCCCTTGACGGTGCTTTGCTGATGGAACACCACCTTGCTTGCCCCATCTATACCTGTGGGTGTGTGGAATTTATCAAGACCTTAGTCTTCCAGGTACATTTCTGACAAAAACCCCTTTTAAATTCAAGATCCATGTACATTGGACCACCCTATCCTTCCTTAGGCCTTGCTCCCCAATGGAAAAAAAAAAATTTAATTTTTATCCTAATTACGTCTGCTTCTAAGCCCTACAACTTTTGCAGGAGCACCTTCCTACACCTTCCTAAGAGAAATCAGGGAAGCAAACCAATTTGGCAGTGCAATAATAATGGAAGATTTCAATTACCCCAATATTGACTGGGTAAATGTAACATCAGGTCTTGCTAGAGACAAAGTTCCTGGATGTAATAAATGATTGCTTCATGGAGGAATTGATTCAGGAACCAACAAGAGAGGGAGCTATTTTAGATTTAATTCTTAGTGGAACGCAGGATTTGGTGAGAGAGGTAACGGTAGTGGGGCCACTTGGCAACAGTGATCATAACATGATCAAATTTAAACTAATAACTGGAAGGGGGACAATAAGTAAATCTGCAGCTCTAACACTAAACTTTCAAAAGGGAAACTGATAAAATGAGGAAAATAGAAAAAAACTGAAAGGTGCAGCTGCAAAGGTTAACAGTGTTCAACAGGCTTGGACATTGTTTAAAAATACAATCCTAGAGGCGCAGTCCATATGTATTGCACACATTAAGAAAGGTGGAAAGAAGGCAAAACGATTACCGTCATGGTTAAAAGGGGAGGTGAAAGAGGCTATTTTAGCCAATAAAACATCCTTCAAAAATTGGAAGAAGAATCCATCTGAAGAAATAGGATAAAACATAAGCATTGTCATGTTAAGTGTAAAACATTGATAAGACAGGCAAAGAGAGAATTTGAAATTAAGTTGGCCATAGAGGCAAAAATTCATAATAAAAACTTTTAAAAATATATCCGAAGCAAGAAATCTGTGAGGGAGTCAGTTGGACCATTAGATGACCGAGGGGTTAAAGGGGCTCTTAGGGAAGATAAGGCCATTGCAGAAAGACTAAATGAATTCTTTGCCTCCGTGTTTACTAATAAGGATGTTGGGGAGATACCAGTTCCGGAGATGGTTTTCAGGGGTGATGAGTCAGATGAACTGAACGAAATCACTGTGAACCTGGAAGATGTAGTAGGCCAGATTGACAAACTAAAGAGTAGCAAATCACCTGGACCGGATGGTATGCATCCTAGGGTACTGAAGGAACTCAAAATTAAATTTCTATTAGTTAAAATTTGTAACCTATCATTAAAATCATCCATTGTACCTGAAGACTGGAGGGTAGCCAATGTAACCCCAATATTTAAAAAAGGCTCCAGGGGCGATCCGGGTAACTACAGACCAGCGAGCCTGACTTCAGTGCCGGGAAAATTAGTTGAAACTATGCTAAAGATCAAAATCATAGAGCATATAGAAAGAAATGATTTAATGGAACACAGTCAACATGAATTTGCCCAAGGGAAGTCTTGCCTAACAAATCTGCTTCATTTTTTGAAGGAGTTAATAAACATGTGGATAAAGGTGAACCGGTAGATATAGTGTATTTGGATTTTCAGAAGGCGTTTGACAAAGTCCCTCATGAGAGACTTCTATGAAAACTAAAAAGTCATGGGATAGGAGGAGATGTCCTTTCGTGGATTACAAACTGGTTAAAAGCCAGGAAACAGACAGTAGGATTAAATGGTCAATTTTCGCAGTGGAAAAGGGTAAACAGTGGAGTGCCTCAGGGATCTGTACTTGGACCAGTGCTTTTCAATATATATATATATATATAAATGACCTGGAAACTAATACGACGAGTGAGGTTATCAAATTTGCAGATGATACAAAATTATTCGGAGTAGTTAAATCACAAGCAGACTGTGATACATTACAGGAGGACCTTGCAAGACTGGAAAATTGGGCATCCAAATGGCAGATGAAATTTATTGTAGACAAGTGCAAAGTGCTGCATATAGGGAAAAATAACCCATGCTGTAGTTACACGATGTTAGGTTCCATAACAGGAGCTACCACCCAAGAAAAAGATCTAGGCATCATAGTGGATAACACTTTAAAATCGTCGGCTCAGTGTGCTGCAGCAATCAAAAAAGCAAACAGAATGTTGGGAATTAGAAAGGGAATGGTGAATAAAACAGAAAATGTCATAATGCCTCTATATCGCTCCATGTTGAGACCGCACCTTGAATACTGTGTACAATTCTGGTCACCGCATCTCAAAAAAGATATAGTTGCGATGGAGAAGGTACAGAGAAGGGCAACCAAATGATGAAGGGGATGGAACAGCTCCCCTATGAGGAAAGGCTGAAGAGGTTAGGGCTGTTCAGCTTGGAGAAGAGACGGCTGAGGGGAGATATGATAGAGGTCTTTAAGATCATGAGCGGTCTTGAATGAGTAGATGTGACTCTGTTATTTACACTTTCCAATAATAGAAGGACTAGGGGGCATTCCATGAAGTTAGCAAGTTGCACATTTAAGACTAATAGGAGAAAATTCTTTTTCACTCAATGCACAATAAAGCACTGGAATTTGTTGCCAGAGGATGTGGTTAGTGCAGTTAGTATAGCTGGGTTCAAAAAAGGTTTGGATAAGAATATAAGAACATAAGAAAATGCCATACTGGGTCAGACCAAGGGTCCATCAAGCCCAGCATCCTGTTTCCAACAGTGGCCAATCCAGGCCATAAGAACCCGGCAAGTACCCAAAAACTAAGTCTATTCCATGTAACCATTGCTAATGGCAGTGGCTATTCTCTAAGTGAACTTAATAGCAGGTAATGGACTTCTCCTCCAAGAACTTATCCAATCCTTTTTTTAAACACAGCTATACTAACTGCACGAACCACATTCTCTGGCAACAAATTCCAGAGTTTAATTGTGCGTTGAGTAAAAAAGAACTTTCTCCGATTAGTTTTAAATGTGCCCCATGCTAACTTCATGGAGTGTCCCCTAGTCTTTCTACTATCCGAAAGAGTAAATAACCGATTCACATCTACCCGTTCTAGACCTCTCATGATTTTAAACATCTCTATCATATCCCCCCTCAGTCGTCTCTTCTCCAAGCTGAAAAGTCCTAACCTCTTTAGTCTTTCCTCATAGGGGAGTTGTTCCATTCCCCTTATCATTTTGGTAGCCCTTCTCTGTACCTTCTCCATCGCAATTATATCTTTTTTGAGATGCGGCGACCAGAATTGTACACAGTATTCAAGGTGCGGTCTCACCATGGAGCGATACAGAGGCATTATGACATTTTCCGTTTTATTCATCATTCCTTTTCTAATAATTCCCAACATTCTGTTTGCTTTTTTGACTGCCGCAGCACACTGAACCGACGATTTTAAAGTGTTATCCACTATGACACCTAGATCTCTTTCTGGGTTGTAGCACCTAAAATGGAACCCAACATCGTGTAATTATAGCATGGGTTATTTTTCCCTATATGCATCACCTTGCACTTATCCATATTAAATTTCATCTGCCATTTGGATGCCCAATTTTCCAGTCTCACAAGGTCTTCCTGCAATTTATCACAATCTGCTTGTGATTTAACTACTCTGAACAATTTTGTGTCATCTGCAAATTTGATTATCTCACTCGTCGTATTTCTTTCCAGATCATTTATAAATATATTGAACAGTAAGGGTCCCAATACAGATCCCTGAGGCACTCCACTGTCCACTCCCTTCCACTGAGAAAATTGCCCATTTAATCCTACTCTCTGTTTCCTGTCTTTTAGCCAGTTTGCAATCCACGAAAGGACATCGCCACCTATCCCATGACTTTTTACTTTTCCTAGAAGCCTCTCATGAGGAACTTTGTCAAACGCCGTCTGAAAATCCAAGTATACTATATCTACCGGTTCACCTTTATCCACATGTTTATTAACTCCTTCAAAAAAGTGAAGCAGATTTGTGAGGCAAGACTTGCCCTGGGTAAAGCCATGCTGACTTTGTTCCATTAAACCATGTCTTTCTATATGTTCTGTGATTTTGATGTTAGAACACTTTCCACTATTTTTCCTGGCACTGAAGTCAGGCTAACCGGTCTGTAGTTTCCTGGATCGCCCCTGGAGCCCTTTTTAAATATTGGGGTTACATTTGCTATCCTCCAGTCTTCAGGTACAATGGATGATTTTAATGATAAGTTACAAATTTTTACTAATAGGTCTGAAATTTCATTTTTTAGTTCCTTCAGAACTCTGGGGTGTATACCATCCGGTCCAGGTGATTTACTACTCTTCAGTTTGTCAATCAGGCCTACCACATCTTCTAGGTTCACCGTGATTTGATTCAGTCCATCTGAATCATTACCCATGAAAACCTTCTCCATTACGGGTACCTCCCCAACATCCTCTTCAGTAAACACCGAAGCAAAGAAATCATTTAATCTTTCCGCGATGGCCTTATCTTCTCTAAGTGCCCCTTTAACCCCTCGATCATCTAACGGTCCAACTGACTCCCTCACAGGCTTTCTGCTTCGGATATATTTAAAAGGTTTTTACTGTGAGTTTTTGCCTCTACAGCCAACTTCTTTTCAAATTCTCTCTTAGCCTGTCTTATCAATGTCTTACATTTAACTTGCCAATGTTTATGCTTTATCCTATTTTCTTCTGTTGGATCCTTCTTCCAATTTTTGAATGAAGATCTTTTGGCTAAAATAGCTTCTTTCACCTCCCCTTTTAACCATGCCGGTAATCGTTTTGCCTTCTTTCCACCTTTCTTAATGTGTGGAATACATCTGGACTGTGCTTCTAGAATGGTATTTTTTAACAATGACCACGCCTCTTGGACATTTTTTACTTTTGTAGCTGCTCCTTTCAGTTTTTTTTCTAACAATTTTTCTCATTTTATCAAAGTTTCCCTTTTGAAAGTTTAGCACGAGAGCCTTGGATTTGCACACTGTTCCTTTTCCAGTCATTAAATCAAATTTGATCATATTATGGTCACTATTGCCAAGCGGCCCCACCACCGTTACCTCTCTCACTAAGTCCTGTGCTCCACTGAGAATTCGATCTAAAATTGCTCCCTCTCTCGTCGGTTCCTGAACCAATTGGTCCATAAAGCTATCATTTATTCCATCCAGGAACGTTATCTCTCTAGCGTGACCCGATGATACATTTACCCAGTCTATATTGGGGTAATTGAAGTCTCCCATTATTACTGCACTACCAATTTGGTTAGCTTCCCTAATTTCTCTTAGCATTTCACTGTCCATCTCACCATCTTGACCAGGTGGACGGTAGTATACCCCTATCACTGTAGTCTTCCCTGATACACAAGGGATTTCTACCCATAAAGATTCAATTTTGTATTTAGTCTCATGCAGGATGTTTATCCTGTTGGACTCTATGCCATCCCGGACATAAAGCGCCACACCTCCTCCCAACTGCTCCTCTCTGTCATTGCGATATAATTTGTACCCCGGTATAGCACTGTCCCATTGGTTATCCTCTTTCCACCATGTCTCTGAGATGCCAATTAAGTCTATGTCATCATTTACTGCTATACATTCTAATTCTCCCATCTTACTTCTTAGACTTCTGGCATTAGCATACAAACATTTCAAAGTTTGTTTTTTGTTTGTATTTTTATTCTGCTTTTTAATTGATAGGGATAAGTTAGAATTTTTTAGCTCAGGTGAGTTTTTAGTTACAGGCACTTGGACTACTTTTCTAATTATTGGAACCTCACTGTTGGGATGCCCTAATTCTAATGCTTCATTAGTATCCTTTAAAGATACATCTCTCTGAACCATGCGCTGCTGAGCGACTGTCGGCTTTCCCATTTGTTCTAGTTTAAAAGCTGCTCTATCTCCTTTTTAAAGGTTAGTGCCAGCAGTCTGGTTCCACCCTAAGTCCATTAACGGCTATTAATCAATTTTACTTAGGGAATAGCCACTGCTATTAATTGCATCAGTAGCACGGGATATTCTTAGTGTTTGGGTAATTGCCAGGTTCTTGTGGCCTGGTTTGGCGTCTGTTGGAAACAGGATGCTGGGCTTGATGGACCCTTGGTCTGACCCAGCATGGCAATTTCTTATGTTCTTAACTGAAAGAAATGAATACTGCACAGGCTCCCCTAAACTTAAATTTAGAATGCTTAGATTCTACTGAATATGGGCCCCTCCCAATACCTGGTTAAGTGAAAATGGAAAGCCCCCCAATATATCGAGTGGGTTGGCTATCATATGCCGGTGCAGACAAATTGGTTCTTGGCCTCTTATTCCTACAAAACGACTGGAATCTATCCCGGGATCCTGTGAAGCTGAAGTACCTAATTCCTTGTTTTTGTGCTGGTATTTATTTATTATTTATTTGTTTGTTATTTATTTGTTTTTTATATACCGACATTCAGTCATATCGGTTCACATACAACAAAATAATGTGAAGAATATAAAAATAATTGTGTTACACAGAATAATAGAGAGAATTATAGTGGAGAGGAAAAATGAAAGAATAAATAGAATAAAAAATTAATATATTATTATAATAACTATATTGGAAAAGCTTTTAGGAATAGAAAGTTTTTAAATTCTTTTAAGATTTGAGTAGAAGTTTCCAGTCTTAATTCAATAGGAAGTGAATTGCACAATGTTGGACCAGCAATTGAGAACGCACATTGTTTTGTTGAGGTAAGACGGGATCTCTTCGTAGGTGGTATTTCAAGAAGACCAGTGTTAGAGGATCGTAGGGATCGCCTTGAGATTTGGAAAGATATGGTTGTATCCATCCAGTTTGTTGTATTGTTATATAATATTTTGTGAATAAGAGACAGTCTTATACTGTATTCTGTAAAGAATAGGTAACCAGTGTAAATCTTTTAGTACTGGGGAGATGTGATCCGATTTTTTGTGATTAACAAGTAGTCGCGCAGCTGCATTTTGTAATAATTGAAGTGGAGTGGTGGTAGTAGAAGATAGTCCAAGGAATATAGAATTGTAATAGTCTAATTTGGATAATAGTAGAGTTTGCAAAACTAAACGGAAGTCATGATGATGAAGGAGAGGTTTAATTCTTTTTAAAATTTGAAGTTTGTAGAAACCTTCTTTGATAATGTTGTTGATATGATATTGTAGCAGAATTCTGAGTCTAAAGTGACTGCGAGGTTTCTTGTTTTGAAAAGAATGTTATTATTAGATAGAAGGTTATTAAGATGAATGTCTATTTCAGGAGAGGATTTATTGTCTATATATAAAATTTCTGTCTTATTATGATTAAGATTAAATGATATTTGCGTTAGCAATTTTTGTATATCATTAAGGTAAGAATTACAGAGGTTCAGTGTATTAGTAAGGTCAGAGTTAATAGGTAAAAGAATCTGAACATCATTGGCATAAATTAAATAATTTAAGTTAAGATTTGAAAGTAATTTACATAATGGAAGTAGATATTGAAAAGAGTTGAGGATAAAGAGGATCCTTGAGGAACACCATGAGTGAGAGGAATTTGATTGGATTCATTGTAATTGGTTTTGACAATGTAAGATCTATTATGTAGGTATGAGGAGAACCAGTTAAAGGTGGTATCATATAGACCAATTTCATTTTGTCTATTTAAAAGGATGGAATGATTTACAGTATCAAACGCAGCTGATATGTCAAGAAAGATTAGAATGTATTTTTGGCCAATATCTAATCCTTTAATGATGGTATCTGATAATGATACTAATAAAGTTTCAGTGCTAAGTGTATTTCTAAAGCCATGTTGATTTGGGAACAGTAATTTATGTTTTTCTAAGTGCTCTTGAAGTTGTTGATTGACATATTTTTCGATTATTTTTGCGATGAAAGGGAGGTTAGAAATAGGTCTGAAATTAGAAATATTAAGTTGATCAAGGTTGGATTTTTTAAGTGTTGATTTAATAACTGCACACTTTAATTTATCTGGGAATATTCCTTCATTTAGGGAAAGATTAATTATGTTTGCAATAGGTTTAGCTATAATATTAGGAATTAGTTTTAATAAATTTATGGGAATAAAATCGTGTGGGAGACAGGATTCATTTTTAATATAATATTTTGAACTTCAGAAGAAGCTATAGGATCAAATGAGGACCATTTTAAATTTGATTTGATAGGGGGTGGATTACTATCTTTATTAATTATTGGTATATTTTTGATGAGCTTAAGAATTTTATCTTTAAAAAAAAGTAGCAAAGTCATCACAAGTTGTTGGCTTTTTGGTGAAGAATAATTGTTGTATAGCATTAAGTGTTATGTTGGGTGATTTCTTTAATATAATTGAAAAGTTCTTTAGAATTAAATTGGTATTTGTGTATTTTGTCGGAATAAAAATCTTTTTTAGCTTTATTAATATCATTTTTATAAATATAGAGAATGGTTTTATATCTGTCTTTAATTGCTCAGTTGGGTTCTTTCTCCACTTTTTTTCAGCTGATCTGAGTAATTTTTTAATTTTCTGGAGAGCATGGGTATACCAGAGTGATTTATGTTTGGGTGAATGTTTGATTATTTTTTTTATGATTTTTTTTTTATTTGACCTGCCTCCTAAATAACTGTGCATGGTCATGGCTCTTATTTTCTGGCAACCTTTGAGGGCTGGGTTTTCCTCAGATCCTTTACCAGTATTTCAAACTCTTCACAAAAAGGTCACCCTTAAAAGGAGGCTTGCACAATCGTATCTTTGAAGCTGAGTCTGCTGCCAGCTTCTGAGACATAGCAGCCTTCTGGTTGCCATTCTTGAAACCAATGGCATGGCTGACAATCTGATTAGGCATATAAGGTATCTATCAGAAAGGCCAAGGCCTACTTTGAACGAGCTGAATCCTGTTTTCTGGCAACTGCTGGACACAGCACAGTGCCACCCATGCCATATAGCCTCCAAAGATCGAGGTCTGAATAGCCATGGCTCCTGAAGAAAAGGCCCTGCTTCAAGACTTTCTCCATTTTCCTGTCCTGTGGGTCCTTCTGGGAGGTTCCCCCTTCCACTGGTATAGTGGTTTCACGCACTACCCTGGATACTAGAGTGTTCATCTTAGGCACTCTGAGTAACTTGTTCTTCTCACTCACCAGGAGATGGTAACCTGCCCATCGCCCTGCCTTCCCTGAGGTCTCCCTGGGGTGACTCCTATTCTGTCAACAACATCCTTCTAGTGCCCTCATGTAGGGAAAGCACCTTGCAGGCTTCTTCGAACCCTGGAGTATGGGGTCCCCCTCTACTTGTTATCCCCAGGGCCGCCTGGGACTCTTGTAATAAGGGCTGAAAGCTCTTTTCTTCTAAGCAGCCAGATTATTGAAGATGCTGCCCCCTCTCCTGAGATGTACTGTCCCTCTTCTTTCGAGCTCAGCGGTAGGCTTGGTGAAGCTACTTTCCCTGACCATCCTTTCTTGCTGGAGTCTGGTGGACTGGAGAGTCCCTGTAAACCTCTAAGTACCCAAGTATTCCAAGGCTGTTTAGGAGCTATGGTCCTAGCACCTAAGGATCTCAGGTTCCTGGGTCTTGCACCTGCCTTCTGCATATCACAGTAGGCTTGATGCACTACCAGGATAAGGTTGGGGAAGAACTCGCTAGGGAGCCCCTCTGAGGTCAGTGCCTGGTCCAGGGCTTGGAACCTCTCAGTATTCCCCCTCAGGGAGAGGGGCTCCCGCTGCTGGCTGGTAGATTAGAGTCTCTTCCTCCCCATGAGTGCTTGGAGCCTCCACTCTGGCTGTACTCCCTTCCCGTGGTCCTTCACCTGAGAATAATGGCATACTGCTGGACCCTTCACGAGGATCCATCTCCAATACACTTACACAGGATGGGCAGATTGAGCCTGCTACACTGGGCACCTTCCTGTTGTCACACAATGCACCTGTGGCCTCTGAGCATGCTGAGAGCAAGCACTTTCTTCTGGCTGCTAGGTCAAAGCCCTTCCAGAAGTGCTGTAATGCTCTTCTTGCCTCTTTCCGAACCGCTGGTACTTTTTCCAGTTGAGGCTGTTCACAGGAACTGTGCAAGTAGGCTCTGTCTCTCTCTCTTCCCTCCTATTTTTTGATCTGTAATCCACATGGTTACTGCCTGCTCAAACACCCTTTCCAATGTGGAACAACGTGGTGGTCTTCTCTTGCCTCTCCGTGCTTCCTCTCAAAGTAACTCACCACTACTGGGGAAGCAAAATTTAGTGCCTTCATGCTCTCCCTGCAGCTGCCAAGATCCATTGCCTGTCTCAGAGAAGCTCGTTCCTTCCACTTCTTGCTTCTCTCTTTTTCTTTAACTTTACTGAGGCCCGTTCCAGGGCAAAGGAGCAGATAGCAGTGAAGGCAGAGAGAGATCTTCAACCCCAAATTTGGGAAGGTAGGTCCCTCTGCAGCCACAACTTCCTAGAGAAAGGAGGGTCCTCCTAGAGGGGGTCCTCAGTCTCTCAGGAGTAGGGTTTCACACCCTAGGACCTATCCAAGAAAGCCTGGAGGCAGCTATGTTGGGAAAATAAACCTTGAGAGATTGTTGTCCCAGGTGCTCATTACTCCCTGAGCCAGGGATGTATCCTGGCTCTGAGAGTGGGGAGAAGTCCATCTACTCTTGCCTGCAGCTGCAGGAAAGCGAGAAGAGCCTCCAATCACTCTCACTTTCAGCAAAGACAGACATCATAGAGGGAATGGATCCTATGTCTCTAGCAGCTGAGAAGTGGATTAATGGACTGGTCTAGCAGACGATAAGGAAAGACAATCCTTCAGCAATGCTGCTCACGAAAATGTTGAAAAGAACCAATCTAAGGACTGATCCCTGAGGCACACTGCTAGTAACATCCCCCTCCTCAGCATGAACTCCATTTATCCTACCCTTTATCACCTTCCACTCAATCAGTTTGTAACCCAGTCAGTCACTCTAGGGCCCATACCAAAGGTGCTCAGTTTATTTATAAGTCACTATGCAGAACTGTGCCAAAAGCCTTAATGAAATCCAAATACACTATATCTAGCATTCTCTCTTGATCTAACTCTCCTGGTCACCCAAAGGAAATGATCAGATTCATACTGACAAGATCTACTTCTGCTGCCTTGAATCTTGTAATGCATTGGATTCCAGAAATTCCACTATCCTCTATTTTAGCAGCGATTACATTAATTTGTTCACCACAAAGGTCAAACTAACTGGTCTCTAGTTCCCAGCCTTCTCTTTACTTCCACTTTTATGAATAGGAACTACATTCATCCGTCTCCATCTACAGTGGACAAATAGTTAATCAACAAACAAGCTATTACAATATAAAAACCCCACACATAAAATAATAAGCCACCACCCATTACCTCTAAATAACACCACCACCCCCCTACACGTGCACACACAAACCAACAAACCAGTGGCTGCCTAAAGTAAACAAGTAGAGGACAGGAATACAATTCTACCCTTGTCAGTGGTTTCTTTCATCTTTAGCAAACAGTTCCAGCAGCCCTACCCCTTGTGTTCAAGTGCAGGGATATATATTTTTTTTTTTTAATTCTGGCTCTTCAGGACCACAACCAGGTCTGGTTTTCAGGACAACAATGCAAAAGTCACCTGGTTCTTAGATCAAATCCATACAAATGTATCTGTTGAACATTCACGATGGATATCCCAAAAATCAGAGACATCTTGTGGCCCTCAATGATTGGATGTGAGAACCACTTTTCTATTGCATTTCTTATACCAATGGCTCTCAATCCATTCCTCTTGAAGGCTATTTGTAGCAATGCTTCTCAACCAAGTCCTTGTGATGGCCATAATGAATATGTGTAAGACTGATCTACATACAATGGAGGCAGTGCAATCAAATCTCATGCATATTCATTAGGAATATCCTGAAAACCTGACTGGCTAGGTATGTCATGAGAAGTGGGTTGAGAAACTCTGCCCCACAACTTGACTACTGGCAACAGGGAATGCCCAACCTTATACATGGCCTGTTTTATTTATATTTCCTGTAAGCCAGGGGTGTCAAACTCCAAGCCTTGAGGGCTGCAAACCAGTCACGGTTTCCAAGAAATTCCTAATATATATGTTCATGAGATTGATTGCATGCAATTGAGTCAATGTGCATTCAAACATCTCATGCATATTCATTAGGGATATCCTGAAAACCCAACCGGTTTATGGCCCTCAAGTACCAGAATTTGAAACTCCTGCTCGCCATTATCAGAGACGAGTGCTGGACAAGAGGGATCCTCAGTCTGATCCAGTATGCATTTCTTATGTTCTTTTGTCTAACAATAGTAACTCTGTGCTATAAACCCATTTAGTTTAGACATTTGATGACCTTTTGATCAAAAGGAATCTTTTGTTTTTTCGACCTAAAAAGTCAATCCAAGAAAAAAAAATATACATATAATTTTAACTCAGATTAATTATTGCAGTGGTTGTCAACTCCACCACTCAAGAGCCATAAACAAGCCTGGTTTTCAGGATATCCATATTGAATATGCTTATCTGCATACAATGCAGGCAGTGCATGCAAATCTTAGGCATATTCCTTGTGGGTATCTTGAAAATCAGGCTCGTTTGTGACTCTTGACAATTGGAATCGGCCACACCTGGTTTACCGTACGGAAAAATTTACAATCAAAAGATCACAATTCAAAAATGCAGGGACCATGCTGGGAAATGCCCCCTCCATTTTCCCCGTCCCAGGACTGTGAAAACTTTGTAGGCTGCCGCATAAGATGTTGAAATGCTCCAACCTTTCCCTGGACTCTGCTTAGTTCTAGACATCTTAAAAGGAGCTGCTGTTTACAAACCCCTGCCAAAAACCTGGAGTGTCTAACTGGACAATGTAAGACTGCACAAACTGAATACTCTGTTCGCCTTCCCAAACACTATTAAAACACCGACTCTTCAGAAAGATGCCAGGTGCTACATTTCTGAAATAGAGTTCAGATGCAGAAGCATTAGAAAGCAAGATTAATTCTCCATCAGTGGATTTTTTTTTCTCCAGACTTGATATCTTACAAACTTCCAGCTTTTCATTGCGGTCTCTGACATTTTCAGCCCCCTGCGCTCTACTGGAGTCCCTGGGATGTTCAACCTCTTCAATCTGCAGAGCACATATTTCTCGAATATTTTCCTTATCGTCCCAAATGCCCCCATCGCTTTTACCCCACCCTCACGCAACACCTAATCGCCTGCTTCCTCCTACATAATCCACCTCTCTTGATTTCAAAGGCTTCACACCTCATTGACATCAAGAATCAACCCACCGCCTCCTTCCTGCACCTCATCAACTGGTCAGCAGGTTGGGAGAGATGCAAGGGTCAGCTAAATCAGTTTCCAAACAGACTAAAAGTACTGGTCACAGCTGCAGGAATAGTAACGTGCAGTAACATGGTAAAAGACAGCAGGGAAAGATGAATTTGCACAGCCAGCCCAGACAGAGATAACCACTGGTGTTCCTGCCTTGGGTAGACGAGCACACAGCTTCTGATTGACACAAACCATCTCCCTACACTACTACCCTCCATCTATGCTCCCATCGCTCTCCACACGGGTTCCAAGTATGCCCCTCTCTTCATATTATCTATCTGTTACTCCCTCAACATTCCTTACACCAGGCCTCTGGGTCTATCCCAAGCATTTTTAAATTCCGTCACCATTCTGATTGCCATTACATAGGATGGTAAACTATTCCAGGCATCAACCAAGCTTTCAGATGAAAAAAACACTTTTTCTTTTTCAATTTCCCTTTGTCTTTGAATAGGGACCGTACGGCTGGGTAGAGAACTCACACTCTCTCTTCCTATTGCAGCACAATTAAAAAAGTGCAGGCAGGATCCAGGGCAGAGCGACTGTAGCAACCCAGATGTGGTCTAACACCCAAATTAAGGCACACAAGGTTCTGTTTTATCAGAAACACTGCACTGATAACACCAAAAAGGTGCTGACTTACCACAGGAGCATTCACTGCACTGATAACCCTGGGGGAAAACGGTACTGAATTACTACTTTGATGTCTAGTACATGTCAACCTGTAAAGTAAATTGCTAGCAGAGAGCTGTCAGTGGATCGCATATGATCACAGATCTCTCGGCTGACTGATGATTTACCCAGCCAAGGAACGAGCACTTTCCTGATCTCTCAAGCGTGAGCTTAATCAAAAGCTCTGGGCTTTAGGACTCAGCACGTTACATTTTGTGGGCTTTTCAATGTTTAGGAGAAATAATTGCTTGCAGAGGAATCTGCATTCCCCCCCCCTCCCCCCCGCGAAACCCTATCCTTCCTCCCCATTAAATCATCCCAGAACTAATTCCCCTGTTTTCAGGCCCGGAAAACTGAGCATGCCAAATAAATGACAAGACTCTCTTGAGACAGAACAGGCATCAGCCCAACCTCTCTTCTCATCTCCTCCTCTCCCATCATCTGTGAATTCTCTCCCTTTTCCCTTTTTCTCTTGTAGTCTCCGACATAAAATGGACAGGGCTAAAAGGAACCTAAACAGATCATCCATGCTGCTCCTCTGTATCCAGTTACCTAACACACCCCAGAAACATTCCTCCAGCCTGTTCTTTTAAAATAATCATCCCCCTCTCCACCACCTCCATCATAATAATCCTCCCCCTCTCCACCACCTCCATCATTGGATTACTCTCAAGAGGTAAAAGATTTCCTAATGTTCACCCCAGGGTTTCTGGTAATCCTTGGCCCTTTCAGCCAGCACACTGCTCCCTCCTGAATGCCGGCCCTGCAAGCAGCACTAATACTGTGCATTGTAGGGCGATGCAGCTGCTTCTTGTCAAGGGAGAGGCTTGTCCTGTATCCGCGTGACACCTGCATAGGGTACCCCCTTCCCTTTTGCCTAAATTCATACTAGCCAGGGCAGCTCTGCTGCAAAGAGTTTCCAAAACCTTGGTTCACAATGGAACTACTCTGGACTGAAGCAAAATCAGAAGGCAAAAAGAGAGACCGTCACAGTTTTATGTAAAAGCCAATCAAATTATCTAAAATCAATCTCAAGCGCATATATATTACGGATTTCCTGAAAACCTGACTGGTGCTACTACCCAAGAAAGAGATCTAGGTGTCATAGTGGATAACACATTGAAATCATCGGCTCAGTGTGCTGCGGCAGTCAAAAAAGCAAACAGAATGTTGGGAATTATTAGAAAGGGAATGGTGAATAAAACGGAAAATGTCATAATGCCTCTGTATCACTCCATGGTGAGACCGCACCTTGAATACTGTGTACAATTCTGGTCGCCGCATCTCAAAAAAGATATAATTGCGATGGAGAAGGTACAGAGAAGGGCTACCAAAATGATAAAGGGGATGGAACAGCTCCCCTATGAGGAAAGGCTGAAGAGGTTAGGGCTGTTCATCTTGGAGAAGAGAAGGCTGAGGGGGGATATGATAGAGGTGTTTAAAATCATGAGAGGTCTGAACGGGTAGATGTGAATCGATTATTTATGCTTTCGGATAATAGAAAGACTAGGGGGTACTCCATGAAGTTAGCATGTGGCACATTTAAGACTAATCGGAGAAAGTTCTTTTTCACTCAACGCACAATTAAACTCTGGAATTTGTTGCCAGAGGATGTGGTTAGTACAGTTAGTGTAGCTGGGTTTAAAAAAGGATTGGATAAGTTCTTGGAGGAGAAGTCCATTACCTGCTATTAATTAAGTTGACTTAGAAAATAGCCACTGCTATTACTAGCAACAGTAACATGGAATAGACTTAGTTTTTGGGTACTTGCCAGGTTCTTATGACCTGGATTGGCCACTGAGGGAAACAGGATGCTGGGCTTTATGGACCCTTGGTCTGACCCAGTATGGCATGTTATGTTCTTAAATAAAGAAATATTTTTTTAAAAACTATATATTCCAAAAACATTTTTTTCCTGTAAATGCTGCAACTTTACTAAACAAGAAATTGAGAGATATCCATTATGATTATGCATGAGATATATCTGCATACAATGGATGCAATGCATGCAAATCTATCTCAAGCATATTCATTATGGATATCCTGAAAACCAGAGCTGTTTGTGGCTCTTGAGGACCGAAGTTGGCCACCCCTGTATTATAGCATTTACCCAGGTAAACTGGCCAGGCTGAAACTCGCCCTCCCTTGTTCCAGTTAAAAATATGTGGGGAAGGGGGGGGGGGGGGGGGTTTCCACAATTCGCTTTCTTTTAGCCAGACTTGGGGGGGGGGGGGATGAGATAATAACATACGTAAACTCAGGTATCAAATCTGTCTGTGTCATTCTTCAGCAAAATTCTTCCTGCACTAAAAGCGGGTGCAGCCCGGAAGCCCTGCGGGTACTTTGTATCTGTGGCACTTTTGAAAGGGAAAGCACACGCATTCTTTGCACCATGGCAGACGATTTGAAAACTCTGGCCCTTTGCTGACCTCCCAATCATAGGCTCAGTCTTGTTTGTTGACCACGTGCCAAGGCCACTTGCCCTTTTCAAGGCAGCCCATGTCATCCAGTGCTTGAGAGGTCGTTTCCTTTCTGTGAGCTAGGTCAGAAAAAAAAAAAAAAAAGGACGAGGACGACGACGATGATGACAGGGCTCCGGACTAGACTGGATGGCTTCATCAGTGCTCACTCTCTGACTAATCAAAATTGGGATTTGAAAGGTGTGCGATGCTTTTATTCCATTTTTTTAAAAGAAAAGGGCAAACCCATGCTTGGCTGGCTAGTGCAGACCTCATGCAAATTCAGATCATTGACTAATTGTGTGGCCAAGTTTGAGTTGGGTATGAAATAGCTGAAGCAAGAAAAAAAGAAAGCCTCACAGAACTCTTTCACATCCTGGCTGGAACTGACACACTCTGAGCAAGGAAAGCATGAATACTTACAATGGCTTTCAGGGAACTCACTCAAGGTCCAGGGAAGAAAGCCTTCCATAAGTCTGCGTTTTGACCTTTTAAAAGTAATAAACTACATTTACCCAGAATGGGGGGGGGGGGGGGGGATTAATTAACAGATTACACAGTGTTTGAGTGCCCGCTCGTCACAGATGGTATCCATGCCAAGGGTGCCAGCCAAGCCAGAGCTGGAGGCAGCGGCTGCACCACCATTTTGAAATGAAATGCCAGTAAAAGGTGCTTTCTCCCCGATCAAAAGGGGGGGGGGGGGGATCCAAGAGAGCAGCCGACACGATGCTGGGCAAAAGGCTAGTGGGAATCTGTACCTCCTATTCAAGGAAATGGAGAAGTTTAATAAAAAAAAAACCCCCAAAAAACCCACATCCCCCTGGATACAACGGAACATCCTGCCAAGTTAGCCCCAGTCTCTTCTGTTGTATGTGGGGACTGGTATGCATTTGCACCAGGCCATTGTACTGTACAAGTCAGGAATTTTGTAGAATGGAGGCCAACACGAGAGAGAAAAACTGAAAGGCAAAGCTCACAACTCCCATCTCTCCAACACAATCCACCTCCACACCCCCTCCCCTTGCGTTTCACAAAACCTGACTGGTGTAGTGTGGCTTGGGTCTCTCAACTTGCCCCCTCATGCTGCGGGAACAGACTGGTACAGGCCGGTGGTGTGCTCATCAGTGATACAGCCCAGTTAAATATTAGAATTTTCTTCACTATAATTGCAAAAGCTCATAAAAATAGCTCACTTGACGATTCAGCTTCTACAGGAGGCAAATTTCACTAGCCTGCCTAAGTGCAAAGTGCACAGGAATTTTTCTACCCATGTATCTTGCAGCTAATTTTGAAGGGGAAAATGCCTGAGGGCTTTACATCTATTTCTGTGTGGTAAGTGCATTCACATAATCTAACAATCAAATGTACACTAGCTGAAACCTGTAGAAATTGCCCGGAGGCTTCTATTTATTGTTCCACAGTACATCGCCAGTATTTCCTTTCCTTTTCCTTAACGAGACCTCAGCCCATCCCCAAAACTCTCATCTTCCTCCCCAGCTCCATCACAGCACACCCGAATCCCCTCCCCATCACAATCCCAACACTCTCTTATCCCCTTCCCAACCTGTCCCCGCTAAGCTTTCAACCACACTCCCTATGGCCTGACCCCAGCATATCATTCATCTTCATTCCCCAGCCCAGATCCAGCACTCTCTTCTCCATCCCCAGCAGGACCCCAGCACTTCCTGCCCCTGCCTGGTCCCAGCCAGACCTCCTAAAGCAGCTCAAGCCCAGGATGATCCTCCTCCCCCACTTCCAACTGCACCCCAACACTCTGACCCCCCCCCTCCGAGCCAGATCCCAGCACAGAGACCCCCAACCCCAGCATGCACTGTCCTCCATTCCCTCTCACTGGCCCACCCCCAGCACACTCTGCCCCCCTCTCCAGCTCAACCCCAGCACACCCTGATCCCAGCACTGCCCCAGCACTGTCCAACCCCGTCTTCCATTACCCAAAAGAAGAAACACTGAACATCCAAAAACCCACTTTTAAAACCTCAAGGAACTGAAAAGTACTCCACCCACTGAACCCGATTCTGTGAAGGCCTCCCAGCCCCTAGGACGCTCCCACAGATCTCTCCCCACCCCAGCTCTTTCCAAACTGCAGGGCTTACAGAAGCAGGAGTTATCCCCCACCACTTCTGCCCAGCTCTCCAGCTAAGCAAAATGGCCACTAGTCAGCCGGAGGCGAGCGTTATTCTGCTGTACAGCCACTCCTGCCTCTATACAAGTCCCACAGAACCAGGATTTGGTAAGGAATGGGATGGGAAGAGGGGGTCCTGGGATTCTTCATTGAAGAAAGTTCGGGTGTGGGGGTGAACCAGGTCCAGGATTTTTTTTGGGGGGGGGTTTCAATGTTGTAATCTGGTGGTTTGTGTTTGGTGGGGAGCACATGCATTCCCTACCAATTTGCTGTCAGATAGAGACCACACATCTGGCTAAGCATATTACAGATACATTAGATAGATAGATAGATACATTAGATAGATACATTAGATAGATACATTAGACAGATAGATACATTAGACAGATAGATAGATAGATACATTAGATAGATGGGCACTTTCCCTGCCCACCCCCCACTCCTGGAATGGCCTCATTTTTTCCACGGGTAAATCGATATCTCTAATGTATTTACCCAGTCCAAGGGGTACAATGTTCACCTCACCACAGATCTTACCAAGTCATTTCTTGGTTACTCGGTTAGATCCTTTTGAAGCTGCCCTCAAAACCAGTCTTTTCCTTTCCTGCGTTGGGTCACTGGACAGCTCCATATCATTAAAGGTCAGACTGAGCCAGTCCAATTCCTATTGCACCTTGGTCTCATCGGCCAACCTCTCTCAGGGCAAATGGAATCACAATGTCCTCTGTGCATAGACCGGTCTGACCCGAAGTGACCAGGAAGCTGCCGCTAACCCCAAAAAGGACAACTCTCTGTCATCCAGCCCCATCAGCCACACCGAGAACTTCAGCAGCATCAAATCTTTGTCTTGTTTGGGCATTAAGGAAAGAAAGCCGGCACATCCAGACACCACAGGGATCTCAGCAGAGTCGAAAAAAGGTAAACATTTGCTGGCCCACGAAACGGAAAGGCTGAGGAGCAGATGCATTGTGCGCATCGGCCCCGCCACTTGAGCAAGCTTCCATCGCGTCCCACACGTCAGACTGTAAATTGTGGAAAAACATTTTCCACACCACACCCTGCTTCACAACTTATTTTTTAATTAAAATGGCAACCAAAAAAAAAAAAAAAAAAAGGATGGAGAATGAAAATCTTTTCCCTTGCTATATTTAAAAAAATGCACACAGCAAAGCAACACCACGTACTGCGTGTTAAAGATTTTCAGAAAGGCGTCCCAGGGCCAGCCAGGGCGAAGGATGCTGCAGAAGCAGTGCTCAACTGCTCATAGCCCCTCAGGTGAGGTTAGGGAAGCTCAGCCATTGCTTAACAGCGACAAGATGCTGAAGCAATATGATAAGGCAATAGCTAAAGCCAGGAGAATGCTGGGCTGCATAGAGAGGAATAACCAGCAGGAAAAAGGAGGTGATAATGCTGTTCTGCAGGCCCTGGAGTTCTGGAGTCCTGTGTGGTCTTAAACATTTTCAACTCTTGGGCTTACCTGAGGTAACGTTAAAACCTCTTCAACTATTGCCCAACGCTGCCATACGACTGATCTCTGGCAGAAAAAGACACACAATCACATTACACCTCTCCTAATACACCTACACTGGCTACCTATCACTGAACGGCAGCCACTACTTTCAAACTGATTTCTGCCTCCGTTACTCCATGGTGTAACTGCATTGTTGCATTTGTATTGCCCCACACGACAACTTCGCTCCTCACAAAGGGGCCTTCTGGACGTGCCCTCGCCACTTCACACCAGACTGTGCAGCAGCACCAGAGACTGTGCTTGCTTTATTATGGCCCCTATTCTATGCAACTCTTTTCCAGAGTCGTTGCGCCTAGCGGACAGTTTAAAACTTTCAAGACTTTACTGAAGACATAGCTGTTTAAGCAGGCATTTTACTAGTTTGTTGGACTGTTTAAAGCACTCCCTTTTGACATTGCTTTGATGGTCTCTGTCTTTGTTTAAAGGTCTATGTCATGCATAATTGGCATTTTATGTATGTTTTTATCTGTACGTCGGCTAGTTGTCATTTTAAGCAATCAATAAATGTATTCAATAAATTTGAATAAAAATAAAAGATAAAGGATAGAGACAGGTTGGAGGTGGTCCAGAGAAGGGTGACCAAAATGGGATGGGGTCTGTATCGGAAGACTTATGAGGAGAGGCTGAAGGACCTGAATATGTATACCCTGGAAGAGAGGAGGGTGCAGGGGACATAGGATACAGACATTCAGATATCTGAAAGGTTTTATTGATGCACAAACTTCAAACTTTTCTGTTGGAAAGAAATCAGAAGAACTAGGGGTCATGAAATGAAAGTTGGGGGGGGGGGGGCTGGGAGGGGGAACAACTCAGAACCATCAGAAAATATTTTTTCATGGAGAGGGTGGTGGATGCCTGGAATGCCCTTCCGGAGGAGGAGGTGAAGACCAGAACTGTGAAGGAATTTAAAGGAGCATGGATCTCTAAAAGCTAGGAGGAAAGAAATGAAGAAAAGCATTCGGGGTGTAGGTAGCTTGCTGGTGAGGTGGCTACTACCTTTGCAGAAGGCATGGAGATTACTTACCTTAACCAATAAGTCTTGATGCTTTTAATGCAACTACAACATTGCTCTCTGGTTCGACAGCAGGGGGAAAAAGGGGAATTGGATTCATACAACCAATGAGAGCCCCAACCTCTATGGTCTGGAATACAGATACGCAGACATAAGGGAAAAAGCACAGGACTGCTTCTACGGCCACGTCCATAAGCAAAGCAGGTCAAGCAGCACTGCCTGAATTTTCGAGAAGGCTCATCATCCGGCAAAAATGTTGCTAGCAGAAATTTTTTATGGGGTATCATAAGGCTTGGGGATAACTGCATGGAGTGGCAGTTACTACCCGTTAAGTGAAACATGGGGGTAACTTGCACAGCGCAGCAGATGCTACCATAAGAAGCCTGCTGGGCAGACTGGATGGACCACTTGGTCCTTTTCTGCCATTGCTATGTTACTATGAGACACCTACGGTAGTAGCCAGACTTAGGATTCCTTGTTAGCCTGGCTCTGGAAAAAACTATTGTGGGCCCACCTCCTACCCAGTTAGGGTCGGTCACTGCATTTAGGGCTACCAACTGGCTCCAAATTATCAGGACAGGCTGATCCAGTCTTGATTTTACCCCACTGCCTGCAGGGACCTGAAATCTAAATTTTCTTAGGGAAATCAATAGGAACACTAGAACTACAAGTCCCTGCAGGCAACGAGGTGGGTAAAACCTGCATGAGATCACTGTGACCTAAAAAAATGGAGCCAGCTGACAACTCTGTGCCGCAATGGCCGGCTTGAGTTGGAAGGAAGATAAAAAATTAGGGGAAGTCCTTCACACAGGCAGCCAGGAGAATTTATTTTCTTTCAGCTGTTGAGAAAAGTGAAATGCTTGGAAATACCTCTGCATTTATTTTAGCAGAATTTGAATTGCCAACAATCTCATGGGTTTTTAAATTTGACAAAGCAAAGGATTTTTTTTGTCCTTATTCAAAATGACAGTACAGAAATAAAGCTTATAGCTCAGAAATCAGACTGTGCCTACAATATCAAGGAAAGATAATTGAAAGCAGGTCAGATAACATTTACCAGTGTTATATACACTGACTAATTCTGTCTAATGAGTGATACATAAGGTCTTGCAGTTAAGTGGAAACATTCCAGCCCATAAAGCAACAACCCTTACTGCCTCGAAAAAAACAAAACAAAACACTGTATGGTGAAGAAAAGCATTTTTCTGAAGGTTTTTTTTTTTCTTTTAGTACTTGTGAAAGGTACTGGATGGACAACCCTGTTAACCCATGTTCACAATTTATCCACAGAACAGGTACAGAACATAGTAACTGATGGCAGACAGGCAGGGACAGGACAAGTTTCTCACACACACACTGCCCCACTGCTAAACAAGTAAAGCACAGGTAGTAGCAGTAGTGTGAGCTTCATACAAAAACATACAATGCCTCATTGCAAAATAGATAACAGCATGGGCAACAGTAGTGCAGGCTTCATACATACACACACAGTGCTACCACTGAGCAGGAACAGCATAGGTAATAGCAGTGTGAGTTGCCCTCACACACGCTGCCCCAGCACAGCACAGAAAGCAGCAGTACAAGCTATCCTCACACACATACACACACACACACACACACTGCTCCAGCACAGAGAGCAGCAGTACAAGCTTTCCTCACACACACTGCCCCAACACAGAACAGCAGCAGTACAAGCTTTCCTCTCGCTCTCTCTCTCACACACACACTCTCTCTACCCCAGCACAGAACAGGCACAGCATAGAGAGCAGCAGTACAAGCTTTCCTTTCTCTCTCACACACACACTCTCTCTCTGCCCCAGCACAGAACAGGTACAGCACAGAGAGCAGCAGTACAAGCTTTCCTCACACACACTGCCCCAACACAGAACAGCAGCAGTACAAGCTTTCCTCTCACTCTCTCTCTCTCACACACACACACTCTCTCTGCCCCAGCACAGAACAGGTACAGCACAGAGAGCAGCAGTACAAGCTATCCTCACACACACACACACACACACACACACACACACACACACTGCCCCAGCACAGAGAGCAGCAGTACAAGCTTTCCTCACACACACTGCCCCAACACAAAACAGCAGCAGTACAAGCTTTCCTCTCTCTCTCTCACACACACACACACACTGCCCCAGCACAGAGAGCAGCAGTACAAGCTTTCCTCACACACACTGCTCCAACACAGAACAGCAGCAGTACAAGCTTTCCTCTCTCTCTCTCACACACACACACTGCCCCAGCACAGAGAGCAGCAGTACAAGCTTTCCTCATACACACTGCCCCAACACAGAACAGCAGCAGTACAAGCTTTCCTCTCTCTCTCACACACACACACACTGCCCCAGCACAGAGAGCAGCAGTACAAGCATTCCTCACACACACTGCCCCAACACAGAACAGCAGCAGTACAAGCTTTCCTCTCGCTCTCTCTCACACACACAAACTCTCTCTCTGCCCCAGCACAGAACAGGCACAGCATAGAGAGCAGCAGTACAAGCTTTCCTTTCTCTCTCTCACACACACACACACACACACTCTCTCTCTCTCTCTCTGCCCCAGCACAGAACAGACACAGCATGGGTAGTGGCAGTGAAAGCTTCATATATACTTCTGCTGTACCCACAGACCTAACCATGAACCCCCATTCATCCATTTATACATGCACACCTTTTAATCACCTCTGGCAGCCTTCAGACACAAATGTATGTACTCCTGTTTGAAGCTGGTGCAATTCCAGGCTGGAGACTGGCTGCACATGGGCCGCTCCTAGACCTGCCCTGGAGGAAGATATGACAAACTTTTTTTCTTTCTTTTTCATTTGTGTATCATTTGGGAAATCAGCTGCAACAAACTCCCACTTTTCCTTTGTAGTACAAAATCGTTTTTATAGCAGCTTGCCTTTAGTTCGAGCTGACATCACAGAGACAACATGCTCAGAGGACTAACTTCATCCACTTCCAGATGTATGTGACATTAGAAGAATAACTCCATCTATCCAATAAGGAATGGCAACACTGATGGCATACTGTAGTCAAGCTATTTAAACATTACGTGATTGAAAATGGATGGTTACAGAGGGTGGACTAGTGGATAAGTCCATGTAAAGGGGGTTTGGTGTTATGAACTCCCCTGCCCGCGGGTCCCCCCGCAAGCAGGCACTCACCATTCGCTGCTGTTTCTTTGACGTGGCATGGACGCCGCCGTCAGGCCTCTCCTGAGCGCTGGAGCCGCTGACTGTCTCTGCCCACACGGCCCGGAGGCCGCCCTGAATGTCCTCCTTCTTCGCGGCACGGTGCCGCTTCAGACTTCTGTCATCGGCGGGGCCGGGACCGTCCGTGACGCCACTGCCATCTTCGCGGCGCTAAGCCGCAAGCCCCGGTCCCATCCGGTGGCTGGAGCCGCCCCCGGGGCTCCCCGCAGTGGCTAGAGCCGCTGCTGACGTCAGGGCCTTCCCCTCAGGCCCAGCCTGCGTCTGTACGCACAGGTGCTGTGCAGGCCGCTGTCCACGGTTCTGCATAGCCCTGCTTCCTGCTCCTTAGGCACTGGCGCGCGCCTCTCTGCTAGATTTAAAGGGCCAGACACAGGAAGTGTGCTGGCCCCACCTTTAATTGGACTTCCTGCTTTAGCCCTATAAAGGGCTGCTCCGTCAGTCTGTTGGTTGCCTTGCATCTGAGTGACATCCTTCTGGAGGTTCCTGCCCGCCAGAGCCTTGTAAGGTCTTCTGTTCTTCGTGGAGCTCCTCGTCTCGTCTGCCTTCGTACCACGTCTTGGTGTCTTGCCTGAGGTCCCGGTCCATGTCCTGATGTCTCGTCATGATCTTCCACGTCCTGATGTGCCTGCCTGTCCGGATGTTCTTCCCTGCATCTTCGTCTGGTGCTCCTGAGCCTTCTGTTCCTGAGGAACTGTGGTACTCGGATGATGTGTGCCCGAGAATGGAGCGGTCTGCAGGTGGGATTGGTCCCTGTGCTCCTGAGCCTCTGTTCCTGCCAGTCATAGGTGGAGCTTCGGATGACATCGGTTCCGTCATTGGAGTTCCTCCCCGCCTGGATCTTCCCTGCGCTCGTCCCACTCTCCTCGTGGTCCGTGACTAGCCTCCAAGGGCTGTGTATGGCATGCAGTGGGACAGGGTGGTCCGCAACTCAGTCCCGCGGGTGGGCTGAGTAGGGCGCCCTGAGAGTGCAAATGTCCTTCCTCCCAGCTGTTAAGTTCCAAGTGTCTTTGTCCGTGATGCCGTTGCATCAACCCAAGCGTCTTCATCCGGGATGCCGTTGCATCAACCCAAGCGTCTTCGTCCGTGATGCCGTTGCATCAATCCAAGCGTCTTAGTCTGCGATGCCGTCGCATCGACCATAGTCCTGTCTACGTGTCAAGGCTCATCTGCCCTCAACCTCAGGCCAGGCCTGCTGCTCCATGCTGTTCCTAGCAGGTCCGAAAGGGCTCGGAATGGTCAGAGGGCCATTCAACTTCCAACATCCTTGGGTGTTGGCCATGGGAGCTTGCAGGCCTGGCAGAGGGTCAGCCCGTCAGCCACGCTGAACCACGTCAACCCTCGGGTCAGTCCTGGACGCGTCTGGGGCCGGGCTGAGGCCCAAGGACACACTAAACATCCGCTACGTAACAGAATGCAAAGCCTTCGAGGCCCTTCACAACATTTAGTCTCTCTTCCCCCACAAGATGTATCCTATATTAAAAAAAAAAAAAAGTGTCTCAGAGACCTGATATAACTGCTTTCATTTGCCAAAGTTAATAAATATCCCTCTGCTGGAAACTCTTTAAAAAAATCGCAACTTTGGGCAAACCAACCCGTGCATGCCCAGTGTGGGAACATTCAGAGGCAAGAGACATCAAACAGGGCTTTCATTTTCCACTTCCATCTGTAAACATGTGGCCCAAGTGCAGATCTAAACCAGATGCCCTTGACCCACCCTTCTTCCCAGCCCACCTAACCATTAGTTGAATCCTTTGCTTGGCTCCTGGAAACCACCGGCCTTCATTATAGACATGCTTCCAGGTACGTCAAGCCCTGCGTAACCAATAAGTTTCTGTACACAGGGAAGAAATAGAAATGTTATACTTTCCAAGTGGTTTCATTTAAAGCTGAAACCTAACAATATGCCGCAGCTAATTCTTTTCCATAAACAATAGCTTTAATGCAGAAGCATAGCCACGGAAGTCAGGAATGCTGCTTTATTTGTACCAGCCGACTATGTGAGGGGAGGAAGGATTGGCATGAAAGTGGCACTTCAGCTAGGAGGCAGTTAACTAACTAGCAGCAATAACCCACCGTTCTGACTTTCAAGCAATCGGCAAGAGAGTTTTGCTGTAAAATTGATTGGTGAGCCCAAGTCTGAAAAAAAAATATTAACTTTGTGGGGAAGTCACAGGCAATCATTTTGGGAATGAAGGGCATGTACTCTAGTTTTTAAAAACATTGATTTGCAATCTGGGAAAATTCCTGGGATGCAAATTCAAATCCTGCTCTCCCACCAACAATCTGCTTGACCCTAAGCAAATCACTCTAAGCTCTATTTCGATTTCTCCGGGCATAAATGGATAGCACATAGTAACAGGGATTATTTCTCTCTCTTCTCCCCTCTGGAAGTCTAAGGAGCAGATTTAAGGCTTTGGACGAAAATAGTACATTAGAAAACATGCAAAAAGTCCACCAGTCCACCAGTCACTTTCAGGCCGATACATGTTGCTAATGGTGCTAATTGCACGGGAATAACTAATAGGGCCATCAACATGCATTTGCATGTTGCGGGCGCTATTAGTTTTGAGGCGGTTGGATGCGCGTTTTTGACGCACTAGCTTTACCCCTTATTCAGTAATTAGCACCTACCCAAAGATAGGCGTTAATTTCTCTCGGCACCGGGAAAGTGTACAGAAAAGCAGTAA
The DNA here is from genome assembly GCF_901001135.1 of Rhinatrema bivittatum. Lineage (NCBI taxonomy): Eukaryota > Metazoa > Chordata > Amphibia > Gymnophiona > Rhinatrematidae > Rhinatrema > Rhinatrema bivittatum. Next base: position 242,201,195 of record NC_042622.1, read on the forward strand.
AAACTGCTTTTCTGTACACCCTCTGACTCAATATCATGGCGATATTAAGTTGGAGGTCCTAAAGTAAAAAATAATTAAAAATAAAAAAATAAAACAATTTGAAATCAGCCCACGGCTTGAAAACTGGATGCTCAATTTTGCCAGCGTCCGGTTTCCGAACCCATGGCTGTCAGTGGGTCCAAGAACAGACACCGGCAAAATTGAGCATCAGCTGTCAAACCCGCTGACAGCTGCCACTCCTTTTACCGCGGGCCCTAATTAGCATATTTTTATTTACTGGATCTCGCACACCGGACACTGGCCTGCGCTCACCTGCTCTCCCGTGTTTCTTTCTGTATCGGCCTGTTAGTTTGCACAATTTTCAAATGGCACTGTTTTCTTTCCTTAAGGATAGTTTCCTGTAACTTCTGAAGGCGGAAAAAGCAAGTTTGCTTACCATAAATGGGGTTCTCCATAGACAGCAGGATGAATTAGCCTTAACAAGTGGGTGACATCATCCAATGTCATTAAAAAAGACCCTTCTCTCCTAGCTCTCAGGAACCCTCTCAGCTGACTGTACAGCTGAGCTTTAGCTCAGTAGTTGACTCTCCGACAAGGCTGGGTATTAAGAATGGCTAATTCATCCTGCTGTCTACAAAGAACCCTGTTTACATTAAGCTGAATAAGCCATGACACATGGGGGAAGTCCCAAGCTGAGGGTTGCAATGGAGTGATTAATAAAAAAAACCAAAAAAAAACCCAACCTTGGCCTCCACCATGGAGAGTGGATTACTGGGTTAACAGTAGCTGGTAGAAACATGGGTTGAGTGTAGAGCACCACTATTGTGGAAAAACTGCATGTAGATGAGTAATGCACTAATGCCTGGAGTTCACTGACTCTTCTAGCTGACGTAATGGTAACTAGGAATAGTACTTTCCATGTGAAGAACTTCAGTTAAGCCAATTCCAACAGTTTGTAAAGAGAATCCATGAGCTGCGCCAATACAGCATGTGGTTCCATGGCATTGGTATCTTGGCTATGGAGGTTTTGTATGCCACAAGCTCTTCAGGAACCTTGATACTAATGGATGAATAAATATTTATTTTCCATCCACTTAAACATGATAAATCGCTATAGCACTGAGGTATACTTTGACCAATGACGTACTGAGACCAGAGGAGAAGAAGTATTGTAGCAACTCCCTTGGCTCATGGCCAAATTAATTCAGGGATTTTCTTTGACATCAGGAAGGAAACCATTTCTGTATGAATTTGTAAGCTCTTCTGGCAGAAACCAAAATGTCTTCAACTTCCTTAGGTAGTGACATTGAAGCGACTACCAAGCACTGAACATCCATGCTGTCAAGTTGAGCAGGGGAAGTTTTGGATAATACAGACAACTTTCTTGAGTTAATAATGTCGGATCAGATTCCAAATGGATCAGATGGCTGATCAACATTTGAAACGGGACAGTGAGCCACACTTGTCTGGGCCATACTGGCATAATGAGTATTAAGTGGACCCAATCCTTGAATACTTTTTGTACTGTTCTTGCTAATAGTGGAAGTGGCATAAAAGCATACAGTAGTTCTGCACCCCATTTAAGCAGAAAAGTGTCCAGAATGAATCTGAACCTGCTTTGCAGAATGGACCAGAAAATTTCCACTTTCCTGTTTGTTTCTGACATGAACAAATCAATGATCCTCCCCGTTTGCCACTGCTTGATGCACAGATCACTTGTGAGGATGGAATACTCTGCTAAGATGACAGCCAATGAGTTGGACATTCCAGGAAGCTAGGATGCTTGAAGGAAGGCCTTGCGGCTGCAAGTCCACTCCCAGATTCTCAGGGACTCTTAACAGAAGGTCCATGACCCTTTTGCCTCCTTACTTGCTGATGTAATGATCTATTAGAGGAACTAAATCCCACTATCTTCAGCATTACCGAAACATGTCTGAAAGAGAACGATAATATCCTCTTAGATCATCCCAACTTATAGAAACATAGAAACATAGAAATGACGGCAGAAGACGACCAAATGGCCCATCCAGTCTGCCCAGCAAGCTTCACACATTTTTTCTCTCATACTTATCTGTTTCTCTTAGCTCTTGGTTCTATTTCCCTTCCACCCCCACCTTTAATGTAGAGAGCAGTGATGGAGCTGCATCCAAGTGAAATATCTAGCTTGATTAGTTAGGGGTAGTAGCCGCCGCAATAAGCATGCTACATCCATGCATATTTGTTTTACCCAGACTATGTTATACAGCCCTTATCGGTTGTTTTTCTTCTCCCCTGCCAATAAGCAAGCTTCTCCCCTGCCAATAAGCAAGCTACACCCATGCTTATTTGTTTTACCCAGACTATGTTATACAGCCCTTATTGGTTGTTTTTCTTCTCCCCTGCCGTTGAAGCAGGGAGCTATGCTGGATATGCGTGAAGTATCAGTTTTCTTTTTTTCTCCCCTGCCGTTGAAGCAGAGAGCTATGCTGGATATGCGTGAAGTATCAGTCTTCTCCCATGCTGTTGAAGCAGAGAGCCATGCTGGATATGCATCGAAAGTGAATTATCAGGCACATTTGGTTTGGGGTAGTAACCGCCGTAACAAGCCAGCTACTCCCCGCTTTGTGAGTGCGAACCCTCTTTTCTTCTCCCCTGCCGTTGAAGCAGAGAGCTCTGCTGGATGTGTGAAGTATCAGTTTTTCTTCTCCCCTGCTGTTGAAGAAGAGAACTATGCTGTATATGCATTGAAAGTGAAGTATCAGGCTTATTTGATTTGGGGTAGTAACCGCCGTAACAAGCCAGCTACTCCCCTCTTTGTGAGTGTGAATCCTTTTTTCCACATTTCCTCTTGCTGTTGAAGCTTAGAGCGATGTTGGAATCACAGTAAGCATGTGTATGTTTATTTAATAAGGGTATTGTCTCCAGGCAGTAGCCATCATTCTGGCGAGTCACCCACTCTTCATTGGCGGCCTCTTGACTTTATGGATCCACAGTGTTTATCCCACGCCCCTTTGAAGTCCTTCACAGTTCTGGTCTTCACCACATCCTCCGGAAGGGCATTCCAGGCATCCACCACCCTCTCCGTGAAGAAATACTTCCTGACATTGGTTCTGAATCTTCCTCCCTGGAGCTTCAAATCGTGACCCCTGGTTCTGCTGATTTTTTTCCTACGGAAAAGGTTTGTCGTTGTCTTTGGATCATTAACACCTTTCAAGTATCTGAAAGTCTGTATCATATCACCTCTGCTCCTCCTTTCCTCCAGGGTGTACATATTTAGATTCTTCAATCTCTCCTTGTACGTCATCCGATGAAGATCCTCCACCTTCCTGGTCGCCCTTCTCTGTACCGCCTCCATCTTGTCTTTGTCTTTTTGAAGATATGGTCTCCAGAACTGAACACAGTACTCCAGGTGAGGCCTCACCAAGGACCTGTACAAGGGAATAATCACTTCCCTTTTCTTACTCGATATTCCTCTCTCTATGCAGCCCAGCATTCTTCTGGCTTTAGCTATCGCCTTGTCACATTGTTTCGCCGACTTCATATCATTAGACACTATCCCCCCAAGGTCCCTCTCCTGCTCCGTGCACATCAGCCTTCCCCCCCCCCCCCCCATCGAATACAGTTCATTCGGATTTCCACTCCCCATATGCATGACTTTGCACTTCTTGGCATTGAATCTCAGCTGCCATATCTTCGACCACTCTTCCAGTTTCCTTAGATCCCGTCTCATTCTCTCCACTCCTTCCGGCGTGTCCACTCTGTTGCAGATCTTAGTGTCATCCGCAAAAGACAACCTTACCTTCTATCCCGTCCGCAATGTCGCTCACAAAGATATTGAACAGGACCGGTCCCAACACCGATCCTTGCGGTACACCACTTAAAACCGCTCTCTCTTCAGAGAAGGTTCCATTTACCATCACACATTGTCTTCTGTCCGTCAACCAGTTTGCAATCCAGGTAACCACCTCGGCACTCACTCCTAAGCTTCTCGTTTTATTCACCAGTCTCCTGTGCGGAACCGTATCAAAAGCTTTGCTGAAATCCAAGTATATGATATCGAGTGCTCTTCCTTGATCCAATTCCTTGGTTACCCAGTCAAAAAAGTCAATCAGATTTGTCTGACAGGATCTTCCTCTGGTGAATCCATGCTGCCTCTGGTCCATCAATTTTCCCGACTGTAGATAGTTCACTATTCTCTCTTTTAACAGTGACTCCATTACTTTTCCCACAACCGAAGTGAGGCTAACCGGTCTGTAGTTACCAGCCTCCTCTCTGTTCCCACTCTTGTGAAGCGGGACCACCACCGCTCTTCTCCAATCACTCGGCACCACTCCCGTTTCTAGGGATCTATTGAACAGGTCGCACAGCGATCCCGCCAGCACATCTCTGAGCTCCCTCAGTATCCTTGGATGAATCCCATCAGGCCCATGGCTTTGTCCACTTTCAGATTCTTTAGCTCTTCCCATACATTATCTACTTTAAATGGATTTTCCTCTGTTCCGCTTTCCCTCCAGTTTCTTGTTGTGTAGAGATAGTCCTTCTCCAGGGTCTTTTCTTTCACTTCCCAAGACACAAACATAAAGGTGGGGGGTCTATTAATAATCTGTAGAAAAGAACTTAAACCCTACAAAGCTGAGATTAATCCTCCCTACGAAGTGGCAATTCCAAAATCACCACAACTAAACATTGGTTTGGTCTTTGGTCCACCTGGAATGCTCCAAAAAGACTGTTCACCTCTAATTGAAATTTTCACTAAAGCGTTTCCAGCTCCTGAATCAATTCCAATTGTAGGTGACTTTAACCTACATGTAGACAGATTACTTAAAATCACATCATATGGAATCTTTCTAGATACTATGGAAGCAATGGGTTGGTCACAATTTGTAAACAACCGCACTTGTAATGCAGGACACATACTTGACCTAATTTTCACCAATCACAATAACTGCAATATCAATTCCACTCACAACATAGTGCCCTGGTTAGATCACCAACTAATTAAAGCAGAATTAACCCTCCTCACCACACAGCAAACAAACTCACATAATAATCAATCTTTCACATACAGAAAAAAAAAGATAGAACCAAAATTACTTGAAGAAACAATTAAAAATAAAATAACTGATTTTGATCATGACAGTGCCTCCTTATCTTTTGACTCGGGATAAAATCATCAATGAAATATCCTATACTCTTTGCCCAATCCAGGAAAAAACAATCCAGAATGAAGGCAATACAGCTAACCTTGGTATATCGACCCTGAGAAAATCTGAAAAGCAATGGCAGAAATGCCAATCTATGGAATCCCTAGAAAAACACAAATACCTATTAGCAAAATACCATGGACAAATCAATAAAGCAAAAAAAGACTACTACGCAAAAGAGATTCATGATGTAATATTTAATACCATATTACTCTGAAAAAATTAAAAACTTAATCAAGGACCCATCTTCCTCCATCTCAAATAACTACGACTTTTCAAAGAACTCCTGCAATGAATATGCCACTTATTTATTTATTTATTTATTTATTATTTTATATACCAACATTCATCTCAATTGAGATATCACACCGGTTTACATTCAGGTACTGTAGGTATTTCTCTATCCCCAGAGGGCTTACAATCTAAGTTTTTGTACCTGAGGCTTTATTTCATAATGATTTATAATGTTAAAAAAATAAAACTAAAATCAATATGTTAAAAACACAGTTCTCCACCTGCTTACCAACAAAGAGCCTGAAGAAAAGCTTGGGCAAGCAAAATGGAACACATTTGACACCAGTATCTAAACTTGAAATAAACCAAATCATTACAAAAATCAAGCCTGCTATCCACTCACTGGACCCAATCCCTGCAAGTTCCCTTAAAACAGTACACAGTGTAATCACTCTGACAATCATAACCATAATAAACCACTCGCTAGCAGAAGGATGTTCCCCCCTAGGACAAAAAAAAACCAAACTGGCAGAAATCAATGATTGGGACAATTATCAATCAATATCCAACCTGCCTTTCATTGCTAAAGTCCTAGAAAAAGCAGTGTTATCACAATTAGAAGAACCACCTAGAAGATAACACATTGAAATCGTCAGTTCAGTGTGCTGCGGCAGTCAAAAAAGCAAACAGAATGTTGGGAATTATTAGAAAGGGAATGGTGAACAAAACGGAAAATGTCATAATGCCTTTGTATCGCTCCATGGTGAGACCACACCTTGAATATTGTGTACAATTCTGGTCGCCGCATCTCAAAAAAGATATAATTGCGATGGAGAAGGTACAGAGAAGGGCTACCAAAATGATAAGGGGAATGGAACAGCTCCCCTATGAGGAAAGACTAAAGAGGTTAGGACTTTTCAGCTTGGAGAAGAGACGGCTGAGGGGGGACATGATAGAGATGTTTAAAATCATGAGAGGTCTAGAACGGGTAGATGTGAATCAGTTATTTACTCTTTTGGATAATAGAAAGACTAGGGGGCACTCCATGAAGTTAGCATGTGGCACATTTAAAAGTAATCGGAGAAAGTTCTTTTTTACTCAACGCACAATTAAACTCTGGAATTTATTGCCAGAGGATGTGGTTAGTGCAGTTAGTATAGCTGTGTTTAAAAAAGGATTGGATAAGTTCTTGGAGGAGAAGTCCATTACCTGCTATTAAGTTCACCTAGAGAATAGCCACTGCCATTAGCAATGGTAATATGGAATAGACTTAGTTTTGGGGCACTTGCCAGGTTCTTATGGCCTGGATTGGCCACTGTTGGAAACAGGATGCTGGGCTTGATGGACCCTTGGTCTGACCCAGTATGGCATATTCTTATGTTCTTACAATAATATACTATACCCAAACCAATTTGGATTCAGGAAAAAAAAAAAAAATCGCTCAACAGAAACCCTATTCATTTCCTTAACCAACCCTGTACTGCAGGGTTGGTTAAGATTCATTGACAACAATGAATCTTATGTCCTGGTACTAAATGATTTAATAGCAGCCTTCAACACAGTCGACCATACCCTGCTATTTTATTTTATTTATTTAGCTTATTTATATACCATTTACCAATATAAAAATTGACCAAAACGGTTTACAGCAATATACTTATAATCAAAACTTACTTAAAATAATAAAATAAAAATAAAATAAGACTAGAATAACGTGAAATAAAATAAAAGCATAATAAAATAAATAACTAAACAAAGTCTGAATAAAAATACAATTAATAACATGATCAATAACGTAAAATTTGGGTGAACTAGGATAGTAAATAATTGGCTGCTACATTACAAAACTAAAAGAAGGAAGAAAGAAAGAACAAAACTATGCCATCAGCTGAGAAAAACTGGAATAGATGGACATGTTAAATGGTTCTCTTCATTCCTAGAAGATAGGACATTCCAAGTCAAACTGGGCAATCACATTTCTGACACCTTCCCAATCGATATAGGTGTTCCCCAGGGTTCAGCACTCTTGGCTACACTATTCAAGATTTATTTGCTGCCTCTATGTACATTACTAGCAAATCTAGGAATCAACTTCTTCCTATATGCAGACGAAATACAATTCTAATTCTCTTTTGACAAAACATTTGAAAAAACTGCGTCAACTTACCTGAAGGCAATACAACAAAAATGTTCTCAACTGAAACTAACATTAAACCCAAAAAAAAACCCAAATTGTGTGGTTACGGAGATAATCAAACCACCAACCCTAGATCTGGGAATTTTTAACATTACTCCCTCAGATCAAGTACGGGACCTAGGAATACAGATCAACGAGAACTTCACAATGAAAAAGCATATAAGCAAATTAATTAAAACAGGATACTCCAAGCTGAGACTATTACATCGGCTGAAACCATTACTAACATTTCAGGACTTCCGCACTGTTTTACAAACACTAATATTTTCAAACTTTGATTACTGCAACTCCCTAGTACTAGGCCTACCCACAGGACAATTAAAACCACTACAGTTACTATAAAATACCTCTGCTAGAATCTTACTAAGGACAAGGAAATTTGACCACATCACCCCCTTGCTGATAGAACTGCACTGGCTTCCTGTACAATCCAGAATTCATTATAAAGTATTAACTCTAATTTTTAATATCATCAACATTAACCCATGCTAAACAGGAGTGACACTTCAACCGTACACACCGCAGAGAGCCTTAAGATCGTAAAACAAAGGACTTCTAAAGGTACCTACAAAACGGAACACACACCTGACACAAATAAGAGACCGAATGTTTTCCATACCGAGCCCCAAGTTGTGGAACTCTATTCCAGAGTCATTACGTCTGATAAAAGAAAGAAAAAGTTTCAAACGTGAACTGAAAACATGGCTCTTTAGAAATGCATATGACTTAATGTAAAACAACAATATGCTGATAACCTCACTGTCACTACCAGAGATGATAATAGTAGAATGAGCAATAACTATTGAACGATATAAAGTGTAATGATAGTAGAATTAGAATTTGTAATTACTGTTGTGTTGATCTAGAAAATGTATGTATATGACCTAGAATACGTACTTGCTATTGTGTTGACCTAAAATATGAATGTTGACACAGAATGTGAATGTTTAGCAAGAATATGAATGCTGATTTTGTAAACCGTTGTGATCTTCTTTTGGACGATGGTATACAAAACGCATAAATAAATAAATAAAATAAAGAACATTGCTACTTGATTGTTGGTTTGGATTAGAATATCTATCCCTGATGACAATTTGAAAAAGCCATTAATGTGTGTCTTACTGCTCGAAGTTCCAGAAGATTGATTTGAAACAGACGTACTGTTGACAACCATGTTCCTTGGGTTTGGAAAGGACCAGTGCCAATGTCACCTGATGGGGAAGAAACCAAAGGGGAACCCCCTTTCTAGAGTATTCAGGTCTAATCATCAGAGGAGTGACCGCTTTATTCTGTTGGGTCATCTTGAGGCCCTGGAAATCTCTTCTGTAGTACTTGCCTGGTTGGTCCTTTTATGCTAGGATAGGCAATGCAGTCTTCAGTGCTCATGATTTTTCAACTGGAGTTCCTCAGAGTTCTTCACTGTCTGCCACTCTCTAATATTTATCTGTCTCCACTTGGCGCTGTGTTCAGAAACCTGGATGTCACTTTTAAAATATATGCTGACATACAGTTTCTAATCCCATTTTCCACAACCAGTGATATTGCCTTTGATAGGCTGACCCTCTGTCTGACCAAGGTAAGTTGCTGACTGTTGCTCAACAAGTTGGTGTCTCTGTCTCTGACGCTACCACATAAGTCGCTACCACATAAGTCTCTGACGCTACCACATAGCGTCAGAGACTTAGGAGTTTACCTAGACAACCAACTAAATTTGAAATCCCACATTAAATCACTGCTAAAAGGAGGCTTCTTTAAACTCCAAACCCTCAAAAAACTGAAGCCCCTCCTTCACGCCCATGATTTCCGCACCGTCATGCAAACCACCATGTTATCCAAACTCGATTATTGCAACGCCCTTTTCCTAGGTCTCCCAGCCTCTACTACTAAACCTCTTCAAATCCTCCAAAATGCCATGGCACGTATCCTAACAAACACAAGAAAATCCGATCATATCACTCCCATACTACAAAATCTCCACTGGCTCCCCATTGCATTCCGTTCCCAATACAAAACACTTACCATCCTACATAACACTCTATACAAAAACAGCTCCCCCTGGCTTGAAGATATGCCTCAATTCCGGCAATCGAACCGCCCCACCAGAAACGCCCTCGCCGGCACCCTCCAAACCCCCTCACTCAAAATTGGGCACCTCACCGCCACCAGAGAAAGAGCCTTCTCTATCGCAGGCCCCTCCCTCTGGAACACCCTCCCGGCCAAACTCCGACTAGAACCATCCCTGAGCCACTTCAAAAAAGGGATAAAAACATGGCTGTTTAAACAGGCCTACCCCAACTCCTCTCAACCCTAGGCCTCCCACGCATACAGGAACCTGCATTCTATATACAGCCCTTCCCACCTTTCCCACCCTGGTAACCCTTCCAGCACACCCCATGCTCCCCCTAACTCCCCCCCTCCACTCCCCCACCCCCCCCCCGCCTCTTAGCCTCTTCAGCCTCCCCCCCCCCCCCCCGCCTTCTTTACCATATCAATCTCCCCTTTACCTTTACCTCCCCTCTCGCATATTTTCTCCCCCCCTTTCCCTCTCCCCTCACCCCTCCCCCCAACGTGTGTAAATAAGTTCACATATGTAATATGTAATTTTAAACCCATATCTTTCCAATTAAGTTATCCATGCTTGCTTTCTCTTTTCTCTCGTTCTTCGCCTTTTACCTTGTTCCTCTTATCCAATTATTATCCAATTCTCCCAGTTAAACCCCCCTTGTTCAATGTAATTCCTTTCTCAGTTAATTGTGAACCGACATGATGTGTCCTACGAATGCCGGTATATAAAAATGTTAAATAAAAATTAAATAAATAAATGTTAAAAAAAAAAAAATCAGAGCTCAAAGCTATGGCACAGAATGAGATGTCTAACTTGCTACCTTCTTATTGGTTTGAAGGCATGTCCATCCCAATATCTCAACAGAATAGGAACTTGGGAGTCCTTGTTGACTCCTCACTCTCCTTACATCCTCATTTTAATTCCTTAATTCAGTCCTCTTATTATAAAATGTGAATTATAATGCTCAGTTAAACCTTTTCTCAGTACTGCCATGTTTCGTACTATAACTCAGGCATTAATCATCTCCCCATAAGATTACTGGAATGCCGTGTTTCTAAGATTGCCAGCCTGTTCACTTAGGGGTAGATTTACAAAAAATGCGCATTCGCGTACTTTTGTTGGCGCACCAGTCGCTGGATTTTAGTAGATACGCGCGTAGCCGCGCGTATCTGCTAAAATCCAGGATCGGCGCGCGCAAGACTGCCGATTTTGTGCAGCCGGCGCGCGCCAAGCCGCGCAGCCTGCCTCCGTTCCCTCCAAGGCCGCTCCAAAATCGGAGCGGCCTTGGAGGGAACTCGCTTTCGCCCTCCCCTCACCTTCCCCTCCCTTCCTCTATCTAACCCACCCCCCCGGCCCTATCTTTGTCCGGGGATTTACGCCTCCCGGAGGGAGAAGTAAATCCCCGCGCGCCAGCGGGCCGCTAGCGCGCCGAGACGCAACCCGGGGGCGGTTCCGGAGGGCGCGGCCACGCCCCCGGACCGCCCCGGGCCGAAACCACGCCCCCGGGCCCGCCCCCGAAACGCCGCGTCCCGCCCCCCAAATGCCGCATCGATCGGCCCCACCCCCGACACGCCCCTGACAAAAAACCCCGGGACTTACGCGAGTCCCGGGGCTCTGCGCGCGCCGGCAGGCCTATGGAAAATAGGCGCGCCGGTGCGCAAGGCCCTGCTCGCATAAATCCGGGCGGATTTACGCGAGCAGGGCTTTAAAAACCGCCCCTTAGGTCTTTACAACGTATCCAAAATTCGGCTGCCTGTCAAGAATCTGGTACAGCGCTGCACAATCATACATCCCCCAGTGTTATTCAAGCTCCACTGGCTTCCCATCACCTTTCAAGTGTGGTTTTAAAATTCTCTGCCTGGTTTTCAAAGCACTTATAATGTGAGCCCTTGCTGCCTTACTTCTGATGTTCAGAAGCACCACCCAATATCAGCATCTCAAACCTTCTGGAAGTGTCACCCCTCAGATTAACTAAACTTTCGACAATTCGGGGAAGAATGTTTAGCACAGCTGCCCCCATGGTTTGGAATGATCTACTAAGGGGTTAAGAGCAGAACTGATTGGGGGAGTCAAGATGGCCGCCGACTGAGAAGCGTTTTGCAAGAGTTCTCCCTCTCCGGATTACCTGTTTGGATTTAATTTGCTCTATAATGCCTCATACAAAGTGGAAGGCCAAGCTGAGGGAGAACATTACTAGCTCTTCCTCATTGGACTTACATCACTCCCGGATTGAGGGTTTTTTTGCAGCAACACCAGCAATTACTCCGGGAGCGATAGCCGATGTGGGGATTGAAGCTGAGCAAACACCGCCCCCAAGGCTGAAGAGATCTCTCATAGCCCTGGAGCGCCGACCACACCATCTCCCCCTCACCATGGTTTGCCGGTGCTCTTGGACCTCTCATCGGCCTCTTTCGCGGTGAGCTGGGGAGCACCAAATTTGGAACAAGTGGTAACACAGGAAGCTGGGAACTTTGTTTCATTTCCTGCGATGGTGGTTCCAGTTATTGCCAAAAAGGAGTGCCCTGCTCTGGGGGGCTACTGGAATGGCTGCTCTTCCAGCTTTGGCTCCAATATCGGCCCCATTCGGTGATCTGGGAGGGGGGGGAAGTACTGTACTGAGTGGAAGCAATGTGGCATTAAACACTCTGATTTCAAAAATTGGGCTTGATAAACCTCCTGTGATTACCCTAGAAGTTGTTTGGAACGCTTTAGTGTCTCTTGAAGCTTCTCTCTCCTACTTAACTAAAGCTATTTTGGATACTAACCATCAAGTTTTGGCTAATGCTAATTTGATTTCTTCTTATGGAACTAAGTCGGAGGCTACGGATGCCTGGGCTGTCTCGATTGAGAAGTTCAGCAAGCATGGTTCAGTCTGAACGGATTACATTCTACGAAGCTTGAGAACATGGAAAATTCCCTGAGAAGTCTCAATTTAAGACTTCTAAATTTTCCTATTATAAAATTGATTTCATCTCTAGATCTTTTTAGAAGTTATATTTCTCAAGTTCTCAAAATTCCAGCAGCTGCAATGCCGGTAATAACCAAGGTAATATTATTTGCCACAACCTGAAGAAGATGCCAGTGGAAATTTGCCTCAAGAATCTATTTTTGATCTTACAAACATTCTTGAATCTTCGTAAGACACTGAGATTTCTCAGAGAGGAACTTTGTTAAAATCATTTGCCTTTTTGTCCGATAGAAATAATGTTCTTAGGTTTTTCTTTCATAACAAATTACTTTTATTCTATGGGCAGAAACTATGGATTTATTCTGATGTTACTAGAGCAACCCAACTTTGTAGGAAAAGATTTCTTTATATGCGTCCTGAAGTGTTATCTAAGGGAGTCAATTTATTTTGCGATATCCTTGTAAGTGCCTATTAGACATCTTTGATGTATGCATGTATGTATTCTTTGAACTGTCTCAACTCCGGTCGTTCTCAGATTTGCATGCTTAGTAGTCACTCCTTTACAGGATCGGCTATTTCGAAATATAACTGGTGTTTTGTCTTCTCATCTTTCTTATTTTCATGATACTTATTCGCACTATTCTCCTTGATCTCCATCTTTTTCCTTTCTTACATTTGAGGAATGATTAGTTGTTTTGCTTATTCACTTTTGTATTTTGTTATATATTTGTTTGCATATCTCAGGTTTTCTGTAACAAGGAATTCTTGTGTTTATTTGAAATGCATGAAAAACTAAAACAAACAAAAAGAGCAGAAAACCGATTTATACTCCAGTTTAAAAGCTCCCTGAACCAGAATAAATTCCTCTGGGATCTGATCCGACATTATTAACTCAAGGAGAAATTTGTCTCTATCATCCAAACCTTCCCTCGCTCAACTTCACAACATAGATGTTTAGTGCTTGCTAGTCACTTCACTATTACTACCTAACAGGCCGATACAGTACAGTGCGCTCCAACGGAGCGCACTGTTAGCCTGCTATTGGACGCGCATTTTCCCTTACCCCTTATTCAGTAAGGGGAGGAAAACGCGCATCCAACCCGCGGCACCTAATAGCGCCCTCAACATGCAAATGCATGTTGATGGCCCTATTAGGTATGCGCGCGGAAAGTGCACAGAAAAGCAGTAAAAAACTGCTTTTCTGTGCACCCTCCGACTTAATATCATAGCGATATTAAGTCGGAGGCCCCGAAGAGTAAAAAAAGTAAAAAAAAAAAAAATTTGAATTCTGCCCGCGGCTGTCGGGCCGAAAACCGGACGCTCAATTTTGCCGGTGTCCAGTTTCCGAGCCCGTGGCTGTCAGCGGGCTTAAGAACAGATGCCAACAAAATTGAGCGTCGGCTGTCAAACCCGCTGACAGCCGCCGCTCCTTTTACCCGTATCTACCGCCAGACCTAATTTAAATACTGAATTGCACGCACTGGCAAGTGGCCGGTGCGCATGCCGGGAGAGCGGGCATTCGCCCGCTCTCCCGCAGACTTTACTGTATTGGCCCGTATGGAGGTTGAAGGCAAACCTTTAACCAGAAGAGCTTACAAATTCATATGGAAATGTTTTCCTTCCTGAAGTCAAAGAAAATCCCCGAATCCATTCAGCTGTGAGCCAAGGGAGTTGCTACAATACTTATTCTCCTTCTTCTGGTCGGTTCTCAGCACATCAATGGTCAAAGTATACCTCAGTGCCACAGCGATTTATCATGTTCAAGTGGTTGGAAAATCAATATTATTCATCCTTTAATATCAAAGTTCATGGAAACGTTTGTGGCAAACAAAACCTCCATAGCCAAGACCACCAATGCCATTTGGACCACATACGGTGTTGGCGCAGCTCATGGAGCCCTATTACGAAACTGTTGGAATTGGCTTAATTGAAGTTCTCACAAGGAAAGACTACTCCTAGCTACCATTACGTCAGCTGGAAGAAAGCAAAATGCTTACCTGTAATAGGTGTTATCCCAGGACAGCAGAATCTAGTCCTCACATATGGGTGACATCACTGGACGAGCTGCCCTATCGCAGAAAACTGTCAAGTTTCTAGAAACTTTTTGACTGGCACACTGAGCATGCCCAGCATGCCATGATCCCTCGAGCCACAGGGGTCCTCCCTTCAGTCTCGTTTGTAGCAATAAGCTTAGCAAAAATAAAACAAAACTTTTTCGGACCCAACTCCGCGGGGGTGGTGGGTGGATTTCGTGAGGACTATATATCCTGCTGTCCTGGGTGGTAACACCTATTGCAGGTAAGCAATTTTGCTTTATCCCAGGACAAGCAGGATGATAGTCCTCACATATGGGTGATTAGCAAGCTACAGGCTGACTCGTATTTAGTTTGGACCAACAGCGTACAACTTGTGCAACAGGCACAACAACTGGAGAACTGTTGGCTAAAATTGAGGAAGCCTGAAATCACAGCAGGTTGGATGTGGAAGGAGTTAGGGTTATACTGGAAACAAGTTCTGTAAGACAGATTGTCTGTAAGCTGAATCTTGTCGTCCTTCCTTGTCCAAACAGTAATGTGCTGCAAAGGTGTGAAGAGAACTCCATGTTGCAGCTTTACAAATGTCAGCAATTGGTACTGAACGATAATGTGCTACTGAGTTGACATTGGCTCTGACTGAGTGCACCTTTACTCGTCCCCGGAGGGGAAATGCCTGCTTTGTCGTAACAAAACTCTATACAATCTGCTAGCCAGTTGGAGAGAGTTTGCTTGCCCACTGCCTTACCCGGTTTGTTTTTATCAAAAGAAAGAGCTGGGTGGATTTCCTATAGGCTACAGTGCAGTCTAAGTAAAATGCAAGTGCACATTTACAGTTTAAGGTGAGCAAGACCCTCTCCCCTTGGTGAGAGTGAGGTCTTGGGAAGAATGTGGGCAAGACTATGGACTGATTCAAGTGGAAATCCGTAACCACCTTAGGAAGAAATTTAGGGCGAGTATGGAGAACCACTCGGTCATGTAGAAATCTTGTGTATGGTGAGTATGTGACAAGTGCTTGTAACTCACTAACCCGTCTAGCAGAGGTAATAGTTACTAGGAAGAGAACTTTCCATTTAAGAAAATTAACATCACAGGAATTAATGGGTTCAAAAGGAGAACGCATGAGTCTTGTTAGTACTACATTACGGTCCCATTCTGTGACTGGAGGCTGTAAAGAGGGTTTTAGTTGAACTAAACTTCTCAAAAACCTACTGATTAGGGGTTGCCCTGATATAGGGGCATCCCCTATTCCCTTGTGGTATGCCGAGATAGCACTCAAATGTACCCTGACCGAGGAAGTTTGGAGACCAGAGTCTGAAAGGTACCAGAGACAGTCTAATAAAGATGATGTGGGGCAGGAAAGGGGTCAATACTTTTTTCTGTGCACCACGTGGCGAATCTTTTCCACTTATAACAATAGGATTTTCGTGTGGAAGGCTTTCGTGACATTAGTTGAAAGATTGAGTGGTTGCAGGATCAAGCTTTCAACATCCAGGCTGTGAGGGATAGGATTTGAAGGCTGGGATGGCACAACCTGCCCTGGTCCTGAGTTATGAGAGTGGGTGCTGAGCCCAGGCGAATTAGTTCTCTGATCGAGAGGTCGAGAAGTATGGGAAACCATACTTGTCGAGCCCAATATGGGGCTATGAGTATCACTGACCCTTTGTCCTGTTGTAGCTTCATTAGAGTCTTTGTTATGAGCGGTATCTGAGGATATGCGTACAGGAGGCCTGAGTTCCAGGGGCAAGCAAAGGCGTTCATGGCTAACTGGTTTCTCTACCTGTGGAGGGAGCAGAATCTGTGCACTTTGTAATTCAGTTCGGATGCAAAGATGTCTATTGTTGGTTGACCCCAATGTTGAAAGATTCTGGTCGTTACCTATGGATCCAGGAACCATTCATGGGGATGGAACAGATGACTGAGGCGATCTGCAAGTACGTTGTGTATGCCTGCTAGATAAGTGGCCCGGAGAAACATGAAATGTGTTAGGGCCCAGTCCCAAATCTGCGCGGCTTCCTGGCAAAGGAGATAAGAGCTTGTACCTCCCTGTTTGTTCATGTACCACATGGCAACTGTGTTGTCTGTTTATATGAGGACAGTCTTGTGTGAAAGGCAGTCCTTGAATGCATATAGAGCATAACGTATAGCTCGAAGCTCTAGGAAGTTGATTTGAAATGTTGCTTCGAGTTTTGTCCAAGTACCTTGAGTCTGAAGATTGTCTACATGTGTTCCCCAACCTAATGTGGATGCATCTGTAGTTAAGGTCACTTGTGGAACTGGTTGTTGAAATGGTAGACCTGTTAGCAAGTTGTTCATGTTCGTCCACCAGAGGAGTGATGAACGTAACTGGTGGGTTATTTGAATTGGAGACGACAGTGGTTGAATGGCTTGGATCCATTGTGATCTCAAAGTCCATTGTGTTACTCTCGTGGCTAGTCTGGCCATAGGGGTGACATGAACCGTAGAAGCCATGTGACCTAGAATGAGGAACTGATGGGCAGTTGCTGTTTGCCTTGTGTGCAGAGAGCTCGCTAAAGTGGATAGAGTCTCTGCACGGTCCCTTGGGAGGAAGGCTTTGGATACGGTTGTGTTCAATTCTGCTCCGATGAATTGTAGAATGCAAGATGGTAGAAGATGGGATTTTTTGTAATTGATTAGAAATCCCAATGAATGAAGCAGATTGTGCGTTTGAGGGAGTCGAGAGCTCCTTGTCTTGATTGACTCTTTATGAGCCAGTAGTCAAGATATGGGAATACTGTTATAATTAGTGAGGTTTGGGTGGACCCTTGGACACTGTGGCAGCTGACCATGCCCACGGGGGGGGGGGGGGGGGGGGAAGTCCCCTGTGTGTCCAGGCTCAGCTCTGGACACACAGAGATTATATCTTTATTTAGACAGTTTGAGAAGCCCCAGATGGGTGGCAGTAGTGAGTAGGAAGATGTTAGCCCGGCTGGGCTAGTATTCCCAAGGGCGCTGGAACAGCGGTTCCTCCGGTAGCAGTGCTTGTCGTGGAGAGAAACTCAGAAAGTGAGTACAATAGAACATTCAACAGCAGTCCCAAATATGGAGATAGCCCCGAGATAGGGAGAGCTGCCCTCGAGGAGCGAGTACCAGATCCCTGGAAGCAGAGAGACTCGTTGGCTAAGTACTCACACAGCGGTTCCACGGAGGAGATGGCACTGGCGCTGGAACGGAGGCAGGCCCTGGAGGAGTGAGTACCTGGTTCCAGGGAGATAGCTCTGAGGAGTGGATGATGGTAGTACTCACTGATGGTGTCTGTAGCGAATTCTTCCAAGTAGAAGAGGAGATAGATGCAGGCAGCAGGTCAGGGAACATGGACCTTCGAGGAGCGAGTAACCGGTTACCTGATAGCGACCTGAAAGAAGTAAAAGAGGCCCCGAGGAGCGGGTACCCCATTAGCAGAAAGAGTCCAATGGAAGTTGGAAAGGCAGAATAGCTGGGTATGGAGAGCGACTCCCATCATAAGATTCCCCCTTGCTAACTCAACGGCTAGCAATAAACTGTAGGCTTAAATATCTGGGCAGCGCAACGTAATCACAGGGGGATGCCCCTGAGGAATGTGCCAATGAGGAAATAAGAATGAGGGCTTCATGGTGCACGCGCCCTAAGGTACCTGTAGAACATTGGTGGGAGGCAGCGCCCAAGCCGGTCCGGGGACGCTGGAGAGGGACGGCAGGCGGACACTGCAGCAGCCAGGCATCCATGAAGAGCAGGAGGAGCTGCAAAAAAGGAAAGGTAGGTGAAGTGAAGCCGTCGGGAAGTGACGGTCGCAACAAATACATGTATGTTTTCTTTGATTAGATGGGCCGCTGCCACAGCTATGCATTTTCTGAAAACTTTTGGTGCTGAGGCAAGTCCAAATGGCAGCACTCCGTACTGAAATGTTTGTGACCCACTAGGAAATGGGGTCACAAACTTGAAGATCCAGACAACAGAGCCAGTCTCCCATTTGAAGTAGAGGAAGCATGGTGCCTAAGGATACCATCCTGAACTTTTCCTTCCGTAGAAATTTGTTGAGTTTTCAAAGGTCTAAGATGGGACGAAAGCCTCCTGTTTCTTTGGAATGAGGAAATAGCGGGGAAGAGAATACTCTGCCCTGCTGAGGTCAGGGAACTGGTTCCACGGCCCTGGCGCTCAGGAGGGTGGATAATTCTGTTTGCAGAAGTGAGGAATGATTTTGTGCTACACAAAACGAGCTTGGTGGGGGTGTTTGGGAGAGTACCCATTGATCTGTGGTGATGTGCGACCAATTGGACGAAAATATGAGATCCGATCTCCTACAGGTAGGTTTGGGGTCGGGTTGGTGGAGAGGCTGCTGTCCTCTGGCAGGATTTCAAAATCCTGATGCAGGGCCTGTCTGAGGAGGAGGTTGGGTCCTAGGTGCTCTTGGTTGTCTAGCTTGGCCTCTCTGGGCTGGTCTGGATGCGCTGCCACAGGGTGCTGGGGGATAGTATCTCCTTGGCCTATAATAGGGCTTTCTAGAGTCTTTCCTGGCTGGTCGTCGTGCAGAAGACTGTGACTCTGGTGGAACACAAGAGAGTTGACGTATAGTCTCCGAATGTTCTTTCAGCTGTGTTACAGCATCCTGTACTTTCTCTCCAAAGAGATTATCTCCTGTACAGGAAGGTCTGCTAATTTTTCCTGCATTTCTGACCTAAGGTCTGAAGCTTTCAGCCAGGCCCATCTACGAGCACAGATTCCTGTTTGCAGCCATTCTGGACGATGTTTTTGAAACTGTCATAGGCTGCTCAGACCTCATGTTTCCCAGCTTCTAGGCCTTTATAAATGATATTATTAAAGGAATCCTGGAACTGTTGAGGAAGTGAATCTGACAGCTCTTGAATTTGCTTCCACAAATTGCGCTGGTACTGAGTCATATATCACTAATATGACGCAATTCTGGAAACCAGCATGGACCCTTGAAACACTTTTCGGCCAAGAGTGTCCAAAAACTTCTGATCCTTTCCAGGAGGTGTAGATGAGTGTGGTCGGATTCTCTTCGATTTTTTTTGGGCCGACTCTACTACAACAGACTGGTGCGGAAGCTGAGTTTTCTGAAAACCTGGAATATGTTGCACCAGGTAAGTGGCATCAGTCCGCTTGTTTACTGGTGGTATGGTACAAGGGTGTTCCTATAGTCTGTGCAGGAGATCCATGAGTACTTCATGTACAGGGATTGCCAGAACTTCTTTAGGAGGATCCACAAATTGTAAAACCTCTAGGGTTTTTTGTCTGGTGTCCTCTTCTGTCACTAACTGAAAAGGGATGGTATCTGCCATTTCTCTTACAAAAATGGAAAAAGAGAGGTCCTCTGGAGGGGACTTTCTCCTCTCTTCCAGAGGGGATGAATCCGATAAAATATCCTCTGATGAAGTATCGGTGTCTCCCTCATCCCAGGTGTCCGAAGAAGGTCGTCGAGGAGGAGTAGAGCGAGGGTGGGATGGTGGCATCAAAGGCATCGATCGTTTCATTGGTGGCATCGATGGACTCAATGGAGAAAAGGAAGGTCTCTGATGTGAAATCCCCAATGGTTCTGGTATTGGTTCAGACATTGGTAAACGTTTTCAGACATCATTGTCCCCAGGACTGGGAATTGGAGTCTTTGATCCCAATGGTAATGGCTGAACCGGAATGGCACCGATAAGAGCATCTAGCTTGGCTAGTATCGGTGCCAATAGTGTCAAATCAGGCATCGGCGATGGTATCGGCACCAATGATGGAATTGGTGTTAGTGCCGGTATCTGTGCCGGTGATGGAATCGGCACTGGTGAAGGAATCGGTGCCGGTAATAGCATTGATGGAATCTCCCGTAGAGCTTCTCTAACTGTCTGGTGGATGTAACCGTTCAGTTCTGCCCTTATAGCTGGTGATGTCACAGCAGCTATAGGGGGTGGCAGCGAAGGTGGAACCGGCTCTTCCACAGATTTCTGTGGTGGCACGGTACCCAGCAACGATATCAGTGGGGATTGCCTGGGAGTGATAGGCATCGAGGGTATCGATGACTCTTCTATCCGAGGCTTTTTCGGAGTCAGAAAAATTGTACTCACCGAATAATGGAAAAAGGGAGACCCCTTTGGCGAGGATAACTTTGAAAAACTCGTGAATTTTTTCTGTTGAGAAAAATAGTGTGTGAAAACTACCACACAGGGCTCCTTCACCGCGAGGCTAACAGCAGCGTGGAAAAAAGAAGACTGAAGGGAGACCCCTGTGGCTCAAGGGATCATAGCATGCTGGGCAGGCTCAGTGTGTCAGTCAAAAGCTTCTAGAAACTTTGACAGAAAGTTTTCCGCAATAGGGCTCTGTCCAGTGATGTCACCCATATGTGAGGACTATATCCTGCTTGTCCTGGGATAATCAGTGAACTCCAGGCATTAGTGCATTACTCATCTACATGCAGTTTTTCAACAATAGAGTGGTGCTCTACACTCAATCCAAGTTTCTACCAGTTACTGTTCACCCAGTAATCCACTCTCCATGGTGGAAGCCATGTTGATTTTTTTTAGTATCACTCCATTGCAACCCTTAGCTTGGGACTCCATGCATCATGGCTTATTCAGTCCTGATTGTTAATGGAGAAAGAAAGTTTGCTTAATGTAAACAGGGTTCTCCATAGACAGCAGGTTGAATTAGCCATGCTTAATACCCACAAGTTTTAGCAGATTACACTAAATCTACAAATTTTAGCGGAATACCACAATACACTCATAAACAAACTCAATTTAACAACTAGCACAAACAGAGTCTATCATTGCTTCCAGTACTCTACAACTTGGGTCTCCCTTGCCCACTAAATTATGCAGTATTTACAATATGGTTGTAGAGTAATGGAAAAATGATAGACTCTGTGCTAGTTGTTAAATTGAGTTTGTTTATGTATGTAACTATTATGAGTGTATCGCTGTAATCCGCTAAAACTTCATTTAGTGTAATCTGCTAAAACTTGCGGATATTAAGCATGGCTAATTCAACCTGCTGTCTATGGAGAACCCTGTTTACGTTAAGCAAACTTTCTTTCTCCATCGACAAGCAGGGCTGAATAAGTCATGACATATGGGGAGTCCCAAGCGATAGCCTCCTTGTCACCACCTTCGAGGCTATCGCTTGGGCGGCCATCCTGATAAAGTCATATAAAGTATCTGATAGAAAGATAACTCCAGATTTTATCCTTGCTGTATCATCGAACTCCGGTAGCTGTTGCATCCAGCATATCACCACCTGTGCTGCATAGCCCCCCTAAACAGAGGCCTGCATGACAACGGCATCAATAGAAAAGGCTTGCTTCAATACCACTTCAATCTTTCTATCCTGGGGGTCTCTCCATGCTGTCCCACCTTTCACTAGTATAGTCATTTTGCAGGTGACTGCTGAAACCAAGGCAACACTCTTGGGGATCCTCAGAGTATTTTTGTCTTATACCCTTACGTCTACCCCTCTTTTGACCCTCCCCCCCGCGGAGAATCCCATTGTTTTAGCATCATGCTTTATAAAACTATGCAAGGAGATGGTCTTCGGGGGGTTTCGGACTCCTTGTAGGATAGGGTCCCCTTCCATCTGGTCTTGCCCCTGGTGACTACAATCTTAAGAGCTGTCATCACACTGCAGATTAGTGCAGACAATCCCTCTCTGTGGAACAGATGTACAGCTAAGGACTTTTCCTCCTCAGAGGAGCATTCCCCTTCTTCTAGGGACCCTACGGGCACGAAGCATGCTGTGTAGGTACATTACAATACTGTTCAGTTGTTTTTCAATGGCAAAAAGCTAAATAATTTTTTTAAATATATTTTTTTGAAAAGCTCAATGATATGTGATTGATTTGAATTAATTGTATTAAAAGAAATTAAAAATGAATTAAAGAATAAAAAATATAATAAAGAATAAAATAGGAGGAAGGGGGAAGAGACTGCAGTACTCACTAGAATAAAATGTCATCTAGTGAGTTTAAATTTCTGCACCAAGTTCTTTTTCCTCTTCAATATTTTATGGTGGACTATGTTTGAAATTTGTAAGGTTTTTTTTGAAGATTTTGTATATTGATATATTCCTCACCTTTTTTCCTGTTTCTCTATCCTTAGAAAAATGAAAGAGGCGGGGTAGACTTGGGAATGCTTTCATCCCTGGCCTCTGCATGGCGCAAAAGGCCTAATGCATCAGAAACACAGACTCTGGTGAAAAGGTTCCTTTGGTATTCCTAGGAAGTCCTTCCTGAGGATCCGAACAAACAATGCCCCCCCCCCACCCCCAGGCTTAGTCTTTGCCCCCGGCATAGGATGTTTCAGAGAGGGGCCTGGCCACAAAAATGCAAGGGACATCTGACCTCCCAACTAGGGCCACTGACTCTGCTCCCCACAGTTCTTCCCCCAGTAGTCTGCCTAATTCTCCCTGCTCCTCCACCTTTTTTTTTTTTTTAAGTTACCAGTAGGGCTGTGTCTGCCCCCCAAAGGCTTGCAAGCCTGTGTACTGAGGCTGCCTGGAGCAACCAAGCCGTAATGCGCCTCCAATATGTGTCATAGGCTTAGTTGCTGCTGTTTACTGACTGCCATGGCTTGAAAGGGCCTTAACGTGTGCTTTAAGGCACCAAGGCTGCAAGTGGCCCTAACACTGCCAACTGCTGATCAACATCAAAATAAAAAGAGCTGCTACTGCCGCCTCCCAAGCCAGCGGATGCGCCATTGAATATTCCTGGCTATTTTAAAGTTAGTCGGTTATATCTAACCGGCTAACTTTAGGACAGTCATACAGCTAACTCTGCTTCACCCGGAAACGCCTCCCGCCTGCAGCTGGAATGCCCCTGACTTATGCAGCTAAATTCTAGCCGCATACAGCAATGAATATCGTTGGGAAACCATTTAGATGGATAATTTTTCAGTTATCCGTCTAAATGGCTTTTTAATATCAACCTCTATGTTTCTACAAGCTCAGCTCAGGAAGCTTCAGGGGAGAGAAGGGGGAAGGAGAAAGAAAGAAGGAAGGGAAGTCCAGCCCCTGCTTTGCTAATATCTCTGTTCTCGCGCTTCTCCCTGCACCTCCCCAAAGGAAGGCTGGAACCCCCTCTACCAGAGTTGCTCGGCAAAACCCCTCAGAGTAACAGGAGCAGGCCCAAGAGAAGCAGGAAATTATATCCCTTAGGAGGCCATCACTGGGGGAAGTAATCCCTAAGGCAGTTGCTACAGAGCCAATAGTCTCAACCAGGTCAAAACCTAACTAAGACTCTGCAAGCTGAATTAAAGAACTGTCCTCACTAGTCTACACCTGCTAAAGATAGATTCTACTGGTAACGGCCAGAGGCCACGCCTGCCTTATACATGGATTTGATGTTACAAGCGAGAAAAAGAAGATATGTCCTCTGACTCCAGCAGCTATGAAGAGAGAATTCCCATAATTTTGACTGGTCTAGAAGGAAGGTAAGGAACTTGTGTTTCCAGAGATGGTCTAAGACCTGATAGATCCGCTAATCATTCTCTGTCAGATCTTCAGAAAATGTGTCATCTGGATGTATAACTATGTTCTGATATCTAGCATAACAAAATATTTCATTCACCAGCTGGCCGGCACCATCTTTAAAGATGGCTGCCGCCATCGTAAAGATGGCCACCGCCGTATTTAAAGATGGCCACCGTATTTAAAGATGGCCGCTGGCCATCCAGTGCTCCTACCATGTGACAAGAGCCGGCCAATGGTACGGATACCCTGTCATATGGTAAGGGCAAAGGGCCATTGGCGCCATCTTTATGAGTGGCAGCTGATGGCCCGAGAACGGGAGATCGCTCCCGGAACCACCACTAGACCACCAGGTAATTTTAAAATGTTTTGGGGGGCTCGGGAGGGTGGGGGAAGCTAAGGGGTCGTTTTTAAAGGGTCGGGTGGGTTTGTTTTTTTTTTTTATCGGGCCATCAGCGCCATTTTTGAGTGGCAGCCAAAATGGCGCCGATGGACCGAGAGCGGGAGATCGGTCCCCCTGCCCCCACTGGACCACCAGGTACTCGTAAAAAGTTTTTGGGGGGTTCGGGAGGGTGGGGGAAGGTAAGGGGTTAATTTTAAAGGGTCGGGCCTCACTAAAAAAAAAAAATGATGTGAATCGGAACCAATTCCGATTCACATCACCCACGATCAGATTTCCCCCCCCCCCTCTAGCCGAACCCGATCGTCTTCACATCTCCACTGATTACTGTAATGCCCTTCTACTAGGATTACCCCACACCACAATAAGACCTCTACAGGTATTACAAAACACAGCTGC
The DNA here is from genome assembly GCF_901001135.1 of Rhinatrema bivittatum. Classification (NCBI taxonomy): domain Eukaryota; kingdom Metazoa; phylum Chordata; class Amphibia; order Gymnophiona; family Rhinatrematidae; genus Rhinatrema; species Rhinatrema bivittatum. Next base: position 242,226,073 of record NC_042622.1, read on the forward strand.
AAGAATTTTAACTGGTAAAAGTAAAAGAGACCATATCACCAAACCCTAATTGAACTACACTGGCTACCCATTGAACAAAGAATTCAATCAAGACTCTTTGCACCATACATAAATTAATGCACGATGAAAAGGCAGAATGGCTGAACACAGCCCTTCACGTACACGTCCCTAATAGAAACTTGAGATCAGCAAACAAAGCCCTACTAACTATTCCCTCAGTAAAAACAGCCAGACTAACGCAAGTAAGGGATAGGGCCCTATCCCTAGCAGGACCTATAATATGGAACACAGTGCCTTTAGAAATCAAAACACAAAGAGACATCAAAGCATTCAAAAAAAGTTTAAAAACATGGCTATTTAAGCAAGCATACCACAAAGGGAATGAAGAGTAGAATCCAGGGAATTGTATGATGCAGTCCGAAGAACTCCCACACACACACACACATCAGTTTACTCGAATGGTGTGTGTGTGTGTATATATTTTATTTTACTTTACCTCTATTAGATTGCAACCACAGAGGACCAGACTTAAGTGTTAATTTATCTTATCGCCGATATACTTAAAGTAGACATGACTTATCACAACCACTAAGTAATATTTAATATGAAACTATGTTACAGTATTTGATGGCACCTGTTTAGTTAATATAATTCAACACATTTAAGTTTGAAATTATGTGCCTTACTGTGAACCGTTGTGACGGCAACTAGCTTAACGACGGTATAGAAAAGATTTTAAATAAATAAATAAAAAATAATTGGGAGGCAGGAGGGGTAGCCATATCTTCCTGATACATGTATTGGTGGTGGATACCTGGACCCTTGGAGACTGGCACAGTTTCTGGGCCACTGGTGAGGATAAGCACTCCTCTCCATGGGACCACTTCTGGGGATTCATAGCCGCAGCTGAACTATCCCCACCCTCAGCATTATGCACCAACGGAGACCAATGCTGATGCTTCTGAGACTTCCCACATTGCCAGCGTTGAAGAGGTAGAACCCCTTGCCTTTGATCAGAGGTAGAACCCCTTGCCTTTCCCTCCACTCCTTGATAAATTTTAAAGCCACTTACACACGACGTTTCAACACAAGTATATATTGTATAAAGAGCAGGTGTCAAAAAAATTGTTCACAACATTTATCAAATAAGTTTGTATAAGGTCGTATTGAAAGCTCAAATAATTTTATATCCCAGCGATCGAGCAGCAGCTCCTGATTGATCGATCATAGGTTTAATCGCTACAGCAGTGGCATTGATTAGTTTTGGTTTGATCAGGAACAGCCAGGCAAAGGCCTGTTTTTCAGGGCTCTATTGGTGCTCAACATTAAGGAACCAAAGCTCTCCTGTGAAGCCGATGCATCCCCCTTAACCATTGTAACTCCAAGCTCCTTCAAAGCATCAAACTACCTGAAGTGCTTCTCCATCTGGTCCAGTCGAGATCGCTGTCCCTTCGATTTCATGTTCACACACAGGTGACATCTCTGGACATCATGTGATTCCCCCAGGCATTAGGATACATCTATCATGAGGATCAGTGATGGACATAACCCTAGAGCACAGAAAGCTTGCTGGAATTTTCTAGACCCAGCCAACTGGAAATCAAGAGAGGTAAAGTTGAACTCTATAATGGCAGGGAAATCAATGCCTACTGGGCACCGATGATGCGCCAACCCACCACTGAGATGGAAAGAAAACGTATCTAAGGAAACTACACAGAGACAGAACAAGACAACAGGACCAGACAAATGATCCTGTGATCCAAAAATGGCCGAAACACAGGCCTAGGCGCAGGAGAATGAGGAACCACAAGTGGTGGGCTCTGTGGCAAGCAAGAGACTGAAGGGGCCCCCATATGGATGCATATGTTGACATACACTCCCATACACTCTCCTCTTACCCTACAGTCTGCCTTAATTTTCCTTTTAAACTTTATATAAATAAAACAGTTGAAGGCATATAATCACCTCGCTTTTACAGTTTTATTCGATAACATATTGTTTTAATATTTACAAAATAACAGTTTTTGTCTCTGTTAGCTAGTATTTTTATCTAATTGTAATGTAACCTTGTTTTTATTCTTCTTGTTTTACAAATTTATGTAAACCATTGTGATGGTTCCTGAACGATGGTATATAAAAATTATTAAATAAATAAAGTTCTAGAAAATCTGACATAAAAGTTCCAGGCCAGGCTCCATTGGAAGATGTCATCCACTTGAGAGGAGTGACATTCTGCTTGTCCTCAGAGAATCCAGTTTTTCCAGGATGAAAACAGCTAGAGTCCAACTCAACACCATCCCATGCTTTAAACTGAATAGGCAATTAGCAAGGACAAATCGGCTTTCTTACTAACCCTTCACTTAACAAGTGGCCCATGCAATGCAGGTAATACAAGTCAAGCTAGTTTGTTAGGTTGCTGTGGAAGCAACCAGATATGTTGCTGAGTCACAGAAAGATAAAGGAAACATTCCATCAATATTCCCTGAGCTCTTAAACTTGAAAATGAAAAGCTTGACTCCTTGGAGCTCCAAGCTATAACTGTCCTGTGGACACTGCAGACATTAGGGAGGAGGGGTGTTTTCAGTAATGGATTGAAAGCTTTACTTTTCTTAGATTTATTTCCCACCTTTCCAATGACAGTTTAAGGTAGGAAACAAGAATACAAAATACAACAAACATGTAAAACATACATAATACCAATCCAAAATAAAACATATGTCATCAATAAAAATAACAACTTCTTATCAATGGGCACCAATGTAATTTAAGAAGGATCCTTACAATGCTATGTAAACCTCAAAACAAATCCTTCATGATACTTGTATGGCTATTCTTTGTTCAACTCCAAAATCCTCATATAAGAGTGCAAAAGATTAACCATTAACAGGCCAATTTAACAGAAAAATTTTTGTTGGAAGGAGTGGAACGTTTCATATACATTATCATAAATCCCCACCGGGGGTAATATGGCTGTTGATTATAATCATAAACGTCCCACCTCCGACCAATATATGTGATGAATGTGCAAAATGTGCTACTATCCACAAGCTTTTTGTTAAATCATTTTTTTATCTATAACTATAAAACATTATGCATAATTGATAGTGGTGAAACAAATCACTTCAGTTTTAAGTGCAGTCAGACGCTACTCATTAGCCTTGTGTATTGATCCCAACGAAGGGTAAAGAATCTCAACAGCCGCAGATGGCACAACCTAGAATGGCTTAACCGGCAGCCTTGGATAGAGTCCCCAGACTCACGCCAGGAACCTAGCAGGCATGGCCCAACACTGACCGACGATACATCGCAAGAGGATAAACTCCCTGATGAAAGGTCTCAATGTGGACCTGAAACGTGGCTACGTCGGTGACCCTCTCAACCACCAGATAAGTCGGGGTGTTGTTATGAGCTTATTTTTAAGCCATAAGAGACTGCCGGTTAAGCCATTCTAGGTTGTGCCATCTGCGGCTGTTGAGATTCTTTACCCTTCGTTGGGATCAATACACAAGGCTAATGAGTAGCGTCTGACTGCACTTAAAACTGAAGTGATTTGTTTCACCACTATCAATTATGCATAATGTTTTATAGTTATAGATAAAAAAAATGATTTAACAAAAAGCTTGTGGATAGTAGCACATTTTGCACATTCATCACATATATTGGTCGGAGATGGGACGTTTATGATTATAATCAACAGCCATATTACCCCCGGTGGGGATTTATGATAATGTATATGAAACGTTCCACTCCTTCCAACAAAAATTTTTCTGTTAAATTGGCCTGTTAATGGTTAATTTTTTGCACTCTTATATGAGGATTTTGGAGTTGAACAAAGAATAGCCATACAAGTATCATGAAGGATCAATAAAAATAAAACACAACAGGCATTCAAACTAAAATAACACAATCTCATAAAATACAGAGCTCACTGTTCCCACTGGCACCTCCTGTGACCTTGAAGAAATCACTTCATCTCAGATACCCAACTTAGTCTGAACTCTCTTTAGGGAAAGAACTTATCCTCACTATTACAGAGAACTGCATAAGTCTACTAGCATTATAAAATGGCAAGCATTGCTACTGCTTCTTTTTTTTTTTTCCAGGAAGTCCACTGAAAGGGTGTGATGTCTCCATGCACCTTTTCCTTCTCATTAATCTCTGACACATCCCAGCACTCTCATACCAGAACCACAAATGTGGGCTCAAGCGATGATGGGGGGGTCGAATGTTGCTGATACCCACCAATGCCTCCCCCACCAATCTTTAACCCCTCGCCCCTTACCATGGGGGGTGGGCCACGGTGAACCGTCTCTGCATTCGGCTGTCACGGCTCAGCAAGAGCTTCCTGAAAAGCAGGGGCGAGCTGCGAGGGGAGCTCTGGGGCGAGCTGCGAGGAGAGCTGGCGGGAGAAATCAGCAGCGAACTCCTGGGGGCAGGAGCCCCGGCCAGCTGAGGCGCGGCGCAAGACGGGCTCCTTGCCACCCCGGCCTGTTCCCCGGCGGGCAGCATGGCTCAAGCAGGGCTGCGGGTCGGCTCCTTCCAAAACAGCAGACTCCTCGCGAAGCCACCTGAAACTAAGCGCCCCTCCCTCGGTGCAGGCGACGCGGGGTTTCTCTACGGGACAGGTGCGTGCGCGAGCTCCGGGAACGCTCTCACAGCGAAGCTGCCGTCTCCTCTCGGGGCTCCATTCTCCACCCCCCGGCGTGGCGCACGGGGGTCAGTCCGGATCTGGCGCCGGAGTTTTCCTGTTCTCAGCAAGTTTTCAGCGTTGGTGGCAGCACGGACTTTATCCGCCTCACCCCCCCCACCTCGGTAGCGCGGAAGGTGCAAGACTCGCCGCCCTCACATACTTTCTTAAGATTCTTGCTTATGAAAGAAACGAGCGTTTCCCTCTCCTCCCCCTTCTTCGCTGTTGCCAACACAAACTTGACATGTCAAATCAGCTTTACATCTAGAAAAAGCAGCAGCTGTCATGTTACATTTAGGATGAAAACGTAAAACTCTTGTTTTCTTTTTAATTTTTTTTGAATCGATTATTGAGCTGGCCACTTAAAACAAAACAACTTAAAAATAACCATTTTCTCATTCCCATTCTGAATTCTACAACTCTGTTTCTCAGTTTGATATTCTTGAAAGCTCTTCCTACACAGCTGCTCCCACCATTAGGAACTTAAATCAATTAAAAGAATCAACAGAGATGCTGCCTCTGCTGATTGTCATCAGGACTCCCATCACCCTAGGCAAGTGTCTAACCCATCCACATAAAATATAGTAGTATAGGGTGACCACCAAAGGACAGGATCCAGGAAGGAGATTTAACAAAAATAAAATAAGTGCAACGCTATCAGAAATAGAAAAATAGGCCACAAAACAAAGAAAGGAGACCCAGGAGTAAGATCAAGAAATGGACAAATGTAATGTTGAGGAAATACAGGGTTCCTAAATTTAAAATAAAAACAGATCAGGACATGTTGGGCTTTGTAATTGAAAAACTTAGGTCATTTGGATACTATTCAGAAAACTTGTGTAACTGAATTCCGTGGTTTTTCTTCTTTCTATTTTTATAAAAAAAGAGTTTTTAATCCCAGGGAGTAAACTCAAATGGGTGCCGCGTCTCAGATTACTCCTGTACACACTTAAAGACACTTCCTGGAGTGAAATTATTTTTTAAAATGACAGTGCATCCAAAATCCTTTGAGAACGTGGGATTTGTTTTCGCCTGTAGGCATGTTTGTCATACAAATGCCCGCTGTCCTGAATACATTTACACTGTATTGTATAAAAAGATATTCACAATCACAAAAATACCCTCCCCCCCCAAAAAAAAACAAAACAAAAAACATTAAACAGAGAGGTAGGGATTTAAAACCTCATGAAAAATGCAATGGAGATGGGTACATAAGGTCATTAATGATTTTATTTGTGGTTTTATTGATTTATGTTGTTTGTACTGAGGTTTATTTATTTGATTTATATTCTGCTTGTTGGATCTTCAAAGCAGATTACATTCAGGTACTGAAGGAATTTCCCTGTCCCCACAAGGATCACAATCTAAGGACCTGATTCAGTAAGGGTTTTTCCGATAGACACAAAATAGGAGAAAAGTCTTAATGAATCAGGCCCTAAGTTTGTACCTGAGGCAACTGAGGGTAAAGTAACTGGCCCAAGCTCACAAGGAGTGGGATTTGAATTCTGGTTTCCCTGGTTCATAGCTGCTGCACTAACCACTAGGCTACTACTCCACTCCATGATGTATTTTATATTATTTTATTAAGTTTTGTACATTTCATTTTAATTTGGCTGTGCACCACTTTGATAATAAATATTGAACTGTGGTATATTAAGTAAATAAATAATAAAAAATATCTCAAAGAAGTGATTTCAAACCAGAAGAAAAAGCAATTTAATCCTAGCTAAAGCTTGCTCTTCCCATGCCTGTCAGGTTGTGAGAAGTGGCTTCAAAGCAGGGTTGACCATCTGGCTCCACGTTAGGTTGATCCAGGTCAGGTTTTATCCTACTGCATGCTGAGAGATGTAGCTTCCAATTTTCTTAGGAAAAGATCAGTAACTACAATTCCATGCATGAAACAGGGCAAAAGCAGGACTGGATCAGCCTGTTCAAGGTGAGGTGGTAATGCTGCCTTGTCAGTAGAGGATCATTCCTGACTTCAGGCCTCTGTGGGCCCAAATGAAAGGATATGAGCGCATCCCCTATGCCAGGCTTACACCGTGACAACCCAAAATCAAGTTGCCTATTTTTTTGTGCAGCGTCTGCAGAAGCAGAGTCTGACTCTGGCCTTGGCAATGCATGAGGGGCTTTTGATGCTGATTTTCCAGCCTGAATGTGCACTGGGCTGTATTCACAAACATTTCAGCACCATAATATTTGTTGAACAAGAGGCTGGCTCCAGGTTTGGTAGTTACAGCGTTGGGAGATTTATAAACAGGAAGCCGAGACAGTTACAATGAACAGACCTTTCAGAGTCTTTCCCGACCCAGGCTAATCTCAGCATGCGTAGGTAGAATGCCAGAAGGGAGCTTTTGTGAAGATTAGAAAAGGTCAAGCCCAATCTTACTAATATCCAAAAACCACCACCAGCACAGGGCTTCCGAGTGACCCAGTTTCCAGAGGAAAGCTTTAGACCAGTCTGGGTTTTCAGACACCTCCCCCCACCACAATGCATTTTTGGCACCTGTTGTGCTGATTTAAAAAATAAAAGAAGGACTACAAATAGCATGGGACAGGGGATGCAAGTACAAAATCCTGGACTGGCCAAAAAAGGAAATCTCCCTCTGGGAACCAGGCCACTTAGCACAGGAGGGACCCTAAGTTTAATGCACTCATGCGGTTGGGTTAGGCTGAAGGATGACTGATTGCCCAACAGACTCCTTCACTCCACATGATAATCCAGTCTTCTGCCTCCACTATTGCAGCATCCCCCATCACACTCACCTTCTTCAAAATCAAACTGCACAGAATGGCAGTTACTACCCTTAACACAATGCATGGGGATAACCTACATGGAGCGGCAATTACTACCCATAACAGAACGCATGGGGATAACCTACATGGAGCGGCAATTACTACCATAACAGAACGCATGGGGGTAACCTACATGCAACGGCAATTACTACCCATAACAGAACGCATGGGGATAACCTACATGGAGCGGCAATTACTACCCATAACAGAACGCATGGGGATAACCTACATGGAGCGGCAATTACTACCCATAACAGAACGCATGGGGGTAACCTACATGGAGCGGCAATTACTACCCATAACAGAACGCATGAGGGTAACCTACATGGAGCGGCAATTACTACCATAACAGAACGCATGAGGGTAACCTACATGCAACGGCAATTACTACCCATAACAGAACGCATGGGGGTAACCTACATGGAGCGGCAATTACTACCATAACAGAACACATGGGGGTAACCTACATGGAGCGCCAATTACTACCCATAACAGAACGCATGGGGATAACCTACATGGAGCGGCAATTACTACCATAACAGAACGCATGGGGATAACCTACATGCAACGGCAATTACTACCCATAACAGAACGCATGGGGGTAACCTACATGGAGCGGCACTTACTACTCTTAACAGAACGCATGGGGATAACCTACATGGAGCAGCAGTTAATACCCTTAACAGAACGCATGGGGGTAGCCTACATGGAGCGGCAATTACTACCCATAACAGAACGCATGGGGATAACCTACATGGAGCGGCAATTACTACCATAACAGAACGCATGGGGGTAACCTACATGCAACGGCAATTACTACCCATAACAGAACGCATGGGGATAACCTACATGGAGCGGCAATTACTACCCATAACAGAACGCATGGGGATAACCTACATGGAGCGGCAATTACTACCCATAACAGAACGCATGGGGGTAACCTACATGGAGCGGCAATTACTACCCATAACAGAACGCATGAGGGTAACCTACATGGAGTGGCAATTACTACCATAACAGAACGCATGAGGGTAACCTACATGCAACGGCAATTACTACCCATAACAGAACGCATGGGGGTAACCTACATGGAGCGGCAATTACTACCATAACAGAACACATGGGGGTAACCTACATGGAGCGCCAATTACTACCCATAACAGAACGCATGGGGATAACCTACATGGAGCGGCAATTACTACCATAACAGAACGCATGGGGATAACCTACATGCAACGGCAATTACTACCCATAACAGAACGCATGGGGGTAACCTACATGGAGCGGCACTTACTACTCTTAACAGAACACATGGGGATAACCTACATGGAGCAGCAGTTAATACCCTTAACAGAACGCATGGGGGTAGCCTACATGGAGCGGCAATTACTACCCATAACAGAACGCATGGGGGTAGCCTACATGGAGCGGCAATTACTACCCATAACAGAACGCATGGGGGTAGCCTACATGGAGCGGCAATTACTACCCATAACAGAACGCATGGGGGTAGCCTACATGGAGCGGCAATTACTACCCATAACAGAACGCATGGGGGGGTAACCTACATGGAGCAGCAATTACTACCCATAACAGGACGCATGGGGGTAGCCTACATGGAGCGGCAATTACTACCCATAACAGAACGCATGGGGGTAGCCTACATGGAGCGGCAATTACTACCCATAACAGAACGCATGGGGGTAACCTATATGGAGCGGCAATTACTACCCATATCAGAACGCATGGGGGGTAACCTACATGGAGCGGCAATTACTACCCATAACAGAACGCATGGGGGTAGCCTACATGGAGTGGCAATTACTACCCATAACAGAGCACATGGGGATAACCTACATGGAGCGGCACTTACTACTCTTAACAGATCGCATGGGGTAATCTGCATGGAGCAGCAGTTAATACCCTTAACAGAAAGCATGGGGGTAACCTACATGGAGTGGCAGATACTACTATAAGCAAATTACTGGGCAGACTGGATGGACCATTTGATCTTTATCTGCCATCATTACTATGTTATTATGGGTTAGATATTCAAAAGCCATTTAGACAAATAACTGAAAAGTTGTCCATCTAAATGGCTTAGAAGCACTATTCAGCGACTTATCTACCTTATAAATGGGCTCTGACCGACGGCCTGCAAATGCGCAGTAGAGAGCAGCTCTACCGCGCATGTGCGGGCGAGCACGTCGGTCAGAGCCGAACGTGCCCGAAAAAAAAAAATGGCGCTGGGGCAGCAGGAGCGGCGGCGAAAAGCAGGAGTGGGAGGAGCATTAGCGGCGGCAGCTGTGACGAGCAGGAGCGGCAGCCGCGCGCGTGTGGGAGGGACACCCCCCCTCCCCCCCCGGAGATCTTCTGTCTGCGGATGAGCTGAAAGGGGAGGGCATTGGGGGAGGGAGGAGAGAGTGAGGGGAGGGAGAATAGAGGTAGGCGGGAAGGTGAGAGGGAGGGAGAATAGAGGGGGAGAGGGAGAATGGAGGGGGGAGGTGAGATGGAGGGAGAATAGAGAGGGAGGGAGAATAGAGGGGGAGAGGGAGGGAGAAGGTGAGAGGGAGGGAGAATGGAGGGGGGAAGTGAGAGGGAGGGGGAAGGTGAGAGGGAGGGAGAATAGAGGAGGGAGGGGGGAAGGTGAGAGGGAGGGAGAATAGAGGAGGGAGGGAGGGGGAAGGTGAGAGGGAGGGAGAATAGAGGGGGGGGAGGGAGTGGGAAGGAAATGGACCGAAATTTTTTTTTTTAAATGTAGCCCGTTATTACGGGCTTAACGGCTAGTCTAACTAGAATTTAGCCAGATATGTCAGGGGCATTCCTAGGGCGGGCGGCAAGTGTTCCAGGGAGCAGCAGACTTAGTCGGTGAACCCATCCAGCTAACCTTTAATAAAGATGGGTATATTAAGCGGTGCGGCCGTGCTGCTAATATCCCAGTTATATTAGCCAGATAAGTGTATCTGGCTAACTTATCTAGCTGCCAAATGGCTGAATATGGACCACATTATTTGGGGCCTTATGCAGCTCAGAGTTAAATCATTGAAACAAAACCTGTCCTGATGACCCCCACAGGCAGCTGGATTTTTAGAATATCCACAATCAAGGTGTACCCAATAAATATATATACAGCAGAGACCAGGTATATGCATATTTAATGTGGAAATTCTTAAAATCTAACTGCCCATTAAAGCTCATGAGATCTTTGGGAAGCCCTGAAATACAGGGAATGGACTACCTCAGACAAACCACAAGGTAAAAGGGATGCAGATAACACTAGAAGAAAGGGGCTAAAGATAAAAGGAGTATCAATATTCTCCAACCAACCTGTATTACAAAAATAAAGCTGTGACATTCTACGGCACAACCAAGTTCACATGCCAGGCAGCAACCCTCATCCCACAGAAATAATACTCCCCAGTTATCCCCTACAATCCCAGTATGGCTGGCCCAGCCATACTGGGAAAAGTTACAAATCGACCCCCACTTGCTGGATTCGATTGGATGACATTGGCTATTACAGTCACAATTAGGTCTGGTTCGCAGGTTATCCACAAGGAACATGCCTGAGATTATTTACATGCACTTCCTCCATTGTATGCAAATACATATCTAATGCATATACATAGTATATAATTCTGAAAATTCAATCTGCCTGTGGCTCTTGAAGGCTGGTCACTCCTGGGCTATGATTTCACAATTATTGTAACAAGCACATACCCCTGGCATGAGGTCCTGGCATAAGGTCCTTGGAAAAGCTAAAATCACTAGGACAGTTTTCAAAAGGGATTTAGCCAGGTAACTGTGGAGGTATCAGACTAGACTCTCCAGGGTGAAAACTGAACTCTCCCCCATCTACCTCTTAATCTTCCTAAAAGTGCACATGTACTTTCAGAATGTACACACTTCTTGTCGGGCTGAAAGAAAGAGTTGCTTCTGAGAGGGAGTAAAACAGTGAGCACAGAACTGAGTTTTTAAATCTACATTCGTTATTTCACTTCTGTTCCCTGCACCCACAGAAAGGGCACTTAGGCAGCTACTTTTTTTTTTTTTTAAGAGACATACTTGGATAGCTTCTCTATGGTGCAGAGGTATAAACATACTTGTGGACCTTGTACTATGTGGGCTACTGAAAGTTGCCCCCCATTTGTTACTGTCCAGCAGATGCGCCAGTGCCTCTTTTGAAAGCATAGAAAGAAAAGTAAACCACCGCTGTGATGCCAAACAGGTTGGGGTCAGAGGTCAGCTGAGACCTCCTAGCAGGCAGCATGAGAATGGTGCTGGGGAATCTAGGAGCAGCGCCACCAAGGTAAATCCAGACCATACGCGAGGGCAGCAGAAAACCCAGGAATGGATCAGTGTCTCGGGAGGACGTAGGTTTAAGGCTGTCGGCACTGATATTCCTCTCTCTGGGCCAGCGGCGAACCAGAAGTCTCAGTACAGGGTTGAGGGAGGATACCTCTCCTCTTTGAAAGAAGGGGGTCCTCAAAAAATGTTTTAAAAGTTAAAACAGAAATCAGTTTCTCTCATAGATAGGCATTTCCATATATATATATATGTTTGTTTAGCATGTTACCAATATTCTTTCTGGCAGCTGACGGCCTGAGAGCGGGAAATCATTCCCGGGATCCCCGCTGGACCACTAGGGACTTTAGGCAAGTTTTTTTTTTTGGGGGGGGTTGGGAGGGTGGGGGATTCTAATTAAATCTGAAGGGTTGGGGTATTTTTTTTTTTTTTTTGGCGGATTGGGACAGCCGGAAAAAAATCAGCCCAAACAGCGGGAAACAAACTTTCCCGTGGCAGGCCGATAACGAAGGCCAAAAGGTTTGGCCGAATCACATCTAACAGAGTAGGATTAAATGGTCAATTTTCCCAGTGGAAAAGGGTAAACAGTGGAGTACCTCAGCGATCTGTACTTGGACCGGTGCTTTTCAATATATTTATAAATTATTTATTTATTTATTTATTTATTTAACATTTTTTATATACCGAAGTTCTAGCAACAATGTTGCTAATCACTTCGGTTTACATATAACATTGGAGTGACTTAACAAGTGTGTCTTACATGGAACAGGAAAATGAACTTGGAGAAAATTGAATAAATACTAATAACAAATAACATTAAAACAACAACAGTAGTAATAGAAAAGTTATATACAGGCGAATTAAAATGAATCAATTATGAATTAGGTATCTGCAAAATAGACAAGAGGGATTGGAAAATTAATTCTTTAGTTGTTGAGCTAAGAGGTATTATATGATCTGGAAAAGAATACAAGTGAGGTCATCAGATTTGCAGATGATACAAAATTATTCAGAGTAGTTAAATCATAAGCGGATTGTGATACATTGCAGGTGGACCTTGCAAGACTGGAAGATTGAGCATCCAAATGGCAGATGAAATTTAATGTGGACAAGTGCACAGTGTTGCATATAGAGAAAAATAACCCTTGCTGTAATTACACGATGATTAGGTTCTATATTAGGAGGTACCACCCAGGAAAAAGATGTAGGTGTCATAGTGGATAATACTTTGAAATCGTCGGCTCAGTGTGCTGCAGCAGTCAAAAAAGCAAACAATGTTAGGAATTATTAGGAAGGGAATGGTTAATAAAATGGAAAATGTCATAATGCCTCTATCGCTCCATGGTGAGACAGCACCTGGAATACTTATGTTCTTGAAAAAAATATAGTAAGCTTTGAATTTTTCATTTCAACAGAAACAGTGTTTAAGACTATGAAGGTCAGTCCTTCAGACGGTCTCGGAAGCTCACATATATTCCTCTTCGTATAATTTTCATGTGGATGCATCTTCCCAACCCATAAAGGATCCAGCCCTTTGCAGGACCAAATATGGCACCCTCTCTGCCTGAACTCAAGCTAATTTTGAAACCACACAAAACCGTTTAAAAGTTGTTAATTATTTGATCACAGGGGGGCAGCAAAGATCCTGCCAAGTCCAAATTAAACCGGAACACATAATAGTAATAGTTTGGTGTTGAGAGAGGGGCGGGGCAGAAGAGGACACCCGGAATGAACTCATGTGGGGCCAGATGTGCTAAAGAGGTTTTTCCCATTTTGTGTCTATGTGAAAAGGCTTTGCTCATCTGGCCCTAAGCCAGACGACGACGCAACAAGCCTTCCTGCAGACTGCTGGAGTTTTACGTGACCCGGGGATTCCCAGGCGTGTCGTGCTGGCCCCACAGCCAGAGGGTGAATACGCATAGACTGAGGCTTCATGATATAGACCCATTCATCTCATGCATATTCACAGTGGAGATCCTGAAAACCCGACTGGTTGTGGGGGGCCCCCCAGGATGGATCTGGGATACCCTGATGGAATAATATTAATATAGCCAGTGTGTTTTGTTTTTTTTCCGCTTCCAGTACTCAAATTGTTTACTACTGGAAAAAAAATCAAACAGAAAAATAGTATAATAATGTGCAAGGTTTAAATATTCTTTCACCAAAAGAGCTTTCAACTTGAATATGAGCACAGGGGGTTTAGCTCAAACGCAAAGGGTTGGAGAATTTACTTTTTGTTTAATATTTATCCTTTTTCTAATATTGAGCAAACCAATTCAGGAAACCTTGCTCTGTGTCCAGGGAACCAATTTATCCACGTGAAAGCATACACAGCAGCACATGGCCTAGTAAAATCTATTCAAGCAGAGATCAGAATCGGCTAAAATCAATCCAGGCAGATACAAAAAAAAAAAAAAAAATCCAGAAATCGGAACAAAAGTTCATGTGTATCAATTTCCCCTCTCCCTCCCTCCCTTCAAACATTTATTTCTGCAGACCTTGCTACAAACTATGCCATTTGAAAATTTATTTTAAAAAACGAGGTCTGGTAACTAAATCTGAGGTCTGCGGATTTTGCATAAATTAAGTTAGGACTTTATTTTCACAAGGCTTGCGGTTACAATTCTGGTGTTCCAGGAACACCATCTGACCCTCCGGCTGAGGGTCAGATGTACTCCATTTTGCTTCTAATGTCCTTGCATACCTCCTCTTCCTTCCCCCTGCAATTCAAAGCAAACTCAGTCTTTTATTTAAATTTTGAAAAACTCAAGATATTTTCAGGTCGCTCGGGGAAGTATGCCGTTAGACACCTAGAGCGCCTCAATTGTAAGTACAGAATTTGATTAGAGGATTCAACCAAAGTGTGACTGGCCCGAATCACTGAACTCTCTCTGTTTGGAGTGATCTAGCAACTACAAGTCATAACTCCAACAACTAGGGCACTGTGTGACCTTGAATAGGTCACTTAACCCACTTATGTGTAGGCTTAGATTGCAAGCTCTTTGGGACAGCTACCTTGTAATCATGTGAATTATCTGCTACTACACTATGCAAATAATAAACTTTTATTACATAGATACCTTCCAAGTCTCCAGCAGTTGCAGACCCTAACTTACTGCTTATTTTTGCTCAACCACTGCATGTCAGTTCCACCCGGGACCCCAACCAAACCAGCAGCAGAAAGCCAGCATAGGTTTCCGAAAGTCTCTGGTCCAGCTCCAAGCACCACCTTGCATTATACACTTCCTGTCTGCTGCACGAAGAGCCAGAATTCAGTCTTAACAAGATCGCCTTAGCAAAAAAGGAGACATGGACCCGTTTGCTCCAAGATGCCCATGTCGAAAAAAGACACACAATGTATCAGCTCGTGTCCAGGAATGTATTCAGGTGGACAAATGCAAGCTGGCTCACCCGCTCTCCTCTAAGGAGTGTCTAAGCCATCCCGGATAGTGATGTGTTTTCCTTGGAACAAAACAGGAAATTTTAACAAAATTTTAACACTTTGTTTCAATTCACTTTAGGGCCGATGCAAAAAAAAATACGCCGAAAGCGGGAGCTGAGTGTTCAGTGCCCGCTTTCCTAATGCGCACCCAGGTACCTCTCCTGGGGCGCCATGCAATATTTAAATTAGGGGTCGCACCCCTAGTGCCTCCTTGGCAGCAGGCGCCCAGGAAAGGTCAGCGGTCTGCGGGTTAAGAAAACAGGCACTGAATTTATCGGTGTCCGTTTTCCTAACCGGCACACAACCACGGGTTAGGGAACTGGACGCTGGTTAACTGAGTTTCCATTTCCCTAACCTGACCACTGGCACTTTTTACATTTTTTTTCAATCTTTTAAAGTTTTCGCCAAACCTGCATCCCATCCTTCTGATACTATACCCATAAAAAATCTCATCTCCATCCCTAACACCATTGCCTCACCCCTAGCTGACCTAATTAACTGCTCCCTCTCTACAGGTTCCATCCCTGACCCTCTTAAACACGTGTTAGTAAAACCCTGCTCAAGAAGCCCTCTCTAGACCCCAAAGACCCAACTAACTACCGACCGATTTCCAATCTCCCTTTCATCTCTAAAATCATGGAGAAAGTAGTTAATACACAGCTCATGGCATTCCTTGAGGACTGCAACATACTCCACTCAGCACAGTTTGGTTTTCGTAAGAATTTAAGTACTGAAACCCTCCTTCTATCCCTTACAGACCTCCTCCTCACCAGCCTCGACCAAGGTCATAACTTCCTTATTGCCTTCCTCGACATTTCCGCCGCCTTCGACACGATAAGCCATGACCTCCTCATTGCCCGCCTATGGTTCAAATTCTATGGTTCAAATCCTATCTATGGTTCAAATCCTATCTAACTAACAGATGCTTCTCCGTTAAACTTGGTTCCTCAGAATCCTCACGTTTCTCCCTCTCCCAAGGTGACCCCAAGGCTCTTCCCTTTCCTCCACACTATTTAACATATACCTCCTCCCCCTCTGTCATCACCTCACTAATCTTGGACTCAAATTCTATATCTACGCTGATGACGTCCAAATCATCATCCCCATCCACGACTCACTACCTACCACACTAAGCTTTTGGGAGAAATGCTTTTCTTCCATCAACACATTACTCACATCCATGCAACTTGCCCTCAACTCTGCTAAAACTGAGCTACTGCTCATACATAACCACCAAACCTTTAAGCTGGCCGCACCCTCTGACCACGTCTCTCCTTTCGCAACCCTCTGTACGAAATTTAGGCGTCCTAATCGATCCTCATCTGGACCTCAAAAACCACATCACTTCTGTTATTAAGGGAGGTTTTTACAAGCTCATGGTCCTAAAAAAACCTCAAGACCCTTCTCCACACCCACGACCTTAAAACTGTTATCCAAGCCACACTGACATCTAAGCTAGATTATTGCAACTCCCTATATCTTGGCCTTCCTTCCTCCTCTATCAGACCTCTCCAGATACTGCAAAATGCCACAGCAAGGATCATTAGTAACACATGCAAATCAAATCATATTACCCCTATCCTTAAAAACCTTCACTGGCGGAAGCCTACCTGCTGAGAGAGACCCGAGAGAGGACATGGGGGACCGTACCGGCGAGACGCTGAACCCGCCTCCTAACGCCGACGTCATTAACAGCTGACGAGGCTGTGCTACAAAAGACCAGCACAGCCCCGGAGAAACCGGAAGCCTACCTGCTGAGAGAGACCCGAGAGAGGACGTGGGGGACCGTACCGGCGAGACGCTGAACCCGCCTCCTAACGCCGACGTCATTAACAGCTGACGAGGCTGTGCTACAAAAGACCAGCACAGCCCCGGAGAAACCGGAAGCCTACCTGCTGAGAGAGACCCGAGAGAGGACGTGGGGGACCGTACCGGCGAGACATTGAACCCGCCTCCTAACGCCGACGTCATTAACAGCTGACGAGGCTGTGCTACAAAAGACCAGCACAGCCCCGGAGAAACCGGAAGCCTACCTGCTGAAAGAGACCCGAGAGAGGACGTGGGGGATCGTACCGGCGAGACGCTGAACCCGCCTCCTAACGCCGACGTCATTAACAGCTGACGAGGCTGTGCTACAAAAGACCAGCACAGCCCCGGAGAAACCGGAAGCCTACCTGCTGAGAGAGACCCGAGAGAGGACGTGGGGGACCGTACTGGCGAGACGCTGAACCCGCCTCCTAACGCTGACGTCATTAACAGCTGACGAGGCTGTACTACAAAAGACCAACACAGCGGCGCGCAGCCGCCGGCGCGCCGAAGCCGCGCGCCAAAGGGGCGCGCCCCTGGAGGAAGATCTGAGGAGAGCTCCAAATGGGGAAGAAAAGGAAGATAAAACCAATAACGTCTACCCCAGCCTCTAAAGAGATGAAAGGCCCTATGGATAGTCATATTATCCGTAGAGGGAATCAGCAAACTGGAGAGACTGCCCAGGAATTATCTTTCTCTTCTGGGATGAGCGCTAGTCCCGTCCAGGATCAAAGACCCATCATGGACCACAGTATTGGGGTGGTAAGTAACTTGAATACCACCGCTATTACTGAAATGCCAATTTCAGCAGAAGGAGGCACCAAAGACTTGGAGCCTAGGCCATATGCTGAAATAATGGAAGGGGAAGCTGAACTGGCAGACCCTGAAAATATCTCCTTGGCAGATATATGGAAGGCTGTAATGAAAATGGAAAAGAGACTTTCTCAATCCATGACTCAATCCACTGTTTTTGCAGCTGAGATCAAGGGAAAGGTGGACGACCACAGGAAGAGGATAGAGAGTCTGGAAACTGTAGATAAAACGATGAGTAATCAAATTACCTCTTTACAAGTGAGTGGGAATGCATTTATCAAAGACTCTTTAATGATATATAGAAATCTTGAAACGTTGGAAAATAATATACGAAGTAAGAACTTAAGGTTCCTAAATTTCCCTTATACTAGATTGCTCTCACCGCAAGAGTTATTTAAAAAATATACTAAGGAAGTATTGGGTATAAGTAATGATTTATTGATATCGAATATTTATTATATATCTAGTTATAAGAGAAATGGGGAAGTAAAAGAGGGTGAGATGGATGTAATAAATGATAAAAGCCCTAATTTGACATCTTTTTTAGAAGCATCTGGGGATGATATAGCAACTAGAGCAACATTAATAGTAGTCTTTGGATTAGAAATTGAAAAGAATATTGTTCTACAGAAATATTTCAGGAATAAAAATTTCTTATTCTGTGGTAAAACTGTCCAGGTCTTTCCCGATGTCTCCAGACCTACCCAGATGAGGAGGAAACAGTTTTTGGCAATGCGAGGAAGAGTTCTAGCTATTGGTGCTACATTCTTCCTCAAATTCCCATGCAAATGTATTATTTTTCATCAAAAAAACAAATTTGTTTTTCAGCAACCCGATCACCTGGAGGTATTTCTTTCAGATAAGGAGGGACTTGGGGTTCATGAACAGCCTACATGATGGGTTAATTAATTGATTGATCAAATTAGGATCTCACTCACATGTTCTATGATTAGACGTATTATCTTTATATTTTCTTATGTAGCTTCCCAGATAAAGTGGACTAAAAATTAGGGAAACATATAATGTTTACTTGTAATTTTCTTTTTCTTGTGCAAAGTGATATGTAATCCCTAAAAATCCTAATTTCTTTTCATTGTAAATGTTATGAAATTCAATAAACTATAAATAAAAAAAAAAAAAAAAAAAACCTTCACTGGCTTCCCATTTTCTCTCGCATCTTGTTCAAAACCCTCACCATTATTCACAAAGCTATCTACAACCACAACTCCTCTTGGCTTAATGAACCCCTCCAACCCACACAATCCTCCCGCCCTACTAGAACAATTCATAAATGCACCCTGCTTGTTCCCTCTCTCAAGAAGGCCCGCCTCTCAGCCACAAGGAAACGCCCCTTCTCAATTGCTGGCCCTACACTCTGGAACGATCTACTGCCCAATCTTCGCATGGAACCCTGCCCTTTCAAATTTAGAAAACAGTTAAAAACGTGGCTCTTTCATCAAGCCTTTCCGGATTAACATCCTTTACTCCCAGACCCTCCTCATGACCCCCCCGGTAACTCTCTTAACCCCTGTATATTTTGTTTAATTGCTTTCACGACCCACTGGTCCCTGGCTTCACTTGTATATTTTGTATATTTTGTATTCTTGCACCTTAACTAACCTTTTGTTAACGTTCCTCTCACCTTCTCTCCTTCCTCTCTAATTTCTGGTGTCAGCCCTTCCGACCCCCAGTTCTCCCCCTCCCCTCCCCCTGTTATTTGTATTTTCTACCTTTTTGTTATTATGTAAACCGATATGATGTGTACTTTAATGTCTGTATAGAAAAACTGTTAAATAAATAAATAAATTAAGTCAGAGGTTGTACAGAAAAACAGTAACATCTGCTTTTCTGTACAACTTTTTGGGGTGTTTTGGGCAGGTGTTAATTTCAGAGTGTAAAAATGTGCGGATTGGACATGGGGGTGACTAATAGCCTCATCAATATGCATTTGCATGTGCTGAGATCTATTAGTTTCAATGTGCGTTGGACGTGCATTGTGGACGCGCTAATCCCCTTATGCATGTCCGACCGCGGGTTAAGCAGTGTGCTTGGCTGATCACACTATTTTACATGGCTGAAGCTCTGTACTTATGGTCCTCTTCCTTAGGGCCCACAACCAGTCTGTCTCTCTCACACACACACACACGGGTCACACCCCCATGACCAGTTTCTGTCTTTCACACACCAATTATCTCCCTACCAGTCTTTCTCTTACACAAACACCAGTCACCTTCCCGAACAGTCTCTCTCTCTCATGCGCACACACACACACACACAGGCTTCCCACGTCCATGTTCTATCTTACATATACAGCAGAGCTTTCCAAACTTTTCATGTTGGTGACACACTTTTTAGACAAACATAATTTCGGGACACAGTAATTAGTCTACAAGCAAACCGGAGGTTAAAGGTTAAATGAATGAAATGTATTTCGACAATTTATGTATGTTTCCTTAAATATATACATAATAAAATGTTTCACGACACAACATATCTTGTGAAAACCTTTCGTTTATATTAAAAATATATAATATTCCAAGATTAATGTTATTGTTATAATTTATGAGTAACAATAATAAAACAAAGTTATTGTGTTATTCAATTTACCTCTTTAATGAGATATATGAGCTTGATGGGATGAACACAGATTTGAATATTTGGTGTTAATAAAAAAGTCCAAAGGGTCTTCTGCATAATTTTAAAAAGCTGGCCAGTTTCACACTATATAATTATTTGATAGCCTCATTCAACTAATTCTATATGGCTATGAGAGTGAAATCTGGAATTTATAGGAAGGGACAGAATGTCAATATAAATCCTGCACCTCCAGTTCTGTAACTCTGTGCATCCACTGAAATTCCCCCAAACAATGGAGCTTGGATGTTTCCCTTACAGCTCATCATACTAAAAGATATTTTCAAATGCTGGTGTCACTTCACAGTAACAGCAGCACAAACACCTTCCACTGCCAGGCACATTGTGAACTAAAATAAAACCTCGCAAAAAAGACACTCAAAATCTATACTGCAATCCCATTGTAACATAACAGTAATAACACCAAGGACTCAAACAACAATAACCCTACCTGTGAAAAAGCATGGGTAAATATTACACTGGGTCCTAGAATACCAATACACCACCTACTGAGGAAACAAAACAAACCCGATTGCTATAGATCCCTATGCTAGCAGAATCTCTCATCATGGTCACACACACAGAGCAGAGACAGACCCTCACCAAATACAGAATACAAAATAAAGGAGCACAAATTAGACAAAAACTGAAATGGAAACTCCAAGAAGCCAGACTCTGTGTATTAACAATGGAAAAACAGAACCACCATTCCTCATAAAACAAATAAAATCAAGAAACATAAAGCATCAGTTATAATAGTAAAACCATACTAATAAAAGAATATTTTAAAACTACTGATAAATAGAATTTCTATTAATTAAAATCATATACATTTTTTTCCAATTTCCCAGAGGTTATCCCGTCTCACACAGACTCACATGTCCATTCTCTCTCACACATACACCGTCACATACATACACATTCATGCTCTTATACCCACCATAACCTCTCGCTCTCACAGACACTGACACACTTTCAAGCTCTAAGACACTCTCTCCCCCTCCACACACACCCCACACACAAACTCTTACTCCCCTGGATTTTCTCATACACACTCTCTCTGGCTCCCTCACATACACACAAACACACACACCCAGGCAAGTTCCCAATCATTCTCACACAAACACACACACCCAGGCAAGCTCCCAGTCATTCTCACACACTAAAACTGACCCCCAGGCAGGCTCCCATTCATTTTCACACCACTCCCTCACCATCCCCCAGGCAGGTACCCATTCATACACATGCACACACTAAAGGCAGACCCCCTCTCTTTCTTTTGCCAGCAACCTCGGAGCCTCTCTCATTCCTCTGCTGCCACTGATGCCGCATGGCTATTGGGGAGGCGCTGATTGCTGCTATTGGCACTGAAGCCCATTCTGCTGCCTCCTCTGTGCAGGCCCCGTGGGTTTCCACTTCCTCCATGTTGATCTTGTACATTGTGAGATCCGCATAGAGAAAGTGCTACTCTTGACATTAACAAAGATTACATGTGCCAATCAGTAAAAAGTAATTTATTTCTTTTTTTTTTTTTTTTACCTTTGCTGTCTGATCTTAGTTTTCTAATCGGTTGGTCCCAGGCTTTTTTGTTCCACCTCCCCTTTCTTATTTTTTTGCCAATTCATTTCATATTGTCTTTTTTTCTATTTCTTTTCTCTCCATCTATCTTCTTCCCTCAAACATACAGTCAGGTTCTCATTCTCACATGCTTTCTTTCTCTCTCACACACACACAGGCTCTCACTCTCACATGCTCTCTCTCTCATACAATCATTCATACACAGTCTCTCTCTTGCACATGCTGTCTGACTCTCACACACCCAGGCTCTCTCTTACTCCCACATGCTGTCTTGCTCATGCACAGGCTCTAACTGTCACATGCTGTCTCTCTCTCACACACACAGGCTCTCACATGCTGTCTCTGCAAACATTGAGGTCCTCACTCCCACACCCAATCTCTCAACTCACACAGGCACCCAATCTCTCAACTCACCTCATACACACACACAATCTCTCAATTCAGCTCATACAGGCACCCAATCTCTCAACTCAGCTCAGTTCATACAGGCACCCAATCTCTCAACTCAGCTCAGCTCATACAGGCACCCAATCTCTCAACTCAGCTAATACACGCACTCTACGGACCCTCAGCCTCTCTCTTACCTCTGGGCCTCCTCTTCACGGGTCGCTGCAGGATCGGCTCTGCAGCGGCCCTGATCTTCTCGGG
This sequence comes from Rhinatrema bivittatum, assembly GCF_901001135.1. Classification (NCBI taxonomy): domain Eukaryota; kingdom Metazoa; phylum Chordata; class Amphibia; order Gymnophiona; family Rhinatrematidae; genus Rhinatrema; species Rhinatrema bivittatum. The sequence goes on from NC_042622.1 coordinate 242,248,782, forward strand.
CCGATCGCGGCGACTCTGATCTTCTCAGGCCGATCGCAGCGACTCTGATCTTCTCGGGCCGATCCGATCCGCGGTGGGGGCCCTGCTACCGGGCCTCTTCTCGCCCGCTGCAACGCGGCTCCTCTTCTGCACGCGGCTGCTTCATCTCCTTCCTGCCCATGCGGCTCCGGCAACATTTTTCTTCCGGGGCCGCGTGGGCAGGAAGGAGGCGGAGCACCTGCACGTTTAGACGTGCCCTTTTTTTTCGGGCCGTGGTGACGTGAACTCACCACGGCCTTACCGATCTTCCTGCTGTGTGTCTGCGGCACACAGCACAACGATTCTTCACTGCTTAGCTGCCAGTGGGATGAGCTCCACCGGCGGCCGCATTGGCTCCCACTTGCCGGTGTGTCACGTGCACCGGGTTTGCGCGACACACCGGCACACCCCAGGCGACACACTAAAGTGTCGCGACACACACTTTGGAAAGCTCTGATATACAGGCTTCTCACTCCCATGCTGTGTCTCACACACACCCATGTTTCTCACTCTTATGCTAGCTCTCGCCACATGCACAGGCTTCTCATTCCCATAATCACTTTCTTTCTCTCTCACACACACACATACACATACCAATCACACTCACATACCAGTTTCTGTCTCTCACACACCAATCATCTCCTGACCAGTCTTTCTCTTACACACACACACACACACACACACACCAGTCACCTTCCCGAACAGTCTCTCTCTCTCATGCACACACATACACAGGCTTCCCACTCCCATGTTCTCTTTTACATATACAGGCTTCTCACTCCTATGCTATGTCTCACACACACCCACACACCCAGGTTTCTCACTCCTATGCTAGCTCTCTCCACATGCACAGGCTTCTCATTTCCATAATCACTTTCTCTCTCTCACACACAACACACACACACTCCAGTCATCTCCCTGACCAGTCACTTCAATTGTCTCTCCTATATACACACATCACCTCTCTGACCAGTTTCTTCAATCACACGCATGCTCTCTCCCACACACTTACATAGATGATCTCAATCAAATGCTCTCACACACAGGCTCTCAATCACAGTTACACATACACACTCTTAATCACACATACATGCTCTCTCTCTCATTTCCTGCACCCTCCCCCCCCGAGAACAAATGGTAGCTGCAGCAGCCTCCTCTAGCCCCCACAAGCCAAGAAAGAAGAATCCCATCAGCCACGGGAGGCTAATTTTGCTGTCTCCGGTGCCGATTTCTGGCTGCTTCTGATTTTGCTTCAGGCCCACACTACTGCTCGGGGCCGCTGCTGCCACTGCTACTTTTTCATGCGGCATGGCTTTTTCTTCTTCCCGCACACCCCACTGCGCATCACTTCCTGTTCCGGGCCAGGGTGGGGGCAGGTGCGGGAAGAAGAAAAGGGCCAGCTGCAGTTGCCAGCCTCCACTAACACTGCTGCCGTTCCCATCCGGGCTTGAAAGTGCTGATAGCCCGGGTGGCAACAGCAGCAGTGGAAGATGGTCTCTCTCTCGCTCGGTGAAGGAAGAGGAGGGAAGAGCAGCAGGAGACCGGTAGCATGTGACCCACCTGCTGCTGCTTGGCGACACACTGGTGTGTCGCAACACACCGGATGAGAAAGCAGAGTTTCCTAGCGTGTAGCAGATGGACTCAGGACCAATGGGTATAGCCTATTTTGCATAGGCTCGGCGGCACGCAAAGCCCCTGGACGCGTGTATGTCCCGGGGCTTTGAAAAAGGGACGGGGGCGGGGACAGGGCGGCAGTCCGGGGGCAGTCCTGAGTCCTCCGGCACAGCGGCTGTGCTGGGGGTTGGTGTGGTGGCAGCCAGCCGGCAGGCGTAACTCCTGCTATAAAGGTAGGGGGTGGGTTAGATAGGGGAAGGTGGGGGGGGGAGGGAACGGGGAAAGCCATCGGGCCTCCCCTAGGGCTCGGCGCACGCAAGGTGCACAAGTGTGCACCCTCTTGCACGTGCCAACCCTGGATTTCATAACATGCGCGTGGCAGCGCGCACATGTTATAAAATCGGGTTTACATTTGTGCACGCTGGGTAGCGCGCACAAATGTACCCCATGCACATAAGATTAAAAATCTGCCCCATACTGTACATAAACATAACAGACACCAATCAAGAGTATCACAAAATGTCAAAAGGAAATACTTGCATAACAATCCGGAGGGTTAATAAAATGCCTGTCTAAATAGTCATGTTTTCAATGAAAGCTTGAAAGTGTTCAAACTGTCCACCAGTCGCAACAATTCATGAAAAGAGTTCCAGTGGACAGGGGCTGCAATTGAGAAAGAACAATCTCTGGTGCTACAAAGCCTAGCATGCAGGCTCCCAGTCCCAGTCCAGAAGGCCTCTTTGGGAGGAGCAACGTTGAAGAGTAGGACAGTAAAGGTGCAAAGGGGCATTACACCATGAAGTGACAGCAGAGGACTTCAATTGAAGGTGATAACTGCATCTTTGTACGTGATATGCTCTGCAATAGGAAGCCGATTGAATTCAATAAGAATAGGAGTGATATGATCATGGCTATTGGTGCCAGCAGTAAGTCGCGCTGCAGCATTAAGGCGCAATCGAAGAGGTTTAATATAACTCCAGGTAGACCATAAGAATGGAATTACAGTAATCCACAATAGGGAGGATGGATGCTTGTACTACAGTTCGAAAATCGGCCTTATCCAACAAATGTTTAAGGCTACGAAGGTCACAGAGTTTGAAAAAACCTGACTTAATGATGCTTTTGACATCAGGACAAAATGATACTGCAGAATTGCGAATGCAAGAATCGAGCACAAAGGAGATATTCTCAATCACAATCGAGTTAAGTTGAGTCTTCGAATAAGGACACTGAATCAACACACACTGGGTTTTAGAAATGTTAAGAGACAACTTATGTTGTGCCTATTGGCCACAGACACCTGCGGCCTCTCTGTCTCACCTCTTTTCTGCCTTTCTCCATTCTAGTTGGCAAGATGGCTGCCTCCGCTTCCACACACTGACCGCTCCAGCGTCCCCGGACCAACAAGGGAGATTGCGTTCACCATTTTCCATCTGGGATCACCTAGGGCACGCACACGTGCACTGGCCCTTCTTTTACGTACGTCAAGGCGGGAATCTCGAGGGCGTCCCCTCTGCATGACGTCATTACCACCGGGTATTTAAACTCTAAACTCCATTCCAGCTACGAGTTAGCAAGGATTCATTCCTGCTGATTTCGCTCAGGTTACAGACGCCTTCACTCTGTACTCTCTCTGGACGACCCAGGTACCCGCTCCTCGGGGGCCTTGCTACATTCCTGTTTTACCCTTTGGGGTCAGCTTGTTCTAGCTAGGACGCTCTTGGTACCCGCTCCTCTGGGGCCTTGCCTCATCCTGGGCCTCCGCTCCTCAGAGGTCCCTATCTTCCTCAGCCTACCGCTAGAGTGAGTATCCCAGCTTCCAGTCTCTCTCACCTTGCTACAGTGTGGATTCACGGCGTACCCCGCTCTGCGGACCACTACCAGATCTACCTCACAGGCTTACCATCTACAGCGTGGATTCACGGCATACCCCGCTCTGCGGACCACTACCGGATCTACCCTACAGGCCTGCCATCTATAGCGTGGATTCATGGCATACCCCGCTCTGCGGACCACTACCGGATCCACAGTCTATTGGTGAGAGTTCATCTCCGCAAGTCACGCTGTGGAGTATCAGCAAGATCCCTCCTCTGTGCAGACGTACTCTGCCCGCTCCTCAGGTTATTTCCATCAATGGCTGTATAATAAAGAATCTCTTGACTTCTGTGTGTGTACCATTAGAGCCAGATTATCACAGCAAGTCCCCACAGGGAGGAGCCCTGTGGGAGGTTCCATCTCTTGCTACGACCAAGGGCCCACAACACCAACAAAACATATTAACTTATTGAAGAATAGCCACCTTTTAATGGTCAATATGAACAAGTTCACCAAATCCATTGTCTTTGTCCAGGAAAGTTGAACCCGAACAAAAAACTGAATGTCGTCTGCGTAAAGTTTGTACCCATTGCACAACCATAAGAATATAAGAAATTGCCATACTGGGTCAGACCAAGGGTCCATTAAACCCAACATCTTGTTTCCAACAGTGGCCAATCCAGACTACAAGTACCTGGCAATTACCTAAACACTAAGTAGATCCCATGCTACTGATGCTAGAAAAAGCAGTAGCTATTCCCTAAGTCAACTGGATTCATAGCAGTTATTGAACTTCTCCTCCAAAAACCTATCCAAAGCTTTTTTTAAATCCAGCTACACTAACTGCCATAACCACATCCTCTGGTAGCAAATTCCAGAGCTTAATTGTACATTGAATGAAAAAGAATTTTCTCCAATTAGTTTTAAATGTGCTACTTGCTAACTTCATGGTGTGCCCCCTAGTCCTCCTATTATCCGAAAGAGTAAATAACCGATTCACATTTACCCATTTTAGACCTCTCATGATTTTAAAGACCTCTATCATATCTCCCCTCAGTTGTCTCTTCTCCAAGCTGAACGGCCTAACCTCATTAGCCTTTCCTCATAGAGGAGCTGTTCCATCCCCTTTATCATTTTGGTCACCCTTTGTTGCATCCGTCGCTGCTCGATGTCCTCACTCCGCCCTCTTTACCTCTGTGGTGACTCCCTCCGGGTCTGATGGACGGCTGACTGCCGCGGCATCTCCATGCCGCCTCCCTCCGGCGTCCCTGGATCGGCTTGACGCTGCAACTCCGTCATCTTGTCCTGATGCCTAGGGCACGTGTCCCGACTCTTGTACCAGCAAGAGCGCGAACCTCAGGGGCGTCCCCCTGAGATGACGTCATCTGCTTCCAATATTTAAAGGTCTTTGAAAACGCTAACAAGCTGAGTTAGCAAGGATATGGATACGGATAAGGATAAGCATACGGATATGTACTTGCTTCGGCTATCCAAGCTACTCTGCCTCCTTGGACTTACCAGAGGTACCTGCTCCTCGGAGGCCTCACTCTTTTCTTTATTTTCAGATTACAGATAGGAACCGGTACTCGCTCATCGAGGGCCCATGTTCCTGGACACTCTGAAGATTCTCTACTGCCTGGAAGCTATCACTGCTACAAACAATTGTGAGATACCATCGCTCTCTCAGATCTTTCCCTGGAACCAGGTACTCGCTCCTCAAGGGCCTAATCCTTTCCAGCTCCTGAGCTTACTTGAGACCTTACGTGAGTTTGGTCATCTAGTTCTGTTCATGAACTCTGCCTACTCACTTTCTACAGTTTCTCAACAGCTCAGCCATCCTGGGATCATTGTTCCAATACCTGAGGGACTACAGCCCTGCCGGGCATATTAGATATAATATATAAAGCAGAACATATATAATATAATATATATAAAGCAGAATATATAATATAATATATATAAATATATAATATATAATATATATATATATATATAAAGCAGAATATATAATATAAAATATATAAAGCAGAATATATAAAGCAGAACATGATATGCCGTGCATATCATGTTCTGCTTTATATATTAAGTTTAAAAATCTTTTCATATTTGGATGCCTCCTTAGTTATGTTGCTCTCTGTTATATGTCATATGTTATTTGTTATATGTAATGCTCCTAAGCGAATTTTGTTGTTATCATGTAAACCGGTGTGATCTGTATTTGTACAGGAACTTCGGTATAGAAAAATTAAAAAATAAATAACTAAATAAATAAAATCAGCTCACTACTGCCACCTCTGGTGGTTTCTAATAACCTGTTTAATAAAAGAACTAATGTGTGTGTCTCCATACTCTAGCCTAGCCGGTGGTCCCTCTCGGGGTATCCTCCCGAGGGCCTAGTCATCTGCCATTGGCCCAGGGATCCACCCACAACTATATCAGAGATATATCAGATTGCTAACTCCCTAGCAAATCCAGAACAGACTGCTACTCCGCAGTCTAACTAACATCAGAGATATATCAGATTGCTCCTCCCTTCCAGCATCAGATCCTAACAGAGATATAACATCCTTCTCTCTACCTTCTCCACTGCAACTATATATTTTTGAGATGCGGTGACCAGAATTGTATACAGTACTCAAGGTGCGGTCTCACCATGGCTAGTACTTTATACAGAGGTGTTAAATACAAATTAAAAAGCATAGCTGACCCTTGTGGCAGGCCAGTAATGATTTCAGCCCAATGGGAATGTTTGTCAAACTCAATTTGTTAGTACCGATGTGAAAGAAAGGAGATGAACCATTGCAAGACTGTACCCGAGATACCGCATTCATGTAGGTGATGTAAAAGAATGGCGTGGTCTACTCTGTCAAATGCAGCTGTGATATCTAAGAAACAAGGACGTTGCTATTATCTGAATCTAGACCTCTTCTAAATGAATCCAAAAGGGACAATATTAATAATTCAGCACTAAATGATTTTCTAAAGCTGTACTGGTGGGGATCCAGAATTTGCTTGGTCTCAATAAAGTCAGTCAATTAAATGAGAACACTATCTCTATCACTTTGCCCAAAAAGGGAAGAGAAGAGATTGGCCTTTATTTATTGGGATCTGACGGATCCAAGTTAGACTTTTTAAAAAGAGGTTTGACGGAGGCTTTCTTGAGGGAGTTAGGAAGAGCACCTTCAGTTAGAGAGAGATTGACTAGAATTTGAAGAGAGAGTAATAATGTGTCTTTGATCCCCTTCAACACAGCAATATCACAGGGGTTCAAGGCACTACGTGCAGGATTCAATTTAGAGATTACCTGACCAAGTTCTAATGAAGAGGTGGAATCAAATATACTCCAAGTGGAGTCCAGCTCGACTGTAGAGGAGGGAAGCCAATCTGGCACTATAGAAAAGGAGACTGAAAGTGTGGCAACTTTACCCATGAAATGATCCAAAAAGTAATTGCATCCCATGAAATGATCCTGGTAAAGTGTTGATAAGGAATTTAGCTATTTTAAAAAGTTCTTTGGGGTTGTAACCAGTGTCATGAATCCATTTGCAGTAAAAGGCACACTTCAAATCCTCAACAGAAAAACAATACGAACTTAACAAGGAATGATACAAAATTAAAGAGTCAATGGAACAAAGTTTTCACCAACAGCGTTCACTGTGGCACAATTGAAGTCTGAGGGATCTAATAGCAGGGGTCATCCAAGGAGAAAATTTCCTTATGCTTTGAAACTAATGGAACAACACTATCAAGAGAGTCTACCATAATAGATGTCCAATTAGAGACCTTCAACAATATTAATTGGGCAAAATGAACTGAAGTTGGAACTTATGTCCCATCAACTGCAAAGTGCTATGAAGATTAATATTAATTGTGATTATTACTACAATTGTAATTCTTTTATTTACATAGATGTGGATGGCTGGAATAGTACACAGCAGGCGTCCCAATGATATGGATGTCTTGGCTCACCCAGCTGGGACACCAAAGGCTCTACTTGATTCCCCTCCATCATCCCTACTGTCCTCTGCATGGTTAAACACTGTTGTGGTCTCTGTTCCCATCACCTCTGCTGTTAGGCAATTCCAGGCCCTCCACTGTCCTCCCAGAAAAGTAGCATTTCTTCACATTTCTTCCACGTAAAGCTGTAAGCGCGATTGACTAAGCAGGCAATATCCCAAGCTGGGCTGCAAGGACATCAAAACATTTAAAAGCAAGTCTAAAAGTCAAAGTCCAGAAGAAACTCTGCAATTGTGGGTCATAAACAGGGCTGTCCTGGGTGGAATAAGCACTATCACTCTGGGCCACGCAACACCACGGTAGCCCCATCCCCAACACTATAATTACCTATTGGCCGGCATTACAGGACCCCGCTGCAGTTGTTTTGCCATGGGCCCCACACCGTCCTATTCCATACCTGACCATAAACACTCCAGGGGAGTGTGGAATGCCCGACTCTTGGACTTCTTGAAGTACTGAAGGTGCATCAGAATTTTCTGAGAAACATCTCCCTCTGTGCATCTCAAATGTTATTTTATTATCTAGAATACACCTGAACAGTATCCCTATTAAGCAGACTACTTTATTCATTCATTCAGAGTTTGAATTGCCTTTTCAAGAAGCCCAAGGCAATATACAATAAATGAGCAAAATACAAAACGATTAACCAAGACATAAAATAAAAACATAAACAAACATACATACCTCAAAAACAGTTAAAACCAAATGGCTTCCAATGTAATGAAGAATATTTCTGTGTTTGTTCTAATTTCTTTTGGTTTTATTATGTATGTTCACTCTGTACATTGCCTAGAGCCTGGCACTGGACGACTAATAAATACATAACTAAAATAAATTAAAAATCCAGGCAGAAAACTCCATCATTAAAATAGCTCTCATCAAATACATCAACCAGAATAAACCGAACAAAAATAATCACAATAAAAATGATAGCTAACACATGGCTGGAAGGAAAAAGAAAGCTGTAAAAACCAGCCACTATACCAGCGACTGGAGCAATTAATGAATGTTTGAGTAATGTGACTTTTTTTCACCCACAGGAAGAGGATCTCTGGGAAGCTGTGCTTGCCAGCTCAGGCCTGCAGCGGGGAATAATGTAAGATTCCCATTGCCTAGCTGTTTGAGCCATTCCACATTCTGCTGTGCACTTAATCAAGTACAAACCTTTTTCTTTAACTTGGATAGTTATAGCCAAGATAAGGTGACCAGAAAGCTCTGTGTCATAAGGGGCAGAGTGATACATGCCCCCTTCCACTGCATGCATGGTGATGTATTTGATTGCCCTTAGAAAAGCAAGGACTGGATCTCTGTGCATGCAGGAGGGATTAAAACCAGGGCTGGCTCAGCCTCTCTCTTACAACATGAGAATATCTGGACACTTTAAGGACATGGTCCCTGTTCAAGTCCAGCTGACGAAGCTCATGCTGAAAAAGCCAGCCCGGCTGAAACTACAACTTAATGGAAGCATCACAGAGGAGAGAGAGAATGCGCAGAACCTTCTACAGGGGGCAGCAAGAAGGTAAAAACCACATGTTGACATTTAAGTTTACGATTAAAACACAGTAGGATGGGCAGGGCCAAGTTGCTTAGTGGCAGCGCTGTGCACTGCCACGTGGAGGGGCCTGGGCTGTGTTTGAGTTGGCAGGGGATGCTGCGTAGACCCTGGGAGAGAACTGGTTATAGTCCTTACACAGTGACACCTAGTGGCCGGACTTAGGGCTCCTGATTGCAGGGTTCCAGGAGGAGCCCTGATGGTGGCCAGGGGACGGTTGCTGCAATGACCGGACCAAAGTAAGTTGGGAAGAGAGATAAAACTGAGGAAAAAAATACACAACTAGTTGTGAATGAAGGTTTGTGGAGCTGAATCCCAGCCCTGGTTCCGACTGAGCTGGAAGCCCCAAAACAGCAAGAGGAAACTGCAATGTCAAACCCCAGCCCCACCAGGATCCATTCAAAACAGGAACCTCAGATGTACCTGAAATTTATAGGCAATGGTCCATCCTTGCTGAAAGGGGGAGGGCAAAAAAAAAATTAAATTTAGTCAAAATGGACTATATAGCAAAACCTAAAAAACAGGATGTCTCTTGGCTCATCAGATTGCCCAGCCAACATTAAACATTTTCCCTCTCCATTAATGCTCGCTGAACTGAACATATGGATAAAGTCTGCATCTCTAGAGATGTATTACCTCTGGCACAGTCAGCGTTACAAATTAGCCGCTTCTCACTCTCCCTGCCCTCCACACCACGAGCCGAGCACCTTCTCTCTGCTCTTTGGAGGAATGATTGCTTTCTAATATGCACAGAGCTTTGCAGCTGTAAATTATAATTAAAGATCCATTTGGCAGTACCTAAATTTGAGTGATACAGTACATGACCTGGAGGGGAAGGCAGGGGGCAGCAACTCAGGGAATGCCATACTGTTCCTTCATCGGTGCAAGGCAGGGAAACCAGCAGCTGGGATTTTTAAAAAAAGTAAAATGTGACTATAGTCATGACAGGTTGTGTCACGGGCTTGGGGGTGGACTCTGAAGCAGGTGACGGTCAAAGCAAGACACAGGTACAGAATTGAGAGGCAGAATTATGGTCAAGCAAGCAGGCAGGCAGCATTCACTCAGTGTCAGGAGGCAAGCACAGGTCGAGGCAAGCAGAGCGCAGGGCAGGCAACAGATGAAGAAGAGTCAGAAATCAAGCAGAGTCTCAGGAGATGATCAGGAACAGCAACACATAGGAACTCAAGGATCTAACCTGTTGCTCAGGCATCTGTTCTGAAGGCTGAGCTTCCTTTCATATCAGAGTAGCAATGATGTCATCACGGCACTCCACTGGAAATCCCAGGGGCTAGGCTTATAAAACTGATGGGCAGGGATAGGCCCTTAGTGAGGGCAGCCAGGAGCAGCAGAAGATCAGGAAGATCAGAACGTTGGGGACCTTGTGGTACAGGTTATCGACTGCAGTCAGGGCCGGCAGAAGCACTCGGCGAGCCCAGGCACCGACCATTAGTGGATGCGAGCCATGTGGAGCCGCCACCGCTCATGGCCCAAAAAACTGAGAGGAAGGAATTGGGGCCGCGACCTGGGGAGTGGGGGGAAGTTGTCAGCTCGTCCTGAGGGGTGGGGGGGCGGGGCTGACTATTTCGTGATCGGCAGCATGTTACAGGTTACCACAAGAATGAGTGGCTGAATGTCTGGAGAGGCAAATCCAGACCAACAATGGTGAAGACAGAGAAGCTAGGCATCTTCCACTTGTACCGACCACCTTCCTCCTGGGTTGAACTCTCAAGTGCTGGTGGCTGACAAGGCATGGATAACTGGGGTAGACCCCGATCCAAAGCACGAAGTTAGAAGCCAAGATAAAAGGAAGACACTGGAACACATCAGGAAACAAGGAACATGAAAAGGGTCAAGCAGGAATGCTAAAGGCAAGGTCAGGAAGTAACAAAATCTTCTGAGGGTAGGTAACCAAAATAAGAGGACCAAGAAGTAGGACCAAGCTTCTGCAGCTTGACTGACAAAAAGCCTGAGTATAAATACACAACCTGGCAGGAAACATGATGGCCTCCGGTGTGGGGAGGGGCAGGGAGCTGGAAAGGCTGAATAGATAGTTCAAGTGGTTCACAGAGCCACCTATAGGCCGGAGGTGAATTTGGCAGGGAATGCGGAGGTGCTGGTGGCTTCTGGTGACCTTGGGCAAGTCACTTCACTCCCCATTGCCTCAGGCACAAACCTAAATTGTACAATCTTTGGGGTCAGGGAAATGCCTTCAGCACCTGAATGTAATCTGCTTTGACGTGTCAAAAGCCAGAATATAAATCAAATAAATAAACATAATTTACCCGATAAATTCCATAGGCTGAAAACTGCCCTTCTCTCAGCGGCTCAAGCTACCTTCATCTGCAGGGGAGGGTGGGGGGAGGTGAAGTACGCAAAGGGGATTTCAATTTGAAATCCCTGCATGTACTGTCCTGCATGTGTTTTTCACCTGCAAGACCTGCAAGCTTCCTAGGCTGTTTCAAAGTTGCCCAGAGGAAGCCGGGGTGCCTGAGGGATTGCTGTAAAGGGCTCAAGCTGCAGAAAATGCCGTCCCTTTCCAAGGATGACGTTATCATCGGCAGCGCCTCTCTCAAAGTCTCATAAAGGGTGGGGGGAATGGAGCACACTTTACCCAACAGCTTCCCCGCTCTCCAAGCAAGAGGCCAAGTCCAGCGGGGAAGGGCCAGCTTTCATTTCCAGAAGCAGCTCTCAGTGGGGATGCTTGACCGAACTCTCGCAGTTTAGCCCTTCCAATCATTTTTTAACCAGTTGAACTCTTGTCTGTTTTTGTCTGTATGCCTTGTCAGTCTGTCTTGATTGAACTGTAAGCTCCAAGGAGCGAGGATGGTCCATTATGAGGGCAATTTCCAAACGTCATTTACTTGTGTCAATGGCTAGTTATCCAAGTAAAAGGGATTTATGAACGTTGCCCGCTCTAAATGCAGCAAAAAGTGCATTCATTGTTGTAGCTGGGAAAAGCAGGTGCAAACCTCTGTGGGTACTGTTTCCTCATAGGGTTTTCAAAGGTAAAGTACTCACAGATACTGCATCTTCCTGCACAAGTTTAAAAATTTCCTCCTCTCTATGTCTCTGTTCAGCGCTGTGAACTTCTGGCATGCGCTCTACAAATGAATAATAATAATAATGCAGGGAGCCCCTCCATTTATTCCTGTGTCTTTGTGAGCTTGAGGTGACAGAAAGTTCTGGGTGGGGGAGATCCCTGGGTGTTAATGAAGTATCTGGTCTTTTGGGGGAAAGAAGATTTAAACAGTTGTTGTTTGGCCACTGGACGGCATTTTTGATGAGCGAGTTTGTATTACCTTAAAGGCTGTAAAAAAGGGAAAAATGTGGGGGAGGTTTTACCCTTTCCTCCCCTGTGGGAATTAGGGACTTCCAGCTATGTAATTGGCTGGAGTATTCAGCCTGTGGGCTGGAAGGCCCAGGGATCCGTCAAGTCTGCCTCCTTCATGGGGTTTGGCCCGGAATGGAGGAGCATGAGACAGGGGCTGCAGAGATGCAAGGAGTAAGGCTCTTCTCTCCCGGGGGAACTACCATGGCAGCAAGAAGTGCAAGAGTGAGGGGAGACATAAAAGTGGGATTTGCCCAGGATGTCTTTTGATGTGCGGAGGTCTAGAGCAGTGGTTCTCCACCTTTTTTCTGTCAGAACACACCTGATAGATGGTTCTCACATGCGTGACACACTGAACACATGACAGTCCCAAGGCTAAATGTAAATGTACACTTTGCATCCTCAGGAACCCCAGCCCCGCCCCTCAGCGATGTGTATAAAGCAGAACTAGAACATTCCCTGTACAACTCACCATACAAAAAAGATATTCTGGTATTATCTCAATAATGCAACACAAACTCCCTCTACTGCCAGGCGCAATAGCCCTACTTATAAAAAGAGAGCAGTTCACCACCAATGCATGTTCTAGTGACAAAACACAACAAATTGGCAGGCCGATACAGTACAGTGCGCTCCCGGAGTGCACTGTTAACCCGAGTTTGAACGCATGTTTTCGATGCGCTAGCTTTACCCCTTATTCAGTAAGGGGTAATAGCGCGTCGAAAACGCGCGTCCAACCCCCCCCCCCCCCCGAAACTAATAGCGCCCGCAACATGCAAATGCATGTTTATGGCCCTATTAGGTATTACCGTGCGATTCACTAAGTAAAATGTGCAGCCAAGCCGCACATTTTACTTTCAGAAATTAGCGCCTACCCAAAGGTAGGCGCTAGTTTCTGCCGGCATCGGGGAAAGTGCACAGAAAAGCAGTTAAAAACTGCTTTCCCTGTACGTACCCGGATCAGTCCAGACTCCTGGGTTTGGCCCCCCCCCTCTAGCAGATGGAGACAGAAGTTTACAAACAAAAACTCCGCCTATATCTAGGCTGGTGCCACCTACAGTCCGGCAGTATTCTTCTGTCTCCTAGCAGGTGGAGAGGGTGCCAAACCTACAGTCTGTGCTGAGGCCTAGATTTAGGTGGTAGTTAGTGTGTAAAAAAAAAAAAAAAAAGGAAGAGAAAACAGTTTGAGAGTAGGAAGCCGATGGATTGGGGTTCGGACCGCAGAAGCTTGCCTGCTGGTCACCGAGCCTGCCTTCTAGAGGGTAGTGAGGTCCTGAGGGGACCATCCCCTCTGGTTGAGGCCGCTGTTACGTGGGGGAGCTCCACTGTCAGCGTCTATCAGGGCTGGGGGTGACAGGGTGCCCACACACAAGCACCCTCCCTCTCCCACAAACACACCACACACACACACAAGCACCCTCCCCTCTCACATACACACAAGCACCCTCCTTCTCTCATATGCACAGCACACACAGATTCAGACGCACCCTCCTAATCTCAAATATATACTCACCCACACACACATTGGCCCTCAGATGAACAGCTCCAATCTTTGGCCCTGCCGGCTGCTGGGAGCATGCGACACACGTGCCGGTGCTTGCCGACACACCAGTTGAGAATCGCTGGTCTAGAGAACCAGCAGAGTGATGGAGAGGTTTTCTCCTCCCCCCATGGTGAAACTGAGAGGCCAGGGCCTGTGTGTGGAGCGGTGTTTTACCTCCTCCAGAGGAATTACCCAAGAGAAGTGCAGGGTGAGCTCATGGAAAGGTATGCCTGCAATGTCCTTGATACACAGTGTCCAGGGAAACTTGCACTAAGAGGACTGGGAGGTAAATAGTGAGGGAAAGGTCCAAGACCACTGCTAGTGTGAGTAGTGCTATAGGGAGTGTGACTAGGTAATTGGTGCCCACTGGATGAGAGTTTTGATATTTATTGATTTAATTTATTTATATTCCACTTTTAGGCACTTCAAAGTGGATTACAGGCAGGTACTGTGGGTATTCCCCTGTCCCCAGAGGGCTCACACTCTAAATTTATACCTGAGGCAATGGAGGGTACAAGGTCACAAGGATCAGCAGTGGGATTTGAACCCTGTTTCCCTTATTCATAGCCCATGTAGGTTTGAACTCAGTCTCCCTTAAGTCTAAGGGAGAGAAAAGTGTTCAGAAAAAATTGTACTATTTACTGTTATGGAAGCCCATGAATCCTGATGTATTCAGTATCTATATGAAACACCTTCTCATCAATGCACAAAGCATTTGCTGTCTGGATATTCCAGACAATAAAGTTGCTGTTATGTTTGGAATTGGATACGATGCGTCAGTCTCCATTATTATGCCAGCCTAATGCTACGGATGAAGTCAGAGATAATGGGGTGGAGTGAAGGGGTTTCCTCCCTGTTTTAACAATACAAGTAAAATAGAATTGGAGTAAATCAATCTGACACTAAAAAGTCCATTTCAATGCATGACCGGGTCAAGAACCCACACTATAAATTTTGAAGAAATGATCATTTCTAACACTGGAAGTCCCATTGTATAATTTTATGTACCAAGTTGGGGGGTTACAATAATAATTTATTGGTTGGGTGGGTGGGGTCCATGGCCTATGGATTGTTGCTAAAATAGGCTGGATGGGAGGGGAATAAAATTAGGGGTGAAGGAGGGAGGGGGACTTAGCACCTTGGGTAGTTGCAAATGAAGGCTTTTGGCACAATAGCCCAGTCAAGACAACAAAGCTGAAATTCAAAAAGAAGTCAGACAAGGGCAAATCAAATGCCTTGGGCATAACACACAAGTGGGCACAAAAATCAATGGCAACGAGACTGCAGTAGTGAAGCAGTTGGCTTCCACATGGGCTGACTGGCAATTTGACAGCTGGATCCACAGTACTGTGGCAGAAGTGGACCCTTGGACCGAGGTGAGGTTGATGCCACCCATAGGGAGGAGCCATGCAGGTCCTCACTGTCGGCAGGCGGAGCTGGCTGGAGCAGAGGCTCAACAGGAACTTCACCAATACCAGCCCTCGTTCACCTTAGGTTGAGCCTTCGAGTGTCGGGATCAGCTGGACGTAGACGCGGGCCTCTGTGAAGAGAAGAATCTGTTGCAGAAGAGGTTGAGGCCAGCAGGATGAAAGCGAAGTCAGTCCAAGCAGAGGTTGGGGCAGGCAGCAGACAGCAGAGACGGTCAAGCCGAGAAGTCAATCCAGGGAGAAGGAGGAAAGGCAGAACAGCAGGAAGACACTGAGGATAGACAGGAACGCGGGGACTCCGAAGACACAGGAAGGAGCCAGGAACACGAAGACAAAGCACTGGAACAGAAACAGGATCAGGAACCAGGAATCAGGAACCAGGAACAGTGAAGCAATAAGTTACATCGAGGAGTTTGACCTATTGCCAGTCTGAGCAGGCCTTGAATAGTGGAGAGCCTGTGATGTCATCTGCAGGCACCGCAGTGGTTTTCCCGCTGCAGGCCCTTTAAATGGGGTTGAGCCGCGTGCGTGCGACTAGGGACACCCTGTGCGGCGGCCTTCCGCATTTCTGTTCAGGGGCCTGCCACAGCATCGGCGGACCCCCTCCGAGTCGGGGCAGGAGGTGAGAGCGGCCGGTCACGGGTCCAACCCGCAACCAGCCAAACACAACAAGCACCTGTCAAAAAAGCACCCCAGTGGCAGCTGTGAAAAAGCCAGCTCCTGTCTGGCAAAGGGTCAACCTGTGAGAACCTGGAGAAGATTGAAGAACTGCGGCGGGCAGCAGCTGTAAAGGAGCCAGCTCCAGCATGGCGGCAGCCGGTGCTTTGACAACTGGCCTCATGGCAGGAGCCAGCAGAAAAGAGGCGCACTCCAGCGGGGTGGACGGCAGCAGTAGGGATTGCTTATAGATTTAAACCAGCAAGAAACATGGTTGGACAGAGTCAGTTCTCTCCCCTACCAAACACCATTCAGAAAGCACATGGCATGCACATGATGGTTGATGCAGAGACAAATGTATTTATTTAAAAATTTATATTCCACCTCAAATATGATCCCTGGGATCAAAAAGGGATTACATAAATTCATGGAGGTGCCCTTAATCACAGGCTAAGTCAATAAAAGGACATAACCCCTAAGTTCTCTGTATATCTAAATCAGGGCAACTCTTCACACGTCCTGTTTCAAACACACTTTTAAGTTCTCGCTGCTTATCACTGTGACGGATAAGATGCTGCATTTATTGGATCTTTGGAATGACTCATTTTGGCAATTTGTATGTCCTGCATACATCAATTTCAAAAGGAACAGAGGGGCCATGCTGGTCAGGGATGTTACACACATGTTGATGCCCCGATAACAAAAGTACCAATGTCTTCCAACAGGAAACCCTCCCAAACCAATGCCTTTACCCAACTCCCCTTCCCCACTACACCTGTAAAATCAATTCCATTGCTACTTTTACAAATGAAAAGTGAAGGCAGATGTCATCAGCTAGACTGCGAGCAAAGCAGAGAATAGGGCTAATCGTGAAAAAAGCCCACAACTTTCAACCAGTGCTTCTGGCTTTGCTCACACCTTATTTGCACCAAAGTAGGTTACATTTAAAGAGGTCATGAATATATCCAGCTAAGCAAACTTAACATCCCTCTCCTTCCATCCATCTACCACCCTCCTGCTCACTCACTGCTAATGCTGTTTATCTGTCCACCCATTGTGGGTCAGGTCAAGTGGGTGATTGTCAACATCGAAAAATGGACAAGCTGAACAGATCAGGCGGAGAATAGGCCACACAATGACCATCACTCATATATTCCATTAAGCAGCAAACACTGGTGCAATTTTTACTCTTGGTTCTAACCCTGAAGCTCTCCAACCTCTGAGCATAACCGGACCCTTTGTACAGGTATCACCTATGGAGGCTATGTGGAGCCTCTCTCCCTTATCTTGCAATTTGCCTTCCATCTGCACTACCTTCATTACATCCAAGTAGGACTGTATCCAGGCACTAGGACCAACATTTCCCCCAGCACAGCCCTGGAGGCACACCTTACTAATCTGGTTTTCTGGATAGCCACAATGAATACACGCAAGAGAAATTTACATACATTAGAGTCTCTAGAGCCGTTGCCAGGCAATTTGGTACTTAATGGCCAAGTGAAAAATTGTGCCTTCACCCATTACACAATACATGACACCATGAGCTGGGAGCCTCGGTTAAATGTTTGCTTTTTAAATTACAAAAAAACATACAAGTTTTTATTTAAAATCTTTAGTAGACCTAAGTGTTACCCTGTCCCAAAAGTATGAATCTTATGCCTGTATACATATAATCTTTAATCTCTGCCAGAACTGATCCTTAACTTCTACCCAACTGATTAGTAATCTCTACCTTGTTAAACAGTAGGAGTTGAAAAAGAAGTGTGTGCCTTTAAACCATGGTGATGTCCTCCATGACCCATCAAGGGTTTAGAGGGTGAGACTCGGAGGGGAAGATATCCTATTTTGTGGGGATTTTACTGAGGATTTCCAGTTTACATTTATCAAAATTACCATCAACTATTGTGAAGATGAAATTTTGGAATGTGACAAATATTTGATTTTTTAAAAACTTTTTATTTATAATTTTTAAAATATAATATACAAGCATTCACTTGCAAACAGAAATAGCCATTTACATGATAATAATTACAAGGAAAATAAGAAATAAGAGGAGGAGGAGGGACCAGAAAGGGAGTAATATAAAGAAAAAGAATTAAATCACAAAATAGGAAAAAGGATCGCAAATATTTGATCTTAAAGGACACTAGTAGAAATATATGAGTATTTTTAAAACTAGCTATTTTAAAATTCAGTTAAAGTATGTTTTTGGCAAGTGATGATTAAATTGCAATCTGAGTGCTCCTAATACCCTTTATCAGTGGAAGTATTGACTTCAATGGGCAGGCCTTTATCACTTCTATTGAATGATATGACTTTTATTATATTACATACATAGAAACATAGAAATGATGGCAGAAAAGGACCAATGGGCCATCCAGCCTGCCCAGCAAGCTTCCCATGGTAGTATCTGTACCCCCAATTAGGTTCTAAATCTCATTAACAGTAAAGCCAACTTCTTCCACTATCAGGCACACCACCACAAAAGCCTGAAAAAAAACACACTCAGAACTTTGTAGCAAAGCTGTGATATCATAACAGAGCTAACACAGGAACCACCTTTCCTAGAAAAAGGCAGTATGCAAATATAGTAAGGGGCAGGACCGGTGCTTCCATTACACAAACTAAGCTGTCAACCCTGGGGGAGAGGGGGGCAGCTGGCAGAGCCCATCCTGCTGATGGTGGAAGAAGAGAGAAGGGCCCCTTGCCACTGGTAGAACCCATGCCAGTGGTGACCAAGGAAGGAAAGACCCGGTGTTAAGAGGGGATACAGAATGAAATGAATGCTGGAAAGTTGTTGAAAGAGAGGAGGGGTACTGGGGTGGGGAAGGAAGAGAGAAAGTCAAGGTGGTACTTGGGGTTGGGGTAGATTTAGGGGGGGGTGCTGGGGGTAGAGAGGATGCTGGCACTATAGATAGAGGGCACAAAGATTGAGGTGATGTTAGGGAGTGGAAGGGAGAGAGGAGAATACTGTTGGGGGAAGAAGAAGAGATGCTGGACAGGGTCATAGATGCTGGGCACTATAGGCAGGGGGCAAAGAGGGGGATTTTGGGAGTGGGTGAAGGAATAGATCAAGGGAAGGATTCTGTGCCAGAGCCAATGCCATCAAAGAAGTGAGCACTATACTGGAGCTGGAGTTTCTTGGGTGGGGGCAGGGGGCAGGGAGCAGTAAAAGACTGGGAGTTCTCCTAAAACACCTAATATTCTTGCACCGGCCCTAGAACACATATGCACCTCCTACTGGGAATACAGAACAAACTGAACAACAGATCCTTACACAGAAACTAAACACTAGCAAAATCCTGTACTTCTGTCACATATGCAGAACATGAACAGATCCTCACCAAATACAGAAATGTGCGGACAAACTGGAGACCCGAAGAAGCATACCTGGGGACTTTAAAGTTCTGGTCATCCTCCTGTGCCCTAGTGGGGGAGAAAGACCCCAGCATTCTTCCCACCTTCCTTTCCAGTACAGATCCCAGAACTCTTCCCTTTCCCAATCTCCCCCAGGATGAACCCCAATACTATCCTCCTCCTCCCCCTCTTTCTCTCCCCAGCACTCTCTCCCTTTCTGCTAGACCCCAGAACTACATCACCCCACCCGACTTATCCCCAGCAGCCGCACTCTTTTTCTTAGTACCCCCGGCTGCCTGTTTCCCTGCACTCTTACCCATGTAATCTCAACCCCACCGCAGGTCATATTCCTTCACATTTCTTACCCCTTACTTCCACTTCTCTCCCTCTCTTCCCCATCTGCCCTCTGCCTCTTCCCTCTATGCCAATGAACAGAATGTTAGGAATTATTAGAAAAAGAATGGAGAATAAACCGAAAAATATCATAATACCTCTATTACTCTCTGGTGCAGCCGTATCTAGAGAATCGTGTGTAAAAAAGATATAGCAGAACTGAAAAAGGTTCAGAGAAGGGCAACCAAAATGATAAAAGGAATGGAATGGTTCCCCTGTGAGGAAAGGCTAAAGACGATAAGACTCTTCTGTCTGGAGAAGGGACGTCTGAGGGGAGATACGTATGAGACAGGTCTATAACATCATGAGTGGCGTGGAATGGATAAATGCGAATCAGTTGTTTACCCTGCATGTGGCAGCTCCCATGCTACACCAGCAGAGCTCCTAGCAGGCTCAGACCTACAGGGAAGGCACTTCCTGCTGATGATCTCAGGTATCATGTGCTTATAGTGGGATAGAGAGAAGGTACAGAGGGGTAGCGGCAGTAGGCGTCTGGTCCTCCACTGCTCTTTTGTATATGGCAATGCCCAGGTCTGGAGCAAAGGTATTAGGCATCCTAGGCAAACCTTACACCCACCTTCCCCACGCATAAGATAAAAATGTAAAGATAAAATATCACGTATAATATGTATATTATATTTACATGCACAGCTGTGGTGCCAACCAGAAAACCCTGCAAAAATAACAAAATAGACTCTTCAAACCCATATGGTATTAGGCCTATAGTAATGCATGTTGGGTGTGGGCTGATCCCTCAGAAAACAAGAAAATGGAATCACAAATGCAATATGATAAACCTTCCATATCAAAACACCATTAACTGACAACACTCAAAAGGCACAAACCCTATCTGTGAAAAGGCAATTGCAAATATTATACCAGGCCCTAAAACACCAATATACTTCCTATTAGGTAAACAGAACAAGCCATGCTGCGATAGATCCCCACACAACAACTACATGCTAGCAGAATACCTTACCTTGGTCATATATGCCGAACACAGACAGACCCTCAAATACAGAATAAAGAAACTATAAAGTATAAATAAAAATATACAGACAGAAACCAAACTGGAAACTGCAACAAGCTCGAATCTGTATGCAGTACAACAATGGAAAAACAGAAACATCACCGTTTCTCATAAGACATCAAACAATAAAATCAAGAAATATAAATATCAATAGTAGTAAAACTATACCAATAAAAAAAAATAATTTAAAACAGCCAGCAAATGCAATTACATTAAATAATTATAAAAAAATTCCAAACATCAATACAATATTTCAAAATAGACACATCAAATAACACCCAACAATTAAAATGAATAAGGATTAAAAAAAATCTCCCGCTTTCCATATCTGGGAACCTTTGATTTCCAGATGCCCTAAGATTGTCATGGATTATCAAGGAGAGAGGAAGTGGGGCTGTTGCTCACAAACTTTCTCCTCTCTCTCTTTCACTCACATACACACATGATGTTTAGAAAAAAATATAGTGACTTCATAACATCCTTCAGTACATCAGATCATAGCTAATTATAGGTCCATAAAACGACCAAATATATTTTTTGGGAAATTTTAAATTGCAAATAAAAAGAGTACTTTTCATACTCTATATGTTATGAAAATACTTACATTTTGTTTTCAATAGTTGTGAGCTCCAGCTATAATAAATTCCATAATCCAGGGCTGCACAGGAAAATGTCCTCTTTTTGCTTTCAATTAGTTTGAAGAATGGGGTTACAAGTAACAATTGTTGGGATGTTCGTAAAGAACTGGATGGCTCTCGCACCCTCACGTATATGCTCTCACTCACATTTTCTCTCCTTTCAAAGCAGCAGCAGCAGTCTTCTCCTTTATCCCCCACGGCCAATGGGATGACTTTTTCTTCAGGTTGCAGGATCCAACCCTGCTCTGGCCTCCAGCACTTTCTCCTCCTGAGGCCCCATTGGCCAATATTAATTCTGGGTGGCTCACGCTCCTTCTAACAATATGAGGATAACCAGAAGCACTATGGCGCCCTTGGGGTAGTAGCACCTATGGCTGAAGCTAGGGATGTGCAGAGGGACCACATACGTTACATTTAGTATTCGTATTCGTCGGGGGACAGATATGTTGCATTCGGCAAGGGGGGCCCTCGATCCGTCCATGCGTTCCATTCTTATTCATTTCCCGGCTAAAATTTAACTAACTACAACCCCCCCCCCCCCCCAAAGACTCGCCAAAACTCCCTGGTGGTCCAGCGGGGGTTCGGGAGCCATCTATTGCACTCACGCTGTCGGCTGCCGGTATTCAAAATGGCACCGATAACCTTTGCCCTTACTAGGTCACAGTGGCTACCGGTGCCATTGGTTGGCCCCTGTCACATGGTAGGAGCAATGAACAGCTGGCGCCATCTTGTGCTCCTATCATGTGACAGGGGCCGACCAATGGCACCGGTAGCCCCTGCCAAAAGGCCCTGGTGGTCCAGCGGGGTCTGGGAGCGATCTCCGCACTCGGGCCGTCAGCTGCCAGTAATCAAAATGGTGCCGATAGCCTTTGCCCTTACTATGTCACAGGGGCTACCGGTGCCATTGGTTGGCCCCTGTCACATGGTAGGAGCACAAGATGGCGCCGGCAGTCCATTGCTCCTACCATGTGACAGGGGCCGACCAATGGCACCGGTAGCCCCTGTGACATAGTAAGGGCAAAGGCTATCGGCACCATTTTGAATACCGGCAGCCGACGGCGTGAGTGCAGTAGATGGCTCCCGGACCCCCGCTGGACCACCAGGGAGTTTTGGCAAGTCTTGGGGGGGGGGGGGTCAGGAGGGGGGGGGGGTGTTTAAATTCGCTCCTTTAGACGGCCGAATAATTCGGTGAAGATTCGTTGTATTCGTGGGAATCGCGATACGTTTTGCGACGCAACGAATACAACGCATACAGCACTATACGTTGCGAATTGCCAATACGTTGCAAACAAATGCACACCCCTATAGGCACACTAATGCTCCGAGAAAACCAAATTTCTCCCATGTATACTTATCACATTTATCATGAAAACCAGATTGCTTAGGTATGCTTCCAGGGCTGGGCTGGAAACCACAGCACTAGATAACCAATGTTTAAGCTGTGCATGGTGGTCTCATTACGTACTGGGGGAAGGGGGGTAGGGGTTAGGGGTGGGCAGGGGTGGGTGCCGTCGATCTCTTCGTTTATCCTTCTCTCTCTCTCTGATTCATCCATCATTTAATTCTGTGCCTTTGTTTAAGCTGTTTTTTTGTCTGAAGGGCACAATGCTTAGAGCAGAGTCCAGGGCCTCTGTGGACAGCACATTTCAGCCACCTGGAAGAGCTCTGGTAGAAGGATTCGAGACCTGTGCGAGCACTGTGGCACGCGTGCAAATTTCTAAAAAGCATTAAAAAAAAACCCAGCTACAAACCGTTTCCAGTCTGGTTTTGAACAGTTTGACAATTGATAACAGTAATAAGGTGGCTCAATTTCAGAGGGTTTATCCTGAAGCGAGACAATTCGCATCGTCAAGAGCAAAAAAAAGAAAAAAACAACAGAGCCTCTCCATCTCAGCTGGAATGCATCTGAATGTTGAACATAAAAACCTAGAATGGATACTTTTATATCTTCCCTTGAACAAAGGAGGGCGGGAGCGAAGGGGAGGAGGGAAGCATTTATTGTGCATCAGTTTTCTGGGTCTCAGTGGTCTCTTTTAGAGTTTTTTTCTGCAGCAGTTACAGAGAACTGGCCACGGCAAAACGTTCATCAAGGGATCCGTGATGTCGAAAAAAGTAATAACATCTATGCATGGAATTTTTTTTTTCTGTTGGTCTAATAAGAGATTGCAGTGGTCCAATCTTTCCCTGGGTTGAGAAGGACAAGCAGTTTAATCCGTAAGACAAAAGAGAGAAAGTGTTCAGTAACGTAGCAGGGTTGCATAGCTGTGGTCTTCTTCCATGCACAGGATCGCAGCCCGAGCAGAAGGTGGGCAGCTGCCCTGGGAGAGCCCCTGGCTCCTTCCCACTTCATTGGTAAACGCACAACAGGAAGCCCCAAGTTTGCGAGGCGGCAATCTGGGACCTGTACACGTGTTTCTAGTCTCCGAAGTGGATAAGCTGAACATGGGCAGCGTCACTCCTTTTGGGGATGGAGGGAGGCAAGGCAGCAGATGTGACACCCTGTCCTGGGCTCTAGGAGGCAAACATTTTAGGAGAACTAAAACTTTGAATTATCCCCCCACAAAAGCAACTTTTCAAGCACAGAGGCAGAAGTACTGGCTTACAAATAAAATTTCACAAACAGGGTTTCATTAAAAATAACACCCAAAATGGGCAAAAAGACTGACATTTTGGCATTTTGTGCATTTTTTTCCAGTAAACGAATGTGTAAGTTGTGCCTTGCCGGGTCCGCATTTGTGAACAAATTTGTAACAAACAGTAAATATATACACAGAGTCTACAACACACAAA
This sequence comes from Rhinatrema bivittatum, assembly GCF_901001135.1. Classification (NCBI taxonomy): domain Eukaryota; kingdom Metazoa; phylum Chordata; class Amphibia; order Gymnophiona; family Rhinatrematidae; genus Rhinatrema; species Rhinatrema bivittatum. Next base: position 242,272,961 of record NC_042622.1, read on the forward strand.
ATTGTGTTTCAGTTCACAATGAATGAGCTGCTGTAACCAAGCTGGGATTTAAGGTTCTGTCACCCATAGGTAGGGGGTGGGAGGGTGAAGTTTCACAGCAGCGGCCCCTCTGAAACAGACTCCTCTTCAACCAAGGTATTTATTTGATGCCTTCAAAATTTGGCACCCTGGGCAGTTACCTAGTCCCAAATCATGCACAGCAGCTCATTCATTCTGAATATCACAAAAACCGGCATGAGAAAACATTTTGATGGGCCGGTTTTCACAAACAAGATAACCTCACCTCAGTGAGGTGTACTTATCTTTTTCTGCCAGGCCCCATAGTGAAGTTTCTTTCAAAAGTTAGTTATTGAGCTCATTTACATCCCTAGCAAACCTTTGCAGGAAATCCCATGGGTTAGTACATCAGCTTCTTTGTGTGCAGCTCTGGCTCAGTTCTTAACTTTCTGTTTCTCTCAGTGTCTATTTTGTCCCTCCATTGACGTTTTACTCCATCCCCTCTTTTACTCTCTCTCTCTGTTCCACCGCCTCATCTTCCTGGGCTAAAGTTATTCCATGATTGGAGATTGTTGTTTACTTCTTGGTTTCCTGGGCTCTCATCATGATCCAATAAAGATCGCCCATAGGTGAATTCCCAGATTACAGGCAAGGTTTACAACTGTACACTGCAATTTCTGAAGAAGAAGGAGGTTAAAAAAGTGTCAACCCTAGCATCTTAATCTGAGCTATTTAAGCAGAGGCTAACCAAATTCTTCCCTACTAAAAACATTAGAACATAATTTGTAGCCTTAAAGCTTGGCTGAGCAAAGATTACTTGCAGCTCTGGCTTTGCTTGGATGTGGGGGTGACAGAGGTTGTGGAGCTTCCTCTATTTCTATTTATCCTACCCTCAGGTTCGGAGGATAACTGACTCTAGTTTTATAGTAGCCCAAACTGTCAAAACATGGCAAACTCTATGTAAGAGTCTGAACATCAAGGTGGGATCCCATTCACCCATAGCTTTGTTGAAAGACAATGCCAGCCTGTCTGTGTTTACACTGAGTTCGGAGCTTGTGGATTGATGGGAGGCAGGAATGCATTTCCTAGGACAGTTATGGGATGCAAATGGCTGGCTGTCTTTTGAATCTTTAAAGTTTGGCTTCGGTCTCAGAGACGAGTTGCGTGCTATTTACAATAACATTAGGGCTACGTTGGGAAAAAGAGAAGGAGGAGATGGAGGAGAAGTCAACCATCTCAAGTTGAAATGGTTCTGATGCTAGCTGAGGAGAGCAATAGGATTATTTCTCTGCTGTTCAAGGCCATCATCTCGCCTTACAAGGACCGTGAACCTCTTTTGATGCTACCTGCTATGTGGAATGAGGCCCTGGGCTTGACAGTGCAGGATTGGCGATGTATTTGGAAGGCTATACACATGGGGCCAGATTTTAAGATTTACGTGAGGGAGTAGATTTGTGCACACAACCCGGCGCGCACAAACCTACGCCCGATTTTATAACATGCACGCGCAGCCGCGGGCATGTTATAAAATCCGGGGTCAGCGCGCACAAGGGGGTGCACACTTGTGCACCTTGCACGTGTCGAGCCCTAGGAGAGCCCCGATGGCTTTCCCCGTTCCCTCCGAGGCCGCTCCAAAATCGGAGCGGCCTCGGAGGGAACTTTCCTTCCGCCCCCCCCCACCTTCCCCTCCCTTCCCCTATCTAACCCACCCCCCAGCCCTACCTAAATCCCCCCACCTTTATTTTTTTGTGCCGGAGGCCTCGGTCCCGCCCACTACCCGTCCCTTTTTTCAAGCCCCAGGACATACGCACATCCCGGGGCTTCTGAGCGTCGCTGGGCCTATGCAAAATAGGCTCGGCGCACGCAGGAGCAGGTTTTAACCCTTTGAAAATCCGCCCCATGGTCTCTATATGTGGTTGTACAGTTGAACTTATGTACAAAATGGAGCATAAGATGGATAGGTTTCCTTTATTTTTCACTAGATTCTCTCCTGCGTCATCTAGGTTTTGTTGGTGGGGTGTATTTACACATTTAGTGGACTTGCACCAGATGATATTTCAGAGCAAAGTAGAGGATATTTTGGACACTCAGCTCAACCTGTCCCCTACATTGTGATTATTGTGGGTCTGGGAAAGGGCGACTGTCTTTTTTTCAGCGCAGGCTCTGCAACCAATTGATTCATGCAGCTTGGTTCACAATAGCAACTTACTGGAAGACTGATCCCCCTATTTCTCACTGATTTGCACAAGTACAGGAAATTGTGTTAATTGAAAAATTGACTTACTCCTTGCAGAAGAAATCTGCTCTATATGATAAAATATGGGGTAGATATTGGTCATATGTGGGGGAGTAAGGGAACGGAGGACTTAATGCTAGTGTTAGATGTCTTGACTGTTTGGATGCTTATATAGGTCAGTTTCTATCTGATCATTGCTATTTTTCTGCCTGTTTGTTAAATAAAATGTTTGACAAAAAACATAATTTGTAGTACAATGCCCTTTGCAAAAATGAACTGTGAACACTTCCGTGTGACCCTTGCCTACAACTCTGATTGTTCGGTGGCAATGGATTATGAAGCTCAGACTGTGTTCTCCCTGTTGGTGACATTTGCAACCATCACATGGTGGTGTGATAGGCTAGAAGATGAGTCAACATTACAGACTGTTCAAAGCGTTGAACAGAAGTTGTTGCTTTTTTTATTTCACTAGCCTTCGATGTGTCCGGTACCCTCAGCCTGGATGCTAAGGACAGCCTTTTACACAACCCAGAAGCCACCATCCCCACAAAAGGAACAACATAAAACACCTACATAAAGGACTTAAGCACCTTACTCCAATGGATGAAGCAATTTTGTTAGGGTCACTGGTCGTCGTGGAAACAAATCTGGGTTCCTGGCAGAAGCCCAGATAAGGTGTCATTTGCTAAAAAAAAAAAAAAAAAAAGGACAATACGGTATTAAAGCTGCCATTTAGAAAGGGTTTCACAAAGCTTCACACAGAATGCACAGCCACCCAGGGCATACAGCCAGCAGTTTTCTTGGCACTCAGACCAAGAGATCAGGCCATTGCAGCCAGCAATGTGACATGCATCACAGTCGTAGGCCATGGCAGGACCAGAAAGGGAGGAGGAGAGCTGGGCAGAGCGAGCGGGAGGGCGTGGACGCACAACCAAAGGCTGCACGCCGACTTATTTTAAAGGATTTTGGGGTTGGGAGTAGAGAGTGGGATACAATAAAAGGAACCCTCACCCCAACTTGAATGATTCCCTAACTCTCTTCAGGGCGTACATTTTATGGCTCCCTCTGCGGAGCAATTTCAAGCCGATTCAGCTTTTACGAGGAGTTCAGCAAAGGCACAAATGGACAGGTAAAGAAGTCCTAAGCTACACCTGGGGCAGGTTTAAACAAACAAAAGAAAGAAAAGCTGAAATAACCCAACAAGAGTCAAAGCAGCCCCCCAGGCTTGCCCGCCCGCTGAACTGATTTCCGCAGGCGCCTCGCTGCATCCTCAGCACGAAAGCTCTCTGGGGCCTGCTACAGCATTCATATTCTTCCTGTGATGAAGGGGAAACATTTGCACAAAGGATTTATATGGTATACCCCCTTGAACTTGATATTAAACAGCATCCTGGGCAGTGCTCTAGGCTTTCCGCCCTTATTCAGAGCCTGCCAGGCAAGGCAAAGGGGCTGGGGGGACGACTGGGGGGGGGATCATTTCAGGCAAGCCAGCAATTCAATTCCCAGGGCACAGTACTTTAAATATCAGAATGGGAAAAAATGAATTACTATTTAAGCCTTGTATAGCTTAGAAGACAACCACAGATACTGTAACACTGCAGTGATTACATTGCAGACACTGAAAGCAGCAGCGCTGACCCGAGATTGTACCTTTTAAATACTACTTTGGCCAAACAAAGAAACCTGTTCAGCTGCAACTGTGCAAGGGAAAATGCCCAAAAGATAAGGAGAAAAGATGGCTACAATTTTCTTCTCCAGTCTCTAGGGTTACATTTTAGTGCTAGTAACTCTGGGCTTGCTCATTATAATTTGGCCAATTTTTGGAGTCGGCAGGGGTTACATAAGATTTTTTTTGCCCCTCTCAGTAGTTACTCCCCTGCTGCTTCGGGCTTCCAGTTCAACTGGAACAAGCCTCTACGGGGCTCGGTGTCACAAGCCTTCAATTGCAACTACCACAGTTATCCCCCTGTTTTTGCATCAGCCCCTCCTCGTCTCCCCCAGTTTAGCCCAGCCAGGGGTCACAAACCGTGGAACCCGCTAAAACAGACCCCAAATCTGGCCCCTAAAGCAAACATTTTGAGCTGTGGCCTCCCCCCCCCCTTCCATTCATACAATTGGTTGGAGCCCACAAGATGAGTCACTTCTCTATATCTATCTAAACAGGAAGGATATGCACTAGTCAGCCACACTGCCAGCCAGTGGCTCCGAGCCCCCATTTTGTTTCTCTTCAAGCAGCTGAAAGGAGTAAGTTCACACATACATGCACACACACGGGCTCAGAAAGATAGACAATCTGTACCCAGCCAGACACAGAGAGAGAAACAGATACCTCATACCCAAACTCAAACACACCATAGCCAGACTAACAGAAAGCAAAACAGATACCCAGACACAGACAAACATAGAGACCCCCCCCACACACACACACACATGCACACAAACAACTCTCCACACACACACACACCCCACAAAGAGACAGACACCCAATACCCAGACAGGAACAGACAGACAGAAAGGCATAGACTCAGAGAGCATATGTAGATGCACCACATGCAGACAGACCACATCACGCATAGAGATAGAGACCAAAGCACACCAGACAAACACAGACACACATACTTCACACCACACCCAGACACATAGGTCCATACATTACAATGGCAAAGGCTGTAAAATAAAAAAAAAAACAAACAAAAAACATAGGTGCCAGCCAAAATTAATTAATTAATTAATTTTTAAATACTTAGAGGCTGCTTATAATGAACCAGTCATGCTAAGCGGATTACAACACATCAATTACATAATTAAAATTAATACAAAATATCCATTAATTAAGCTAAAACATAAAATCAAACGATAAACTAACAGTCAGAGTAAGCACTTTGCATAAACTGATAAATCAAATCTACCTAAAAGCTTCTTGGAATAAAAAAGCTTTTAGCTGCTTGCAAAATGATTTAATATCATTAACTGCTTGCAAGGCACTGGGCCAGGAATTCCAGATCATGGGCCCTGTTATAGAAAATGCCCAGCTACTGGTTTCCTTTAAATGGGCTTTCCTAATTGATGGGATTTCTAAGAAGCCCATTTCCTGAGAGCGCAGAGTTCTTACAGGATTCCAAAATCCCAAACAAGTGGAACTATCCAATTTCACTGCTTTAAAAATTAAAACCAATATTTTAAAACAGCTTCGCTACTGAGGGGTTAACCAATGCAGAGCCCGTAAAAGGGGACTGACATGGTCCCAGGGTAAACCTCTCATAACTAACCGGGCGGCCGAGTTTTGTAGAATTCGTAATGCACGTAACCTGGAAGAAGGGAGCCCTACGTGCAGTGCGTTGCCATGGTCTGTCGTAGATAATGCAAACAATTGGACTCATGTGCGAAAATCCTTTCGCTCTAGTATATAGCTCGCATGACAAAGAATTTGCAACTTAAAAAAAAACAAAACAGATTTGGGCACAGAATTCAACTGAGAAGAAAATTTTAACTATGAGTCAAAAAGGAATCCTAAATTCCTTGCCACTGTTTTCACTGGAATCGTTATTCCATTGACCAAAATTGGGTAATTATTCAAGGTCCTTCGATAAAAATATAATACTTCAGTTTTTAATAAGTTTAGGGCCAAGTTTTTAGGAGCTGAGAAAAACTCCATCCTGCCCTGTCCAACATTTTTATTTGTTTGCTTTCTGATAATATTCACTGATTTTTTTCTATTTTTCTCTCCATTTTTGAATTTTTCTTAGTTTGCTCATTTTTTTCTATTTTTTCAGGTTATTTGCTTATTTAACATTTTTTGCCTTTCCTCATTCTTTCTGTCTTCTTTGCCCATGGTCCTCCCCATCCAGTCGGCAACAGCTGTGACCTCTTTCCTTGGGTAGGGAGCTGGCAGCAGCAGCAGCAGGACCTCCTCCCGGGCAGAGGCCTGAGGGTGGCAGCTCTTCCTGGATTGTGCAACACCGCGGTGGCTGCTCCCCATGTCCAGTTCTGCTGCCAAGTAAGCAGCTCCCTGCCTGGACCTGCCACAGAAGCAGAAGCTCTTCTCTTTGGCCCAGCGTAAGATGCATGGCTAAGCCATGGCGAGCTTACAAAGTTGTCCCTATGTTCTGGCAGCTCCCTCCCAGCCCCGAGACTCAACAGCATAGCCATTTTTTTCTTCCCTGACTGAGCAGCCAGTGTGCCCCCTGTCAAGCTCTCCCCACCCCAGATGTCTCTCTCCTCCCCCTAAGAGCTGCCAGCGCTGCCTCAGCAGCATCGCCAGCCCTAGCTGGCCCAGGAATAGAACTCGGGCCCTTCTCATGGCAGTGCTGCAGCATTTGGCGCACAGTGGCCAGGCCAGCCTAAAGCTGGGACTTTAGCAGTCACGGGTCCAGTTTAGGGTATCAGTGTTAGTGCCAGTCAGCAAGGGGCGGCTGTACTGCAGCAGAGAGAGCACTGTGCTGCCGAGCGTGCATGCGTCCACCGGACATGGGGAATCTGAGCTCCTGAATAAATCTGCATTCTTGCACCTTCTGCTTCTCCTTGCCCACTCACAATACAACGCTAGGTAACGTCAAGTGTCTGCCACTATTTGTTGTGAAACGTGGACCCTTGAGCCGGCTAGAGTGAAGAAGATCCGCTAAAGGAAGGCCCGTAGCAGAACTCGCAGCTGGGAGGCAGATGAAGGCCAGGAGACCAATCAGGACCTTCACCTATACCAACCCACGTTCCCCGCAGGTTGAGCCCTTGAGTGCCAGGGCCGGCAGGACTTAGGCAGTGGTCTCCTGGTGAAGAAGAATCCGATGAACTATCCGGGTCAAGGCAGGCTAACGTGAAGCAAGGCCAGGAGGAGTCCAGAGGTCGTGGCAGGCAGCAGCAGTGCAGGACGAAGCGGCGGGCCGGTGGTCGAGGCAGGCAGCAGACTAACGGAGACCAGAGTCAAGCCAAGGATCAGGACGGGCAGCAGGCAAGAGATACCGGAAACCAAGCCAGAGTCAGGAACCAGGAAGACAAGCTGAGGTGGAGCACGGAGGCAGGAGGTGGAGCAGGACCACAAAGGCAGGACCTAGCAACTCCAAGAGTACAACCTGTTGCTAAGGCAAAGAAGAAACGCACAGGCTGCGTTTAAATACCCAGTGGCGTCTGACGTCATTTTAGGGGCCGGGCCGAGGTTTCCCGCCACGGCCCCTTTAAATCCCGAGCCCTTGAGCACGCGCCTAAGGGGCGGGGTTTCCTCTAAGAGCTCGGCGGCGTCTCCCTTGTGGCGAGGCCACCACGAAGAGGCCCAGCTGCGGCCTGGAGGAGAGCGGGGAACGCCGCGAACGGCGAGCAGGAGGCAGCAGGAGAGGTGAGGACCCGACCGTGGGCACCCGCGGCCGGGATTTGTAACACTATTGGCGTTAACCATATTGTGTCCGCTTTTCCATCTCCTTCCAGACCTTGCATAACCCAATGTCCCCCGCCCCCCCCAGCAGGAGAGCGAAGAGAGAGTCGCACACAAGAAAAAAGTTTATTTGTTTTCTTCCTTTTGGTATGTGTGAGGGCTGCAGGAGCTTGACCACTAGTCCTGATTTTATTAAAGAATTTAATGTCAACAGATTCCAGTATGTTACATTCTCCCGCTTTTAGAGACGAGAGAATAAAATGCGCCTGCATCTCCAAAGTCATCTAACTGAATGGTGAACTCTGAGGTCCTGCCATGGCTGTCACTTTCAGTTGTGGCGAGCAAGCACCTGTCCTTAAAATCTGGAATCCCCTTATGTCCCGTCCCCCGTCCCCCCCGCCTCAGAAGCGATAAGGAATAAATATTTGCCAACTCAACACAGCAACAGCATGATGGCAGATAAGGACTGTGAGGCCCAAGTAGTCTCTGCCCAATGTCTCTCACGTTTTGGGGGAGGAGGGCAATTCTGCAACCCCTTTGAAAATTCAGGGCCAGCAGGTGTACAGTCCATGAGATAACGTACACCCAGAGGTTTGGAAATGAAATCTCTAGCCCACGCTAACACTGCCCCTTTCACCCGGGGCCACAAATAAATACATGTGCAGCTGAAGGGAAGGCAGGTTTACGCCTGGGGAGTTTATCCGGGTTATTCCTTTGTTATCTGTGCAGATTCCTTTTAGAGCTGTCCTTCACAAGATTTATCTTCGGCAGACCTTTTTGCCGCAGGTGCTTTTCAGAAAAATAGGGAAACATTTTCTATATGAATTCATTTGTCCCTTGTAAACGAACACTAACTAACATTTACCCCCACAGTTGACCTTAAGATTCCCTGGAAATCACATGGATCAGAGCCTTCAAAGTTCATCCACTGTGGACAGAGCAAATGGTGCCCTGGGAAAAGTCATCAATGGCACTTCCTTCCCCAAGTGTGGATTAGGAAGGGCAAGGGTGCCCACAATTTTCTCTACATGGGGGGGTGGGCCCTTCTCCAGCATCTGCCCCCTGCCCTCCTTCTCCCAACCTACTCTCTCCTGCCTCTTAACCTTCCCCCATCACTGCATCCTCTCTGTACCTCTCACTTCCTCCATCCCAAGCTTCCGGTTCCCTGTCTCTTAATCCCCTCCCCCTCACCAGATTCCTCTCCCTCTCTCTTAACCCTCAGCCACATCCCAGAAACTGTCTCTTGCCTTTCCCTTCTTTCCCCCCCCCCCCCCCCCCCCAGCCACCTCACCCTGCTCCTACCAGTGCATCTGCCTCTTCTTCCTGCCTCCTTTCTGGGCAAAAAGCTTGTTTAGCAGCAGGGCTGCTCCTTCTATTCTTCCCTGCCTGCACTGGCTCTGTAAGCATGTTCAACACTCACAAAGGCAAATTTTAAAAGCCCAATGCGCACATTCGTTAGGGGATGCACGAATATGCTGGGCTTGCGCACGCCGAGGGGATTTTAAAAACCACTAGGATACGTGCATAAATGTCGTAGCGTGCACAACTTGGCCGTTTTCAAAAAGGAGCGGGGCATGGGCATTTTGAGCTGTGAAGCTGAGACGTGTGCATGATTACTTACGTGATCTGGCGTGCGCCGATGCCCCGTGCCGTGTAACTTTACTTCTGCTATGGATGCCATGTAAGTTATAAAGTAAAGATAGACAGGAAGATCAGTGTGGTTTTAAGGGTGGGGGATAACTGGGGGGGGGGGAAGGTTATTAAATTAGGGGTGCGTGAAGGACCTAGCTCTTAATTGGGTGAACTGGGAATGAACTGGTAAAACTGGAATGGTGTTGGCGCACATCCCTTTAAAAATCTCCCAATTTACACGACAGAAGTGCCATTTGCGCGTGCCCACTTAAAAACTGGTGCACATGTGCGTGGCCAGCTTATTTTATAAAATGTGTGCAAGCTATAAAATAGTCGCGGATCTGGGCACGGGCCGACAACGCGCGCACATGTGCGACTGCGCGCCGGTTTGAAAATTACATCATGGCTGGCCCTTCTCTGCTGGATCTCAGAGTGCACAAGATCAGCACACAGGAAATGCCAGACTGCGAGCTTTGATCATTCTCACAGGGCTGGCACTGACAGGAAGGAAGGGTGGCAGCACTGGCACAGGCTCTCGCTGCTCCTCCTGCTCTCCCACCAGCACTGGATCTAGGGCTGCATGGCCTGAGGTGCAGCATGCGTGGCTGCTTAAGGAACTCTGCTCGGCTGCGCATACCTGCACCAGAGGGAACGGTGCTGGTGGGGACCCCAGGTCAGCAGCACACCCCTTGCTGCATGGCCTCCCTGTTCGCTCTGCCCAAAAGCCGGCTCATCTTGTGGATATGAGGAAAGGTCCTGCACTGTGCAGGTATCCCCATTAAAATCAGATAGCAAATGTTGCTTACCTGATGTAACAGGTGTTCTCACAGGACAGCAGGATGTTAGTCCTCACAAATGGGTGACATCGAGGATGGAGCCCACCACGGAAAACTTCTGTCAAAGTTTAACAGAACTTTGACTGGCCCCTACTGGGCATGCCCAGCAAGGCACTGACCCTGCAGCCAGCAGGGGTCTCCCTTCAGTCTGATTTTCAAAGCTACAGGCAGTGCCTAAAAAAGTAAAAACAAAACGAACCCAACACCGCGGGGTGGCGGGCGGGTTTCGTGAGGACTAACATCCTGCTGTCCTGTGAGAACACCTGTTACATCAGGTAAGCAACATTTGCTTTCTCACAGGACAAGCAGGATGGTTGTCCTCACAAATGGGTGAGTACCGAGCTGAGGATGTCCTGACTTGCACCAAATGCACCCAACGACGTGCAAGAGGCACAACAACTGGGGTGGAATTTGGTAAGGGCATCCGCACCCTACCGGGAAGGTGGAAGGGTGTTGGTACATCATGTTGGAAAAAGGTTACGCAAGACAGATTGGCCGAAGATGGAGTCCTGTCTTCCAGCTTTGTCCAAACAATAGTGGGCTGCAAAAGTATGGAGAGAACTCCAGGTTGCAGCTTTGCAGATGTCAGGAAGCGGCACCGATCGAAGGTGTGCCACCGAAGTCGCCATGGCCCTCACAGAGTGTGCTTTTACACGGTCTTGAAAAGGAATGCCAGCTTGCTGATAGCAAAAAGAAATGCAGTCCGCCAACCAGGAGGATAGAGCCTGCTTACCCACAGGTTGTCCTAACTTGTTAGGATGGAAAGAGACGAATAATTGAGTGCTCTTTCTGTGAGAAACTGTACGGTCTAGATAGAATGCTAGAGCCCGTTTACAGTCTAGGGTATGCAGAGTCTGTTCTCCGGAGTTGGAGTGGGGCCTGGGAAAAAAGATAGGTAGTATGATGGATTGATTAATGTGAAACTCCGATACTACCTTAGGTAAAAATTTAGGGTGAGTGCGGAGTACCGCCCGGTCCTGCAGGAGTTTAGTGTAAGGCGGATAGGTGACTAAGGCCTGTAACTCACTAACCCTACGAGCTGAAGTGACAGCTAAAAGGAATAATACCTTCCATGTGAGATACTTTAATTCACAGGAGTGTAGAGGTTCGAAAGGTGGTTTCATTAGCCGGCCAAGAACCAGATTAAGGTCCCAAGATGGGGCCGGAGGACGTAAGGGTGGCTTCAGATGGAGCAAGCCTTTAAGAAAGCGTGTTACCAGGGGTTGTACTGAAATAGGGACACCCTGTATGCCTTTATGGAAAGCGGCTACTGCACTGATATGCATCCTAATGGAAGAGGTTTTAAGACCCGATTCCGATAGATGCCATAAATAGTCCAAGAACTTAGAGATTGAACAGGAAAGGGGATCAAGGGACTGGGAAGTGCACCAAGATGTGTACCTTTTCCATTTATACGAATAGGATCTTCTGGTGGAGGGCTTTCGTGAAGCTATCAGGACACGAGAAACCGAATCCGAAAGGTTAAAAGGCTGAAGGACTAACCTTTCAACATCCATGCCGTCAGGGACAAGGCTTGGAGGTTGGGATGGAGGAGGCATCCGTCGTTCTGAGTGAGCAGATGCGGATCCGTTCCCAGAGGGATGTGCCTGCGGATGGAGAGATCCTGAAGAATGGGAAACCACACCTGGCGTGGCCAGTGGGGTGCTATCAGGATCATGGTTCCTCCGTCCTGGCGAAGCTTCACGAGAGTCCTTGACAGAAGAGGAAGTGGAGGGAATGCATAGAGCAGACCTGATGTCCACTTGAGGGAGAAGGCATCCCTCGGCCGAGAGTGGTGGCTCCGAATGAGAGAGCAGTAATTGTCTACTTTGTGGTTCTGAGGGGACGCAAAGAGATCTATGTGGGGAGAACCCCACTTGTGAAATAGAGAGGTCGCTACCAGAGGATCGAGTGACCACTCGTGTGGTTGGAAGACCCGGCTCAGCTGATCTGCCAATACATTGTCTACTCCCGGCAGGTAAGTGGCCCTGAGGTACATGGAGTGGGAGAGGGCTTCTGCCCAAATCTGCGCAGCTTCCTGACACAGAAGGAAAGAGCCTGTGCCTCCCTGCTTGTTTATGTACCACATGGCCACTTGGTTGTCTGTCTGGATTAAGATTATCTGATTCGAAAGACGATCTTTGAACGTTCTGAGCGCATAACGAATTGCTCGAAGTTCCAAAAAATTTATCTGGTGTTCGGCTTCCTCTGGTGACCATAACCCTTGGGTTTGGAAATCGTCCACATGAGCCCCCCAACCGATGTGGGAAGCGTCGGTGGTCAGGATTACTTGTGGATCTGGTAGGAGAAAAGGTAAGCCCTGAAGGAGATTGATTTGAGTCGTCCACCAGGTTAAAGACAGGCGAAGCGCTTGTGTAACTGCGACTATGGAGGACAGGCGCTGAGAAGCTTGAATCCATTGGTGTCGCAGAGTCCATTGTGTTACTCTCATGGCTAGTCGGGTCATGGGAGTGACTTGAACTGAGGATGCCATGTGTCCTAGGAGAATGAGGAATTGGCGAGCCATGGCCGTGTCCTGAGACTGGAGCTGGCGAGCTAGGGACATGAGTTTGGACCCGCTGCAGCGGAAGGTAAGCCTTTGCCTGTAAGGTGTCCAAGTCTGCCCCAATGAAAGATAAGGTTTGAGACGGGACTAAGCAAGATTTCTCGTAATTGACAAGAAACCCTAAGGAAAGGAGTGTGTGAATTGTCAATTTTAGGGAGGATTGAGCAATCTGAGGGGTAGAGGCCCTGATTAGCCAATCGTCCAGATAGGGGTAGACGTGGACACCTTCCTTCCTGAGGAATGCTGCTACCACTACGAGACATTTGGTAAAGACTCGTGGAGCAGATGCCAGACCGAAAGGTAGTACCCGGTACTGATAATGGTTGCGGCCTACCAGAAAACGCAGATACTTGCGATGAGATGGTGTTATGGCAATGTGGGTATAAGCGTCCTTGAGGTCGAGAGAGCACAGCCAATCCCCCTTTTGCAGCAGAGGGAGCAGCGCGCCCAGGGTTACCATCTTGAACTTTTCTTTTTGAAGGTACTTGTTGAGGGCCCGAAGGTCCAGAATGGGACGTAGCCCCCCCTGATTTCTTTGGTATTAGGAAGTATCTGGAATAGAATCCTGTCCCTTGTTGACAGGGAGGGACGGGTTCTATAGCATTTGATTGTAGAAGAAGGGATACTTCTTGTTGTAATTGAGTCAACTGGCTGGTGAGACTCCATGCCTGAAGGGGCGGGGAGTCTGGCGGGAGAGCCATGAAGTTGAGGTGGTAACCCTGTGCGATAATTGCTAACACCCAGTGATCTGAGGTGATCTGTTTCCAACGGTGTAAGAAGTGGAACAGTCGACCCCCCCACAGGGATGTATGGAAGAGGGACCTGGCATGTGCTCAGTAGAGGGAAGTCAAAGGCCCGCCGCAGGCCCAGGAGGTGGGGCTACAGTAGGTCTTTGCTTTCTTGGCTGGTGAGGCTGAGGCCTGTTGGAGGACCGTGCAGGACGAGGCCTAGCTGATGGAGGATAATAGCGACGTGGTCGAAAGAACGACTTCTTAGAGTCCTTCTTTGGTGGTTGCTTGGAGGACACGTCAGGTGGGACAGACGAGAGTTGTTTCAACGTCTCATGGTGATCTTTTAACTCTGCCACAATCTGTTGAATTTGTTCTCCAAACAAATTGTCGCCTAAGCAGGGTAGATCAGCAAGACGATCCTGGACCTCTGGGCGAAGGTTAGACGCCTTTAACCAAGCCCAACGTCTGGCTGAGATGACTGTGGCTGAAACTTTTGTGGAAGCATCGAATATGTCGTAGGCAGTTCTAATCTCGTGCTTCCCTGCCTCAAATCCTTTATGAAAAAGGGCTTGAAGCTGTGGTTGGTACTGATCCGGCAACGTGTCAGCATAGTCTTGTATCTGCTTAAGGATGGCTCTGTTGTATTGAGTCATGTAAAGTTGATATGAAGCTATGCGTGAAATCAACATAGCTCCATGATATACTTTTCGTCCCACACTATCCAGGAATTTATTGTCCTTGGTAGGTGGAGTGGAAGAGTGTGGCTTAAGACGTTTGGCCTTCTTCTGCGCAGACTCAACCACAACAGAACGATGATCCAGTTGAGGCTTTTGAAAACCTGGTGCTGACTGGACAAGATATGTGGAGTCAGCTTTTTTGTTAACTGGTGAAATAGATGAAGGAGATTCCCAGTTTTTCTTTAGCAGATCCAAAAACACCTGGTGAATAGGGATGGAAGCGATGATTTTTGGAGCATCCAGAAATTGGAGTAGTTCCATCATCTGGTGTCTGTCATCGGCTTCAGATTGTAACTGAAAAGGTACAACTTCTGACATCTCTTTTACAAAATTAATGAAAGAGAGATCCTCAGGAGGAGATCTTTTTCTACTCTCTGTAGGAGATGGTGGTGAAGGCAAATCTGTGTCAGAAGATGTATCATCATCATCACCCCAGGTATCGTAGGGATCATGTGGGACTTGAAGCCCTGAAGGACCTGGTTGAGGCTCTGAAGGCATCGATGGAAATCTAGATGGAATCGGTGCTGCAGGTGGAACTAGGAATGGCATCGAGGGCTTCGGCGCTGCCGATGGAATCGGTGCCGGACGCGGAATTGATGGAGCCGAAGGATAAATCGGTGGAGATATACCAGAAGGTACCGATGGAACCACCCCGGAAGGGGGAATTCGGAACGGTGTTTCTCCTGCCGATGAGAATCCAGTCGGAGACGGTGGTGTTGTCGATGGTACTGGAATTACCGATGGAAGGGCCGTCATAAGTGCCTCCATGCGGTGCAGTAGAGGTGCTAGAGCTTGCACCAACGGCTCGGTGGTCGATTCCCTCCTTGGTGCCGGTGCCGGCGTCGGTGCCGGCGTCGGTGCTGGCGGCGGTGCCGGAACCGGTGCCGGAGACAGTGCCGATGGAGGTTGTAATTTCTTCATCGCTTTCTCGATGGCCTCCTGGACCAGCCGGTCCAGTTCTGCCTGGAGACCAGGGGTGGGTGCATGGAAGAGGAGCCCCATCTTCTCCATCCTGGCTTTGCGACCTTTGGGTGTCATTAAGGCACATTTGGTGCAAGTCAGGACATCATGCTCACTACCCAAACACATAACACAAACCCTGTGGGGGTCTGTGATTGACATAGTCCGGGTGCAATCTGGACAACGACGGAACCCCGTTGCCATGGCTGTAAGCCAAAATTTAGCCTGGGGATCGGTAAGTGCCAACAGGCCTCGAGGGCCAAAATCGACGGTAGTCTATGGAAAATGGCAAAAAACTTACCGGATTCCGTAAAGATGACAAAAATTTGTCGAAGGGAGACCCCTGAGGGGCAAATTTTCTTAGGAAATTAATTTCCAAATTCCTGTCAGGAACGTGGTAAGAGAGCTCCTTTCACCGCGTGGCAACTGCTGCGCGGAAAAAAGAGACTGAAGGGAGACCCCTGCTGGCTGCAGGGTCAGTGCCTTGCTGGGCATGCCCAGTAGGGGCCAGTCAAAGTTCTGTTAAACTTTGACAGAAGTTTTCCGTGGTGGGCTCCATCCTCGATGTCACCCATTTGTGAGGACAACCATCCTGCTTGTCCTGTGAGAAAATGCTTTTCCTCAGCATACAGGTGACTGCCCAAAAAAACTGAAAACCAGAATCCATCTGCAGGAGAAGGATATTGCTGTGTATAGCATGGAAGGAAGCATTTGCTTTCCTAAGAATATGACAGAATAAAAATTGCCCCCATCCCTTCCAAAATGAAATGTCAGTGAAAAGTCCATGATTTGTAGAATCCCTGTTGGGGGGACAACCACTGCTTTTTTTTTTTTTATCCTTCTTTCTCATGTTCGTTTTGATTAGTTACCATGTTTATTTTGGAGTCAGCTCTATGGCAAGCGAGGCATCAAAAAGGAGCTGAGTGGATGAACAAGGAACGTGAGCCATGGGGAGATCCACTGGGAGCCAGCTACTGTGCAAGGAATCTGAACCATTCTCTTTTGTCATTCATTGCAGGCGGAAAGGTACAGCAGTGGCAACCGACATCCGCCTGCAGAATGCTAGTCTGTTCTCCCTGGCTCCTTTTAACAGCTGGGGCCAATTCCAGTCGAGCCCCCCCCAAGGACCAGAAATAGATGGATGCCAACACTGAATATTCACAAGGCTCATTTGCATATAGTTACTTTGTACATTTGACAGTTACCTCAATTTTGTAAACCGCTAGCAATGCATATAATTCTGCAAATTACATACAATACAAAGCTGAAAAATAAAAACTTTAAAAGCGATCCTCAATAAAACATTAACCTTATTCAAATCAACCTTAATCACATAAATGAAAGATAATTAAATCAGACTGAACAAAGTAGTCCATATTCTCCCCCCAACGTATCCCTGAGAAACAGACATCAATACTCCCATTATGCCAATTTACAATAATACAAAATATAAAAATTAAATAAAAAGGAAAACACCTAGGCCCAGCTATGCATAAAAATGTAGCACATTTAATACAAATTTCAGTCTGGCTAACCAATTAGGTATCACATGCCAAGTGAAAATCCAGGCCTTGTTATTTTTTTGGTATCAAATTTCATAAGCTGGAAGAGGAGGGCTAGCAGCACGAGCAGCCTATGGATGCAGAGTCTGGCATAAGTGCACATGGTCTTTAAGGGAAACTAGTTCACAACTGATTGAGGTTTAAAACATATTGTCCATTTGGGAAGTGTTTTCCCCCAAGCTGGACAAATGCATAACTACCACTGACCGTGTTTACAAATCCTAATTATGTATTCATGCATTTCTCCACCGTACTTGAACTGAGTTTCATTTTTCCCCTCCCCATGCACCTCCTGACTATTACTCGTGACTGACAGCCTCTCTTATGCGCTCAGATATTAAGAACAATTAATGGACAGCTTATTCCCTGTGCAGAATATAGGGAATAACTAACCAGCAGAGCACAGCAAGATATACAAAATGAATTATTTGTTCTGCCAGAGATGTTAAACAACGTAACAGACCAGCAAAATGTGAGAAGTGTATTCCTGTCACCAGTATGTCAGCTGGTATTACCTATGAGAGGATCTATAATACTTTCAATGAGAAAGGCCATGGTGAATATTAAAAACTCCATCCCTTCACCCCAACCTTGTGCACTCCAGTGTATTGTTCAGGACAAGGCCAATGGACCTTGACGAATTTGCTGGACACCAGTATGCATGCCATCAGTTGGACTCAAATGTACTCAGAGGCTGGATTGCCCAGCAAAATATGAAACATTGACAAAGAGAGGAGAAAAACAGAAATTGCATTTTAGGCAGTCAAAAGAGGCAACAGATGGCTGAAGGGAAAAGAGACAAATCCACTAATTCGAGCATCTGTAAGAGTTTACCTGCATTAAACTTACAAATGAATCAGATACCAGTTAGAGAAATCCCCTGGGCCTGTTGGTTTGTTGCCCTTTAAAAAAAATATTAAATGTCACAACTAAACAGGTTGATATTTTTACAAGGTTTAGCAGTTTACAAGAATCATGCAAGAGATTTCCTAGTTCTGGAAGAATAAATGCAACACAAGCTCCTGCTGCTGTACTAATAGCCAGCCCCTTCTTTTCTAGTCATCTCCCCAGCAAATATTTTTCCTATGTAAGAAGTCAGAGTTATGAGTTTTTATGTTACCTGCCCCAAACTTTGGAGGACATGGGATACAAGTCATTTTAAATAAATACATAAATTTAGCAAGTCAAAGAGATTTTGCTGTGAAAATAAAATATCTGGGAGCAAAAGTTTATTTTCTTGAGCAAAGGGAGCAGGATGCTAGATTTTACATTATTACACTTCCAATTAACAAGTTTCCCAAGGAAAAATTAGGGGACCATGGCAAAGATGGAGCAGAAATAATGTAGTCTCCTCAGTGCATAAGTACAAAGTCATTCTGCCTGTTTCAAGAGCTAAATATGGGACATTTTGGAACAATTGTAGATGGGAGAACAAGTTTACTAAGGAGCACTATGTCATCTGGGCAGGTTGAACTAGTCCTGCTTTTATCCTGTTTTTAAAACCTGGCTGTTTGAACAAGCTTTCACCCAATGATCATCCGTTTCTGATACGCCAATTACTTATCTCTGTTTTTCTGACCCATTATCACTCAACTATTTATTTTATCACTCGTCTATTTATTTTATCCTGCTGCTAAACTTGACTTTATCGGACTCCTACCGCCCATTTATTTTCAAAATGGCCATGAACATTGGAATATTATTATCATTAGTTTAATCGTTCTTTGTATTAATTTTTGTTCTTAATTGATATATAATTTGTTCACCTTATTCTATATTGTCTGTAAAGCTTGTTGCTAAGTTTTGTTTATTGTAAACCGAGGTGATGTTATTAACGTGCCGCGGTATATTAAAAAAAAAAATAAAAAATCACTAAATAAATAAATAAATCAATAAATAAATCTGATTTCCTCCATAGACTCGCCATTACAATTTCTCCAGACAAAAGCAGGAACTACAAATTCACTGACGTAATGTGGGTAAAACCTAAACTGGCTCAGCCTGTCCCTTTCTCAAGACAAAGCTTCTCAGCAACCCTACCAGAGTGTACCATCATCAGATTATCACATCCTCTATTCATGCCTATGCTGAAAAAAAAAAAAAAATCGAGAGGGGGGACTCCAAGATGGCCACTGAGTGAGGAACGCCGCTGGAAGCACTCGCTTCGTTTACCTTAAAAAATTGTTTCCCGTGGACTCAAGGTGCCTCATACAAAGAGGAAGGCACAATTGAGAGGGAGTTCAACAAGCTCCCCCTCTGTACAGCCTTCCCAGCCACGAATCGAGGGCTATTTTTCGGCGAATCCAACAATGATGCCAGGTGCCTCGGTTGCTGGGGGGCCGGTGGAGGAGCGAACACTGTCCTCCCCTAACCCTGGATGTAACTTTGAGCCCCGGCACGCCAAGCAAGCTCAGGCTGGAGACACAACCCCTACAGAGACCATAGGGGTACGGACCTATCCGGACTCTATCCGGACAACCTCAAACTTGCCTCACTCAAACCCCTTCTCAAAAAACCAAATCTCGACCCAAACGATCCTAACAATTTCAGACCGATAGCTAACCTCCCATTCATAGCCAAGATAATGGAAAAATTGGTAAACTCACGACTCTCAAACCACATTGAAGACAACAACCTTCTATTTCCATCACAATACGGATTCCGTAAAACCTTAAGCACGGAAGCCCTCCTCATCTCTATGACTGACCACATCATCCTAGGCTTAGACAAAGGGCAAGCCTTCCTTCTGATACTACTCGACCTCTCGTCTGCATTTGATACGGTCAATCACTCCCTTCTCATCAACCAATTATCAGCCATAGGTATCTCAGGCACTGCCCTATCATGGTTCAGAACCTTCCTCAGCAACAGAGGTTATAAGGTCAAGATTCATAATAAAGAATCCTCTCTACACCCCGCAGCCGTAGGAGTCCCTCAGGGCTCATCCCTGTCTCCTACCTTGTTTAACATTTATCTGTTACCCTTATGTAAACTTCTCACTGACCTCAATCTCAAACATTTTCTCTACGCTGACGATATTCAGGTCCTGATCCCCATCGAAGAATCGCTCGCAAAAACAATGTTGCACTGGGAATCCTGCCTCCAAAATATCAAACAACTTCTTACAAGTCTCAACCTGATACTAAATTCATCAAAAACGGAACTTCTACTCATCACTCCAGAAAACAGCTCCATCACATACACTCATCCTACAGTACCAAGCACTACACAAGTGAGAGATCTAGGAGTTCAAATTGACAATCACCTAAACCTGAAAGCTAACATCAACAAAACCGCCAGAGACTGCTTTTACAAGCTCCAAGTGCTGAAAAGAATACGACCTCTCTTCCACACACATGACTTCAGAACGATCCTACAATCAATCATTTTCGCAAAGCTGGACTATTGCAACACCATCATGCTTGGTCTCCCTTCATCACACACCAAACCATTACAAATGGTACAAAACGCCTCCGCCCGTATACTCACCAACACCAGGAGAAGAGAACACATAACACCTATCTTGATGGACCTCCATTGGCTGCCCATCCACTTCAGAATAATCTACAAGGCCATTCTCACCATTTTCAAAAACATCCATCAATTAGCCCCAATCGATCTCCATATTCCCCTCCGATTACACCATTCCACAAGACCGACAAGAGATGCTTACAAAGGATCACTTCAAGTACCTCCAGCCAAGACTACCAGACACATCACGCTTAGAGATCGGGCATTCTCCACAGCCGGTCCAACATTATGGAACTCCATTCCCCCGGATCTTAGAATGGAACCCAACATCTCAACATTCAAGAAAAGACTCAAAACGTGGCTGTTCACGCAGGCCTTTCCGAACTCCAACCCCATCTAACTCCCTTCATGCAACAAGCTCCGCTAGTATTAGCGTTAATAGCCACCTCTCACAATGTTATTTATACATATATATAACTTTCTAATCTCCATTTCCCTTCTCATTCCAAGTTATTGTTTTCCTTGTTATATGTAACTGCTTTTCTGCACTATTGTTTAAATGGTAAAGTTTATTATAATTTCACCCGTTTCTTGTGAACCAGCATGATGGGACCACTGTCTTGAATGTTGGTATATAAAAAACTTAAATAAAATAAATAAAATAAATAAACCAGCGACAAGGTTTCTCCTGGGAGGAAAGGACCCCCCGAGGGTTATGGTCTCGTCGAAGTGGTAGGTCCATCATCAGGAAAAGGTATGCAGAGTGGTGTAAGCATGGCTGCAGGAACAAGTGGTGTTTATCCTAAAACCACAGCCATGTCTCTTGAAGGTATATGGTCCACGTTGAAATCTTTGGAAACTTCTATTGCTTCATTATCTCAACTTACACTGGACACAAAAAATCAGCTATTAATAAATACAAATATGATTTCCTCTTACAATCTTAAAGTTGAAAATATAGAGCAGTGTTTAAATACTTCTGAAAAAATACAACAGAACTTGGTTCAAGCTGAATTGGCAACTAGTAAAAAATTGGAAAATATAGAAAATGCCTTGAGATCTCATAACCTGAAAATATTAAATTTTCCTGTGATAAATATAATACTGCCTTTGGAACTTTTTAAAACATGTTCTACAGGTATTGAAAATACCAGATACCGCTATGCCAGTGATTACGAAGGCTTACTATTTACCGCAAACTCCTGGAAGTGCTGAGGACGTATCCAGACAGCTGCCATCTTTGGATATTTCGGAAATCCTGGAAATTTCTCAAGAGACTGAGATCATTAGGAGACTGCTCTTAATTTCCTTTGCTTTCCTTTTGCATCGGAATAATATTCTGAGACTTTTTCTTCGAAATAGACAGTCTCTATTTTATGGTCAAAAGATCTGGGTTTACCCTGACCTTACAAAATCTACTCAATCTCGCAGAAAGAATTTTCTTTCTATGCACCTGGATGCTCTTCAAATAGGGGCTAAATTTGTTCTCCGATACCCTTGCAAGTGCTGTATTATGTATCAAAATGTGAGTTATACCTTTTTTGAGCCTGTACAACCTAGAGCATTTTTGGATACGCACACCTAATGGTTGTAAGCTGGTTTGGCAATGAGAGATGTTTGTTGTGAACCTTACTCAGCTTCCTATAATTTCCTCAGGGATGTTAGATTGTAAAAAATATCACTCCTATTTCTGAGTCCCCCTCATTTTTCTTTTATTTTTTTTCAGTGCAAGTTTTTCGAATACTGGTATTGTACTTGCTATTTCCTGTTATATGTAATGATTGCTATGCACCGATATTTCTGTACAAGATTTCCTTCTTGTTTAAAATTTAAAATACTGGGGGAAAAAAAAGGTTGATTATATCCAAAAACTGCATCTTTGTGTGTCAACTTGCACCATTTAGAGAAAACCCTAAAATGAAACTCATATGACAGTACCACATCTACCAAATAATAATAAAATCCATTCACCAGGGACAGCCAGACACCTTGTTTGCAACTAGGTCCCAAAGAGACAGTGACTCGCCCAAGTCACATGGCATCAGTGGCAGATTCTTCAACTTGTATCCAAGGATTTATCTGGAACCCTAGTCCAATCCTCCAGCCACTAGACTAGGCCTCACAGTGTATGCTACCAAAAATACACACTAATTTGAATATTTGAAGTGTAATTATTCTTGGTAACAAGAAATATTTGACATTTTGTACTCTACGGCTTGCAATTATACTGTTGAAGACCAGCTCAGAAGTTAATGAGGATGCCTTGTGCTAGCATTTCAACAACCATTGCGTTTTTTTCTCCCTTTTTTACTCATGTAATTTTTTTCATAATGCTTTACAGTATTATAACCTCATTCACAGCAATAGAAAATCTACTACAAGATTGCTCCATAAAACAGACAGCTTTATGTTCTCAAAGAAGAGGCAATTTCACTGTCCAGTTTCTATTCCAAATGAAAAGTGGACACATTTACAACAAAAAATTACTCTGAGGAAAATTAAGCAATGTCTGGTCTAGAAAAGGTCTGAAGAAGCAAAATTGCTTATCCGTAGCAGGCATGCTCTAAGGACAACAACTGTCATTGGATGACATTATCCAATGAAGCTTGGCACAGAAAACATATGCCAAAGTTGCTAGAATTTTAACTGTGCCTCACTGGCATGCCCACACATGCCATAATCAATGTGTCCACACAGGATCCTTTCAGTCTTGTATTTTAGCATCCCAAATAGAGAAGCCAACTGCAAGGGGAGATGGGTGGGTTTTATGAGGACTAACATCCTCCTATCCACGGAGAACATCTGTTACAGGTAAGCAACTCTGCTTTTTCCAAGGACAAGCAGGATGGCAGTCCTCACACATGGCTACAAATGCCCCCAACGAAAAAAGGGGAAACAATAACAGTTGGCAACAAGTCTTTTTTTTCCATTTTATATTTAACCTATGAGGGGAACCTGGAATAAAAATAACAGGACCTAGGATGGAAAATAGTTGTGTTATACATCTCAAACAAACAGACTGGCTAATCCTACTGTTGTGCCAGCCATCCCAGCCTTGCAAATCTCCTCCACAGAGACAGATTGAAGGTGAGTCACTGACACTGCCATGGCTCAGACACAGCAAGCCTTGACATGGCCCACCAGATTCAACCCCACCTGGGCATAACAGAAAGAGATACATTCTGCTAGCCAA
Organism: Rhinatrema bivittatum; assembly: GCF_901001135.1. Taxonomy (NCBI): domain Eukaryota; kingdom Metazoa; phylum Chordata; class Amphibia; order Gymnophiona; family Rhinatrematidae; genus Rhinatrema; species Rhinatrema bivittatum. The sequence continues at coordinate 242,296,244 of NC_042622.1, forward strand.
TTAGATATAGTCTTTGGCAACAGCCATCTCCAGTCTATTTGTGTTAAAAGAAACAAAAAGTTGGATGGACTTTCTATGGGCTTCCGCCAGCTCCAGATAGAAGGACAAGGATCTTTTGCAGTACAAACTGTGCAATGCTTGTTCACCTTGGTGGACATGTGACCGGGGAAAAAAGTTAAAAGGAAGATTGACTAGGTAAGATGGAATTCAGACACCTCCTTAGCCAGAAACTTAGGATAGGTGCATAAGACAACCCTACCATGATTAAATTTGTATAAGGTAAATCAGTGACTAGAGCACAGATCTCACTGACCCTGAATGCTGAAATGACCAGCAACAAAAAACTGATCTTCCAGGTCAGGTACTTCCAGGTGACAGGGGTGCAGTGGCTAAAAGGGAGCTTTTATCAGCTAGGTCAGAACCATGTGGAGGTCTCAAGAAATAGCTGGAAGCCTGATGGGAGACCTCAAATGAGGCAGGCCCTGCATAAACTGGACAACTAAATGCTGCAGAGATCAGCTTACCTTCTATATGGTGATGATAGGTGCCAATTGCATTAAGGTGAACTCTTACTGAGTAGGTCTTAAAACCAGACTGGGAAAAGTTGTAGAAGGTAATCAAGCAGTTTTTGTATGGATCAGGAGAAAGGATCTAGTGTCTTTTGCTCACACCACACAGCAAACCTCCTCCACTTAAATCCATAGGATTTCCTAATGGAATCCTTTATTTAAACTAAAAGAACTCAAGATGGATCAACAAGTAACTCAAGGGGTTGCAAAGTTTCTCTCTCAACATCCAAGGGACTTGACATTGAGATAGTGCAAGGGCAATCTGCCCTGATCCTGAGTGATGATGAGGGAAAATCCCCAGTCTATTTGGTTTCCTGATGGACATCTCCCAGAGGAGTGGAAGCCAGATCTATCTAGGCCAAAAGGGGGCTAAGAGAATCATCATTCTCCCTGTCTTCTTTCAACTTCAACAGAGTATTTGCTACAAATGAAATTGGAGGATAAGTATACAACAGTCCCCTACTCCAATTCAGGACAAAGGCATCCAAGGCTAGTTTGCTATGTTTCCTCTTTCTGAAACAGAAGAGTGGGACTTTCCTGTTCTGAGCAGATGCAAATAGTGCCCCAATGGCAGAAAATCTGATTCACTACTCCCCAGATGAGGCACCACTCGTGGGATTCCAAGGACCAACTCAGTCTGTTCACACTCACCAGTTATGTGGCCCTGACTACTTTACCCTGAGATATGTCCTACAGATGGATGGCCTCCTGACATGGGAGATATGACCTTGTACCTTCCTACTTACTGATGTAGTACATTGCAACTTGGTTATCTTTTGGACAAGAATAACTAAGTTGAATAACCAATCTCTGAAAGCCTTTAGAGTATACAGGATCACCCGGAGCTCAAGGAAATTTATCAGATAGAACTTTTCTTGGGCAGACCGCAGGCCCTGTGAGCAGAACCCCTCTATGTTAGCTCCCTAGCCCAGGCTGGATGCATCCATCATGAGGACAATTTGAATCAGGGAAATTTGGAAGGGGACTCCTCTTACCAGATTAGAATTGTCTTGCCATTAGGACAGGGAGTCCTTGAGTGATCATGTGATATGGAAGCTGTTTTGTACATCTTGAGTGACCTGTAGCCACTGAGACCTTAAAGTCCATTGGGCTCTCCTCATGTGGAGACATGCCATGAGAGTGACATGTACCGCTGATGCCATGAAACCCAATAATCTCAACATTTTACCTTCTATATAGTTAATTGGTTTCCCCTGTTCTATTGTAAACCGGTACGATAAGACCGCGTCTTGAGTATCGGTATAGTAAAAGAATTTAAATAAATAAATAAATAAATGTGCGAATTGATGTCTGCTAACTCATTTGTATCTTTTTCACTGAGGAGATCAAGCCCTTTGTTGCGGAAGGAAGGCTTTTGCCTGAGTTGTGTCTAGCAGAGCTCTGATAAACTCTAGCTGTGGTGACGGGCTCAGATGAGACTTGGGGTAATTGAAAACGAATCCTAGTAACTCCAACACCTGGATGAATATATGAATCAATTCCTTGGCTCTTGCCCAAGATGCACTCTTGACCAGCCAATCATCCAGATAGGGATAAATGTGCACCCCCAATTTGTGTAACTATACGGTCACCACTGCTAGCAATTTTGTGAAGACCAGTGGGGCAGATACTAACTCAGGCAGAATGCAATACTGGAAGTGACAGTTTCCCACCACATATCTGAGATATATTTCCTGTGACCATGGAAAATCTGCATGTGAGTGGAGGCATCCTTTAGATCAAGACAGCATATGTAATTTCCTTTCTGAAGGAAGGGGATTAAGGTGCTTAGGAAAACCATCTTGAACTTTTCTCTTTTGATGAATTTGTTCAAGGAACTCAGGTTTAGGATATGACAGAGTCCTCTTGTTTTGTTTGGAATCAGGAAATACTTGGAATAAAATCCTTGCCCTCTTTGCCTTCATGTAACAGAATCAACTGCATTGGCCAGGAGAGCACCTTTTGAAGCAGTTCCTGATGCAGTGAGTGACCCCAACTGGGATCCAAGGGCCAATTTTGCAGGCAACTGAATAGATTTAATTTATTCACTCTCATGAAGATGCTGAGGCCCTACATGTCCGAAGTTACACTGGCCTCTGGTCTAAATAAAACTAGGCTCACTCCAACCGGAAACTCCTCCAGCACAGGTAGCGAGATACTGGCTATGTTCTCTGCAATCCAGTCAAAACCCTGTCCTTGGGTTGCTCTCTGGGGCTTAGATGCCTGTGGTAGCCTTGGATGGACACATGGGGCCTGCTATGTATGGGACCAAGGGGGCAGAGAATAGCGGTTTCTGAACTAGGAAAAATGCCTCTTCTGCCCTGGCCTCAGATATCTCCTTGAGTACCAGTTGAAAGCTACTGGAGAATGACAAAGTGATCTTTGATCTACAAGACTGTATCCCTCACTCTGTCTCTGAAGAGATTCTCTCTTACAGCAAGTCTTTCCTGCACATCTGGGCAGAGCTCAGAGGCTCGTGGCCAGGCGAGTCTGCGGGCTCCAATCCCTACAGCAAAGACACTCAATACTGTCTCAAAAACATCAAAGGTTGAACAGACTAGGTGTTTTCCATACTCTAACCCTTTGTCCACCAGTGATTGAAGAGCTTCTTGCTGCTTTTGAGGACGTGCTCAGCCATCCCTCGCATTTGCTTCAGTAAATCCCATGTATACTGGCCCATGGATGTTACATGCGCCGCCCATGGCAGCACCACGGCGCAGCCCACTCACCTTCTCAGATGGACTCCAGGGACTGGCTCCTCTTCTCTGGCGGCGGTGGGCTGTCAGCTCCGACCTCGGGTTCCCTCCAGTCCTGCCTCGCTACCCAGTGTTGCCAGCCAAGATGTCCCTGCTCATCGGGCCTATCTGCGTGGCCCGCAGAGAGACGCCACCATCGGCGCCACGCCCCTTCCTAGGTGCGCTCACTTGCATCTCTACTTCTTTTAAAGGGCCCGTGGCGGGAACCTGGCCGTGGACCCGGATGCTGATGTTAGACTCTTCAGCATATAAAAGCTCTGGCCTCGCTCCATAGCGTTGCCTTTCCAACAGGTCTCCTTGTATTCTGAGTACTCGTTGCTGATCCCAGAACTGTGTCTTCATAGTGTTCCTGTTTTCTGTGGTTCCCGGTTCCTGTTCTCCTTGTTCCTGTTCGTCTATGTGTTCGACTGACTTTTGGATTTGACCACCGCCACGCCTGACTACTCTTCAGATTCTCTCCAGCCCCGGACCTCTGCTACGCCTGACTACTCTTCAGCTTCTCTCCAGCCCCGGACCTCCACTACGCCTGACTACTCTTCAGCTTCTCTCCAGTCCTGGACCTCTGCTACGCTTGACCACTCACTTGCTTCTCTCCAGCCCCGGACCTTTGCTATGCCTGTCCACGCCTGCCTTCTCTGTGCCTGACCATTGCTTTGATTGACTATGCCTGCCTTCTCCGTGCCCTGATCCTTGCTTTGATTGACTACGCCTGCCTTCTCTGTGCCCTGATCCTTGCTTTGAATGACTATGCTACAGACTCTCCTGTGTCCAGAGTCTACACCGCTTCCCACAACTTCTACTTGCCGCCGGCTCTGATCCCTGCCTGTCAGTGATGCCTCTCCTAGCCTATTCTCTGGACTTGGACTTACAAGGCTTAGGCCTTCCTTTGCTTGAGCACCTCCAGCTACCTATTGTTCCTTCGCTGAACAAGTTCCAGTTCTGAGTCCTGTCCAGGATAGGACTATGCCATTTACCGGCTGCTGTCTCTGGGCTGAACCACCTTCCATCCTAACTCTGAGGCCCACCTAAGTCCTGCCGACCCCGGCACCCAAAGGCTGAACCCGAGGGGAACGAGGGCTAGTATAGCTGAAGCTCCAGCGGTCTCTAGCTTCAGCCCACTCCACCTTCTGACAGTGGGAACCCATAGGTCCCTGCCTATGGGTTGCGTCAACCCCACCTCAGCTCAAGGGTCCACCTCCGATGCAACAGGTTGCAAATGCCATGGACTCGGTGGAGTCGTGAGCCCTCCAGGCTATTCCAGGCCTGGCATCCAAGGTACAAGAACAGCAGCAGTTCCTTGAGGCATTGGCCTCCTCCATGGATCGTCTTCATGCCCGGCTTGATGCCCTTATGAATAACCCGGCTCCTCCTCCTCCACAGCTGCTTCCATCGATGCCCCGAGCCATGTTGACACTTCCAGCACCTCTATGTTTCAATGGCGACTCCAGACTTTGCAGAGGGTTTATGCAATTTGCTCTGCAGCCTTCAGTCTTCCAGGGCTAGTTGACAAAAGTCACGTTCATCCTATCCTGCCTTGAAGGGAAAGCGCTGGCCTGGGCTTCTCCCCTGTGGGAATGCTCAGATTCTTTGTTGAAGGAATTGGCTCAGTTTGTGGCTGTTTTCAGATGGACTTTTGACGATCCCGAGCGGCATGCTGTGGCAAGCACCAGTTTTACACCTTCGTCAAGGACAAAGAAGTCTTTTTGATTATACCATTGAGTTTCGGACTTTGGCTACTGAGCTCGCCTGGCAGGAAGACTGCATCTGAGCCATCTACCTGGACGGACTCTCTCCGCAGCTAAAAGATGAGTTGGCTGCATGGGAGCTCCCTTCTCTTTGGCTTCTCTCAATACTTGAGATGGGATCTCCTCCATGCCAATGTTGAAGAGGCAGAACGGGACACCTTCAATCGGAGGGGTATCAGACAAGTACCTGTCTCTGGGTTTCCTTTCAGCTTGCTGCACTGAGAGAACAGACTTTCTCCCCGATGCCAATGACACTCCCTCCCTCTGAGGTCTTTAGATGTTGATGCCTCTGTTGCTGATGTTGATGGATCAGTCTTCCAGTTCCCAAAATGCTTTTCTGTGAGTTCCATTCGGGACTATTATCCTTTTGTGGTCATGGTCGCACATCTGTAACACCCTTGGACATCATGCAATGACCCAGGCACAAGATATATCTATCATGTGGGTCCATGATAGAGATAGTCTTTGTGCACTGAAGGCATCATTGGAGCCTGCTAAACATGATCAGACAAAATAAAAGAGGTGCAAAATCAAATTTGATGGTGGTGGTGGCTCAAAGGCCAGTGGGCACTGATGATGCATCGCTACAGAACCACATACGAAGACAAACAGAAATGTGAAAAATGACTGAAAAACCCTACTGTGGGATCCCATGACAAACAATCTTGTCAATATGGCAAAACCCCAAAAGGTCCAGAAAACAGGATAATGAGGCATCAAAACCATACCTCAAGGACTCCATGGGAAAAGAGACTGAGGGATCCTGCATGGATACATGGCATAATAGCATGTATGGGCATGCCCAGTAAGACACAGTCAAAGTTCTAGAAACTTTGATATAAGTTTTCCATGCTGGACTCCATCAAATGATGTCACCCATGCGTGATGACTAAATCCTGTTTGTCCTCAGAAAATACCTTTACAGAAACAGTCATTTATCAAAGTCACTGTGGACTTGTTACTGGAATACTCAACCTTTGTGTTGTGTTCCGCGCCAGTGGACGACCGCGGTCGTGCCCCCCTACCTGACTGTGACAGCGACCCGCCGCGGCAGCATCGGGAGAGAAGCCTTGGTCCGGTGCCCGTTGTTCCCGCACATCGGTGCAGGCCCCTGGGGTGACCGCCGGGCTGGGAGCCATCCCTGCTCCTCCTGCGCAGCATCAGGCAGCTTCTCCCCTGAGGCCGGAATCCAAGATGGCTGCCATCTTAGGTGCAAGGCCGCGCCTCCTCACCAGATTTAAAAGGACCTGATCCCTTTAACTACCTTCAGCTGTCTCCAATGAGCCAGAGCAGAGGAAGTATAAAAGGAGGCTTCCTCTGCTCATTCCTTGACTTGGCAACGATTCCTGTTAGTCAGGTCTGCTTGCTTCGGTGAGTCTTCGTGTGTTTTGGATCCTTGCTTCTTGGTTCCTGTCTTGTCTTAGTGATTTCTGGTTCCTGACTTCGGATTGGCAAGCGGCGATCCCTTGGTGTATGACCTTGGACTGTTAAGCGATGACCCTCTGCCACTTGATCTCTGACTTCTTCTGGAACATCGTCTCCAAGGGCCCACCTAAGTCCCAGCGGCCCAGGTCTCTATGGGCTCCTCCGGGGGGGACCGCTTGCTTCCAGGGGTGAAACTCCAGTTAGCCCTTGCACCGACCTCACGACTTCTTGACCTCTCAAAGGTCCACAAAAGTCCCAGTGCCCCGGGTCCCTATGGGCTCCTCCCAGAGGGACTGCGAGCTTCCAGTGGCGAACTCAGTTGCCTCCTCGATGTCACGACTCCTCGTCTACCTCACACTCCAGTGCCAAGGGTCAGCTGGTCACATCTTCTGTCCTGCCTTGCCACCCAACGGGAAAACCTACGGATCCACCTCCTAAGGTATACCATCCTCCCGTCGGCCCAAAATGCTGACGGAGGGTTATATAAATGCAGCATCAAATTTGCCCATGGTAATGAGTCCAATGTTATTAATTTATGGACCAAGCTAACTATTTTATGTTTTATTCTAAATGCCGTGGGAAGCCAATGAAGTTCTGCCAAAACTGGAGAAATATGTTCCGAATGTTACAACAATCTCACTTACTCCTTTTTGCATTGTTCTTAAATAGGGAGATTTGTGCACAGGAATACACAACTCTTCTATAGAGCCATGGCTGTTTGATGGCAGATGTTACAGAACACAGATGCCGCAAAATCGGTGCATGCTAGTCACTTCTGCAGTTCTCAATGATAAGTCTGGTTTTGTCATAAGGCTTTTGTTATGACTATCGGTTGTGGCCACCCGCAGCCAACCCAACTCACGTCATGTGCTGCCCTGCTCTCTTCTCCGGGCTTGCCTCTATCTCCCGGGACTTCTCATGGCAGCTGGGATGCCGCCGACCTCCATGCCTATTCTGGGCCTTCCTAGGCGCGTGCGCCACTGAGTCTACCTTTAAAGACGCTATGGCGGGAACCTCAGGGGCGTCTCCTATTGATGACATCACCAACCAGGATTCATAAGCACCGCCCTGGGCCTGCACTAATCGACTTGGCAATAAGTTCCTTCGCTACTGGTGCTTGTGCCTGTCTGACCGGACGTCTGTTCCTATCTTGGATCTCTACCTCGGTTCCTGGACTCTGGCTCGGGTACCCACTCCTCGGGGACCTGTGTGCGCTTCTCAGGAGACTTGTCTCCAGACCTCCCTGCTCCTCGGGGTGGTCCCTGTGCCTCTCCAAAGTCCTGCCTGTTGGTCTCCCCGCTCCTCGTGGTCGCCCTGGAACTACCTTACAGAGACTTTTGCTCCACACCTCCCCGCTCCTTGGGGCCATGTCTACGTCTGTGCCTACGTCTCTACACCAGCTTCTTGCTCCGCACTTCCCCGCTCCTCGGGGCAGTGTCTATGTCTCTACTCTAGCAACTTGCTCTGCACTTCCCCACACCTCGGGGCAGTGCCTACATCTCTACGCCAATAACTTTCTCTGCTCTTACCCGTTCCTCAGGGCATCGTCTATGTCTCCATACCAGCAACTTGTTCCACTGTTCCCCGTTCCTCGGAGTAGTGTCTACCTCTCTACTCAAGTGACTTTGCTCTTGCTTCCCTGCTTCTCGGGGCAGTCTCCATTACTACTGCCAAATCTGACTCTGCACTTCCCCGCTCCTTGGGGCAGCCCCTACATCATCATACCAGAGACTCTGTTATTACGCTATACTACAGTTGTGTTTCTTACTACTGCTGACCACGCCTCCCGATGGTGAGGACCTGTGGGGCTCCTCCCCTCAGGCTGTAACAACACTCACCTTGGGCCAAGGGTCCACTAAACCCACGAATCCTAATAGCTTATTTGCATGTGACTGGTTTTCCACAATCAATTTGGACATAGGACTGGCCCAGTGGCTTAGTAGCAGGGCTGCTCACTGCCATGCAGAGGGACCTGGGCTTGATTCCTGGATCAGGTCTTCCATTCCCAGGGCTGCCCAGAGCCGAGGCTGCTGAGGGAGCAGTGTTCATAGGCCCCGGGGGAAGCAGTGAGTGATGGTCATCATGCAGTGACAACACCTAGTGGCCGGATTTAGGGCTCATGATTGCAGGGTTCTGAAGGGAGCTCTGGTGTATGGCCCCTGGCCCAAGACTACCACTGCAATCAATGGACTAAAGTAAGTTGGGAGGGGATAGAAAATAAGGGGAAAAATCCTCAAGCAGTTGCAAATTTACGTTCATGGCACCAGATCCCAGCTCTGGATCCAATTGTTTTAGAAGTACAAAGGATCAGGAGGAAACTGCTGGGTCAAAAAGAACATTTGCACATAGAGCCAAAAGAGATGGATTTCACCAGGGCCCTCTTCTGCTATCATTGCATAAAAAATGTTCCCCTTGTAAATTCTCCAGCAGCTAAATTAACAGATGTAGACTTTTGGATTTCTCCAGAAAAAGGTGACATCCCCTTCCCCCAGACAAGCATTTATCCATTTTTACTACAAATAATTTTCAAGCAGTCTTACTCCTCTGTTCTTGGTGAAAAACCAAGGTCAACAAAAAAGACACAAGAGTTTAAGCTGCTTTAAGACACAGCTGTCTTGATAGCAAAGATAATGCAGCAAGTTCAATTAATAGAATACAAGTTTGACAAAAGAGTTAGAAATTAAAGCTGAAGAGGAGGACATGATCTCAGAACCACACTCCAGTATCTGTCCTGAAAATGCATTTTATAAAGAATCTCTCTGGGAAAAGGGGAAAAACCCCCCCAAACAAACAGCATTTTGGTAAGCTAGGATAAACAGAGAGATTTCCTATTTTGGGGAAGTCTTGCTATCAGATTAAAACAAAAAACCTTTTATTTGATGTGTATTATTTGTGTGTGCCCTGGCTGCTTCTGATCTTTGAAATAAGTAACTGAAGGAAAAGCTAAGTGATTAAGGAGCTTGATCACAGTTTGTCCCTGCTAGTCACACATACTTTCTCACAGTGACTGCAGGAAATTTCTCATTCTGCAACACAGACCATTGGCAGCAAGGCCACCAAATGACCCCATTTCCTACAGGGGAAACTTGAAGCCAGTGCTGACGTTACAGTTACCTTCTAAATCACCTTTATCCTGGTGTTGCCTGATGGATCTATTACTATATGAGTGAAGCACGTCCGCCAGACTGCATTCGTGCACTCTAGAACCCAGTCTGGGTTCTAGAGTGCACGAGTCAAGATTCTGTGCTTGCATCCCAAACAAAAGGAAGCAAGAGCAAAACGCCAATTTACTTTGTCTACAGGAATGCCAAAAAGCACAAACAGCACCAAGTCCATCGCTCACCAAATGACTCATTTCAGATGGCTGACTTAAAAGTGCTCGGCATAGAAATAAAAGGTTGATAAACTTCAGAGCGGGGCTAATAGGGGCCGTGCTTCTCCACAGCTACGTGACAGGTGAACCAATGAGCGGCACCAGCATCAAACGAAACAAAACAAACAGCTTAGCAGAAGCAGAGCAAGGGATTTACAGCCAGAATGCTCTGAAAGGGGGGAACCTATTCACATACTGGGGAAGAACTGGAAGGGGCAGCATAAAAACACCAAAACACAACAGATTTATACAGTACATCCACACAACAAATTAAAGGCCGGATTTAAAAGGGTTACTTACGTGCACCAGGCCTATTTTAAAAAGGCCTGGCGACGCGCGTAAAGCCCCGGGACGCGTCTAAATCCCGGAGCTTTACTAAAGGGGCGGTCTGGGAGCGGGGCGGGGTGAGAGGCCTCCGACAGAGCAGCCATTGCCGCTCTGTTGGAGGATCGCGTGCCAGCAGGCTGCCAGCAGGCACAAAAGGTAAGATAAACATTTTGGAGGGGGGGGGGGGAGTTAGAGTAGGGCTGGGGGGGAAAGGTTAGGGGATGGGGTGGGAAGGTCAGGTTATAAAGTTATAAAATGCGGCAGCGCATGTTATAAAATCGGGTGTACATTTGTGCGCGCCGGGTAGCGCGCACAAATGTACCCTGCGCGCATTTCTCTTAAAATCTACCTCACAAGTTGGCCTTTGCGCCCAGGGATGCGGCTATTTTGTAACTTGCATGAGTATATGCACTCCTGTTATAAAAAAGCCTGGCCCAAATGCCGCGTCTACCACATAAATTGGGGAATTTTAAAAGAGGCGTGCACCCATGCTATTTCCAGTTTTATCAATTTGCCCCCAGTTCATCCAGTTAAGAGAAAGGTCCTCCAAACCCCTCTAGTTTAATAGATTTCACGCACCCAGTTATCCCCGACCTTTAAAAACCCAGAGTTCTGCCTGTTTTTCTTTATTTTTTTTAACTTACACGTCATCCATAGCAGAAGTAATGTTACTTGCAGGGGACCTTGGCGCACACCTGATCGCATAAGAATTTACATGCACATCTCTTGGCCATGCCCCAAAATGCCTAGGCCCTGCCCAGACCCCACCCTGCCCCAAGATGTGCACGCTCTGGGAGATAGGCGCGTAACTCGACAGCTTTTAAAATCCACTCGGAGCGTGCGAGCTCAACATATTTGCGCAACTAATTAATGGGCTTTTAAAGTTTACCTTTAAGTGTAAAACAAGCACCTACATTTACATTTTGTAAACATCTAAAATCAAAAGACCCAATCTTAAAATTAATTTCCTAGTACCCAGCAACACACTTAAAGGAAGATTGTAGTTCTAAGCAACAATCTCTCACCTTTCTGGACTTTCATAAGTGTGTTGCTGAGCCAATTTTCGAAGGGGCACGGCCATGCATGTAAAGCCCGGTACGTGTACAAGTACAGGGCTTCTTTGAAGGGGCAGGCCAGGAGGGGGCGTGTTCTGGGTGGGGCGGGTCAAAACAAAGCCATTGTTCGCTGTCCCAAAGACCCAGTTGCCGGCGTGCATAACTTACTTCAGCTCGGGAGCTGAAGTAAATTGTGAAACAAATTAAAAAAAACCAAAAAGGTAGGGTTTAGGGGTGGAGAGGAGAGGAGAGGAGAAGGGGAAGGGAGGTTAGGTAGGGGAGTAGGGAAGTTCCCTCCCAGTCCACTCCTTAATTGACACGTGCACTTTATAAAATCTACCCCAAGGTAGTAACCGCTGCACCACTTATTTCTTTATTTCCATCCTTTAACTTTAGGGATCCACAGTGTTTATCCCATGCCCCTTTGAATTCTTTCACTGTTTTTGTCTTCACCACCTCCTCCGGAAGGGCATTCCAAGCATCCACCACGCTTTCTGTGAAGAAATATTTCCTAACGTTGGTTCTGAGATGTCTTCCCTGGAGTTTCATTTTGTGACCCCTAGTTCTACTGATTTCTTTCTGATGGAAAAGGTTTGATGTTTGTACATCATTAAAACTTTTCAGGTATCTGAAGGTCTGTATCATATCTCCCCTGCACCTCGTCTCTTCCAGGGTAAACATATTCACATCCTTCAGCCTCGCCTCATAGATTTTCTAATACTGACCCCACACCATTTTGGTAAACCTCCTCTGGACTGCCTCCATCCTGTCTCTGTCCCTTTTGAGATATGGATTCCAGAACCAAACACCATACTCCAAGTGAGGCCTCACCAAGGACCTGTTCAAGGCCATAATCACCTCCTTTTTCTTACTGGTTTTTCCTCTCTCTATGCAGCCCAGCATTCTTCTGGCTTTAGCTATTGTCTTGTCACATTGCTTCGCCATCTTCAGATCGCCAGACATTATCACCCCAGATCCTGCTCTTGGTCCGTGCACATCAATCTTTCACCCCCTATCACATACAGCTCTTTTGAATTATCACATCCCAGATGCATGACTCTGAACATCTTGGCATTGAATCCCAGCTGCCAAATCTTCGACTGCTCTTCAAGCTTTCATAAATCACTTTTCATTCTCTTTATTCCTTCAGGCGTATCCACTCTGTTGCAGATCTTGGTATCATCCGCAAATAGACAAACTTTACCTTCTATCCCTTCCGCAATGTCGCTCACAAAGATATTGAACAGAACCTGTCCCAATGATGATCTCTGTGGCACTCCACTTAACACCGTTCTCTCTTCAGAGTAGGTTCCATTTACCATTACATGCTGTCTCCTATCAGTCAACCAGTTTGTAATCCACTCCACTACCTTGGAACTCACTCCCATGCTTCTCATTTTGTTCACAAGCCTCTATGTGGGACCATATCAGAAGCTTTCCTGAAATCCAAGCAGATGACATTGAGCGCTGATATAATTCATAATTCTGGTTCAGAACTGGGGCTTATTCAGCCATTTCTAGAATCCTCAGAAGGCTGATTCACACTGACAACTGCTGAAATATAGTGACTTTCTGACTATCACAGACTCAAAGAATGTGAAAGATCTGGAAACTTGTAGGCTCTGCAAAGCCTATAATTACAGGCCAGGAAGGCATCAATGACAATGTTTGCACCACAATACAGGGAAGCTGGGTCCAGGATGCAAGCTTTTGTCTTACAAATGCATATCTCAACGGACAGGAGCCAGGTGAAAAGAAGATCCTGTGAGGTTACAGTTTTAATTAAATCCTGGTGCCAAGAAACGGAATTCAGGCCTAACTCCTATTGAAGCCACAGACTTGCGATTTGTTTACACAACAAAGAATATCAAGAGAAGAACAGAAGAACACAGTGCTTCAAAGCCAGGGTGATAAAGGAACTTTTATGGTGGAAGGGTGGTTTCAGGAAAGACAAGTAAAGAATATGATTTTTACAAATGAATGAAGGGTGTCCTCACAAGCATTTCCTATACATGATAGATTGTCATGACAACAGCATAATGTATCTTTGTAAAGAAGTCTTTGGGCAGTCACGTCATTCATTCTGGAAACTTCGGTAGTGCTGTATTTTGATTATATAAGTCAGGGCATGTCATATATTCATTGAGATGCTAGTTATTACAGATAGAGGGCATATCGCATCTCACAGGAACACTTGTCTTTTAAGAAGCCAAATAAATTAAATTTAAAAACCTCTTGCTGAGTTGAAGTGTTCTTGTTGCCCTAGCTTTGAGTCCAGAAATTATTGACATTTTGGCACCCCAGATGGGACTCTAATAGCTGTTGTTATTATAAAAATTATTAGCCGTAGTGCTACGTGTGGTGGACACACGTGGACCTAGGTTCGTGGACTTTAATTTGGCTTTATGTCCATAGAGAATTGCCCAGATAATCTGGAGGTAATCCCGGAGTATTATGAGTTCAGAGCAGATGTGGAATGAAGTTCTAAGCTGAAGGATCCATTTTGTGAGTATGTAACAAGAAAAAATGATAAACACAAAAAAAAAATTGTGTAAGTATCAATGTTTTTATTTTATTTGTTGTACAGTGTATATAGATTGTGTGTTACATCGGGTTTAGAATACTTTTTGCAAAATGTTCTTTAATATATGTTAGGGAGACAGGACATGAGTTGATGATTTGATTAAAATCCAGATTAAGTTATGCTCTCTTCAGAATGAACAGTTGAAGAAACAGAGGTTTCGGTAGCAACAGGGGTCCTTTGTCCTCAGACTGCATGGTTTCTGGCTAGGTAGCAGTTTCAAGTTACACCTGGGAGAGTACGGGAGAGATTTTTTTCACTGCAGTACAGTCGCTTCGAAAGGAAGAAGAGGGAATCAGTTAAGTTTGAAAGTTATTATTAGTATGATAAAGAGTTTTTAGTTAGTGGATTTTTACCAAAGGCTGGTTGTTTGTTGTGTGTACAGGAAGATGCTAACGGCTTTAATCTTTTACAGCAGGTTACATGTGGTTAATTTCTTTCTTTTCCTTCTTTGATTAGCTTTAACAAGGAAGCCTATTTCTTGTCTGTGTGCATCTATTTATATAAGTCAAGATTTTGTGTAAAATGTTTCCTTGTACAAAAGTTTAGTGATTGTAGTTGAACTTAAATCTGGACATTTGTGAACTGCTGGCAGTGTGGTATATAGGGACATTTGAATTAATTGCTGCAGTTCATTGAATAGAGAAAGGAATCTTTCATTTCTATGCTGTTTTTCTTTTCCCCTCCCTTGCTTGTTACAATGTATCTTATGTTTACAGTAAACAGAGAAACATAGCAATGCTGGCAGAAGGAGAACGAGTGGCTCGTCGGTTTGTCCAGCTAGTTTTAATACATATTTTCTTACCAGGAATGTAGAGATGCTCATATTGGCATCTACATTTTTAGAATTGTGTTAGTAATGAGGGTTTATTGTGAAGAGATCTTAGTATAGTGTGCGGTGGCTTACATTTAGAAAGCATGAAACTGTGTTTATTTAAAGCCATTCATAATCAGCTTTGATTAATCATTGGAAAGGGTTGTTTTTTCTTTGGTCAGGTGCATAGGCAGAGAGATAGAAAGGAAAACAATTTATAAATATACTAAAAGAGAGCGATGCCATTTTAATGAAATGATCTGTTTAAGTGCTTTATCACTTAACTAACCTATTCATTGAATGTAACAGTTGTTTGGCGGGAGAGGAGGTGAACCCCCCCTTAGGAATATGTTTGAGACGAAAGAAAAAAAAAAACCTGGGAGTGAGTCACTTTTAAAATGGATTTTACAGTTCTGCTGAGGTAAGAGGTTTGAGGTTTGAGTATGTTACAGGATGGGGTGCAAAGGTGATAGAAGAGGGACTAATGAATTGATCTGTTTAATGTGAAAACAGAAATTTGGGTTGAAAGTATGGGGAAAGTGAATATTAGGGATGAGAGATGACGTAATGTTAAAGAGGGAAGAGATTTATTTTTATGATGATGCTGGTAGGTAAGAATGGATATGCAGAAGGCTGTGTGCTGGGACATTTAGAATGTTTTGGTGGAAGTAGAGAAAAGATGTAAGTCAGTTGCATTTAAATCTTTTATCATGGGTTTGCTTTTAAACAATTGTGTGCAGATATGAGCTATTTTAAATTAAACAGAGGACAGAAACAAACAGAAGGCACTAATATGCATGACCTTTATGCGGCCCCTAAGGATGATAGATATTTCTCAGTTTTGATTATACCTCATTAGATGCTAACTTTTAGAAGAAAAGGAATGAATTAGGTGGTTTATTTTGATGGGAGTTCAGGTATTGAATGTAAGATTGTGAGACGGTGAACAGCAGAGAGTTAAGCAGCAATGCCTATTATCTATTTATGTGCCAGTAAGAAAAACTTTTGGTTAATGCATATTAGTATGTGCCATCCTTTTATTTTGCAGACTTCCAGACTCCTAGCTGATATGTCTGTGCTTTTGGAAATGATTCGTATTTTTATTTAGGGTATTTACAGGATTTGGTAGTAAGAACTTTGTGGAACATATGCATATTGGATGGAAATAAAATGCCTTCTAATTAAGTGCAAAGTTGTCCGTTTTAAGTTTTTTTTTAGACAGCGAATTAGGAATTTATAGCATAGAAGAAAAAAAAAAAAAGGGGTTTTAGATTTGTAAAAGGAAGTAGCTCTTATCACAGGGGACAGCGCCTCCTAGAGGTGAACCAACATAGAAAGGAAAGTAGCTTTATGACTGCTTTTTTCTGAATTAAGGTATAACAGCAGTTTGACTTTTAAGGAACCTGTAATGTTATTTTTTAAATTTATTTTTAATCATTATATTAACTGTCATATATTAGATTTCTTTTCAGGGTACCAAAGCACAAAGCACATCTGTCTCTGTTCTATGGGAGATGAAGATTAGTTTTTTCCAGTTTGATTCCTTTTCAATTTTTGAATAGATCTATTTTAATTTTCATCCTGAGTTTTTGTTTTCTTTTGTGGATCGATCCAATTCTTTTTTAAAGTACTTTTTTCTTTTTGAGCTCAAAAGTTTGTCATGTTGTCTGTTCTATGTTACATGTGTAAAATGAGGAATGAATGAATGCATTATGTAGTCAGTTCTGTGACATATATGTTTTAATGTACAGTCTGAGTATTTATGTTTGTGGTCTGGACCATTGCATGATGTTTTGAAATAATGGGGGGATTATTTGGCAAATTAAATATAGGGAGTACGTGACATAATAGTGTTTTCTTACTACTTAATCGGATTTGTGTACTTTTATTTAGGTTTGACTTCAAACACATGCATCGAATCTAAGGAGTTAAGAGATTCTACTCTGCCATCACTGAATCCTACTAAAAGAACTATATACGCACTGAATGCAGAAATTATTCTTGGTCACAGACATTCTTACATATTATATGGACTGCAAGGCTTACAATTTATACCTGATTTTTGCTTTTTTCTTTGTTCTGTGGGAATGACTTTATGCAGGATTTAGGTTCTTTCATTCTCTGTCAGCACTTAGGTGTTCAAGTTAATGATATTATTTGCAGTGATGCTGTTTTTATTAGTTTGTATGTTCCAAGTTAAGTAGTATTTTCCAGTCTTAGACTTTATAATACTTATATGCTGAATCAGCTAAATGCATATGTATTAGGTTTTTCTATCTTTATCTATGGAAGCTGCTTCGATCACATAGAGGGTGATGTGTTTCAGTGTGATTTCAATATGATAATTCAGGCTTCAAGAGGGAGATCTCTTTATATTTCTCTTCCACACCAGCCTAAGTTATAAGCTATTCCTATTCTTTTGTTTTGCAGCTTGCACTTAGGGTAATCACTTTGCTGATCTTTAATATTTCAATATTCTATTTTTTATTCTAATGTCTTTGCTGAACCTGTCTTTGAATATCTTTGTATTATGACACTATTTACTAGATTTTACCTAATGACTGTTTCACTCTCTTTCACAAAGATTTCTTACTAGTGTAGTCTGTGATGCTTATTATGAGATTGTTCTCCTTGAAAGAAATACATACCTTACATATGAGGAGCTCTGTCATGGGGATCTGCAGTATACTAATCGTTTATTGTTCTTTTTTTCTTATCTTGGCCCTTTTACTAGAAACCCTATCTGTGATTTAAAATATTCTGTTTATAAGCTAGTTTGTTTCCATTTAGGATTCCAAAGGGGAAGATATAATTTTCCTTATTTCTGTCTTTTATTTGTATTATATTCTTTCCTTTCCCTGTGCGAACACTCACATTGATGGTTTATCAATTCTGCAAAGTACATTATTTTGTTTTAGTTCACATAATATGCTAAAGACTTTCTCATAGTGTCAGCTTTTACTTATTTTTATGATTATTCCCAATTACACTTAGACTTACCATCATTTAAGAAGGGTATTAGCCCCACTTCTCTAGAAGTACCTGAAGACGAAGCAGTATTATTAGCCATCATCTACCTTAATAACTAATACCCCTCGACTGACATTGGTTTAGAAACCTTGCCATCCACAGTTGTATTATCTCTTGGACATATGACTGCCACAAGTGAATTAGGACTGTCCATACAGTGAGGGCTTTCACTGCTACAGGTTGTTGTCATAATACTGGATAGCACTATAAATACCCTACAGAATTAGTATGATGTTTCGGATTTTTGCTATGCCTTTGCCTATCATGCATATGCCTTTGTATTTGATCTTCCATCACTGCAGCATATGCCTAGAATATGTCTTATGCTTTGCAACACTTTTATAATTCATCCCACATCATGTATGCACAACATAGTATGAGTTTTTCTATTGATTTTTGGTTTTCTTCTATTCTATTGGTTTCTTTTACTTTTCTGGTAATGTGCAATCCCTGTTTGCCATTTTAATGAATATTATCCTGGGTAGTTGTTCATAATAAGAGTACTCATTGAAAAGATTTGCCCAATATACCTAGTATTATATGAGAAACATAGTACTTTCATACTGGTCTCTCTGTGTACTTATCTTTATATGTTATACCATTAGTATGTAATTACTTGACTCTGAAAGATAACATATGTGATCATGCTATTATGAAGTAGGGCCTTTTTATAATGCAGGTATCTGTATAGCTCCATTATAGAGCTAATAGCTACCTAGTGAAAATTAGTTTGGATGTTATTGTTTGAGTAACTAGTGAATGCTTGGAGTATCCTTCATATTAATTAGGAATCTAGAGGGACACACACCTATGCACTACACCTGATAAATACCAAGGTTAGTGGTTAGGACACACTTTAAGTTCCTTTGTCATGGCTCATCATCGAAGACTGGTTGATGGGACACCTGTCCATTAACGGTGTCCCAAGAGGGACAATGATATAATTCATAATTCTGGTTCAGAACTGGGGCTTATTCAGCCATTTCTAGAATCCTCAGAAGGCTGATTCACACTGACAACTGCTGAAATATAGTGACTTTCTGACTATCACAGACTCAAAGAATGTGAAAGATCTGGAAACTTGTAGGCTCTGCAATAATTACAGGCCAGGAAGGCATCAATGACAATGTTTGCACCACAATACAGGGAAGCTGGGTCCAGGATGCAAGCTTTTGTCTTACAAATGCATATCTCAACGGACAGGAGCCAGGTGAAAAGAAGATCCTGTGAGGTTACAGTTTTAATTAAATCCTGGTGCCAAGAAACGGAATTCAGGCCTAACTCCTATTGAAGCCACAGACTTGCGATTTGTTTACACAACAAAGAATATCAAGAGAAGAACAGAAGAACACAGTGCATCAAAGCCAGGGTGATAAAAGAACTTTTATGGTGGAAGGGTGGTTTCAGGAAAGACAAGTAAAGAATATGATTTTTACAAATGAATGAAGGGTGTCCTCACAAGCATTTCCTATACATGATAGATTGTCATGACAACAGCATAATGTATCTTTGTAAAGAAGTCTTTGGGCAGTCACATCATTCATTCTGGAAACTTCGGTAGTGCTGTATTTTGATTATATAAGTCAGGGCATGTCATATATTCATTGAGATGCTAGTTATTACAGATAGAGGGCATATCGCATCTCACAGGAACACTTGTCTTTTAAGAAGCCAAATAAATTAAATTTAAAAACCTCTTGCTGAGCTGAAGTGTTCTTGTTGCCCTAGCTTTGAGTCCAGAAATTATTGACAGCGCTCTCTCTCGATCCAATTCTCTAGTGACCCAATCAAAATAATCAATCAGATTTGTCTGACAGGACCTTCCCCTGGTGAATCCATGCTACCTCGGGTTCAGCAACTTACCAATTGCAGGTAATGCAGTATTCTTTCTTTCAGAAGCGCCTCCATTAATTTTCCTACCACCGAGGTGAGGCTAACAGGCCTGTAGTTTCCATCTCCTCCCTGCTACCACTCTTATGAAGTGGGATCACAACTGCTCTTCTCCAATTTCACGGCACCACTCCTATTTCCAGGGATCTATTGAACAGGTCATTCAACAGACGAGTTGTGTCTAACCCATTCCCTTCTACAGTCTTGTCAACCAGCAATGGTCCTTCTCCTGGGTCTTCTTTAGTGAACACTGAACTGAAGCATTTGTTTAATATTTCCGCCATTTCCTTGTCTGTCTCGGCACATTGCTCCTTATCACCTTTCAATTTCACTTTGCCACTTTGGGCTTTCCTTCTTTCTCTTATATATCTGAAAAATGTTTTGTCACCACTCTTTATCGTTTTGGCAATCTTTTCTTCTGTTTGACCTTTTGCTTTTTCTGATTTCTTTCTTCATCTCCCTCAGTTTCACCAGGTATTCTTCCCTGTGTTCCTCTTTTTAGGATCTTTTATATTTCCTGAACACTGATCTTTTTGTCTTTTATTTTTGCAGCCACCTCTTTTGAGAACCATCCCTCTCACTATTTCACCCAGCACTGGTGTGGCCCCCACCTAGGGTTGCCACCTCACCCCAGATCAACTGCACAAGCTGATTCGGTCCCAGTTTTGCTCCCACTGCATCTACAGAGTTGCAGTTCTTATTAAACTTTCTTAGGGAAATTAATGGGAAAATCAGAGCTACAGACAGCTGCAATGTAGTGGAGCACAGTCAGGACTGATTCAGCCTGTTGGATGACCCGCAGCAAAGTGGTAATACCCTCCACCTTCACCACTGGTGGCAGCACTCTGGAGAGACTACCTTGTAAACCTCAAGGCATAGGATCTTTCTCCACCCACTCTTCCCCCAACACTCATGCCAGGATTTTGTATGCTGTTCTTCTTGCGATATTCTAGCAGAAAAAAAAAAATCTCTACAGTCAACTCACCTGGCCAGCACATGGGTTTTCCTCCATAACAGAACATCCACTACAGAATTCATTTTAAAAAATGGCTTTGCTGTCAATTTAGTTACGTGTCGTTTTGCCCCCTCTCTCTCCCACCCTACGCACTCTCCACAGCTACAGAAAAGTCTCCAGAAGTTGGATCGACACAGGTTCTTGACATTTTGAGGATAAGAGTTTTGGAGGGCCGGCACTCAACACTCACAGATCTGGCAACAATGGGGCGTGTGAGCTCTGAAAGGAAAGAAATGGGTCCTATGGAAAACCAACTCCCCAGGCTCAGATCCCGGCCTGTTCCACAGGGGTGAGGACTGCATGAAAATATGCACCCAGTTAGCATCTTTTGTCTTTGATGGAGATTGTAAACCAGCTTCAGAATTTAAACATTTTAGAAATGTGCACCCCAGAAATGGTTGCATGTGCAGCTTCACAGAACATTTCTATTACTATTATGCCATTTAGATAAAGTGTCACAGCAGAAAAAGATTGTAAATGGAAACACAAAACAGATAAAAAAAAATAATTGTTCTTTTTGTTGGCTTTGACAAACTCCCTCCCACCCCTAACCCAATACAGGTTCGGACTTTGTCACAATGCCATGGTCTCTTTCAAAATCTAATTTGGTGATGGAGCAGACATGAAGGGCTTAAACTAAATTGATTTAACCATTGAAATAACTGTGTTACTCATCGTAAACGGGATTTGAATTCCATTAAAACTTGCTGGGATTAACTGTGGCCTCACAAACTGGATGCTACGTCAAGAAAATCAATTTAAAAAGAAGAAAAATAAAAAAAATGTGACAGTAGCAGCTTCCTTGGACTGATCTGCACACAGAGTGGGCATTAAATCTGAAATCATCCTCCAATTTTACATGTTTTATGTTCATTCCATTGGTTCGGTACCACTGACTGGAGAGACATCTGAGTTGTGCGTAGGGTTGTGTCAACTATTCATGGTCTAATCTGTTTACACAGTTACATAGTAAACTGCAGAAACTTGAAGAAGAAAAAAGGCAGAGGATGCTAGGCAGGGCAAGGGAGGGATAGGGTGAAAATAAATGACAGTGGACTATGGAGAAGATATTTCACAGCCAGCATAGATAAAAACAGCAGAATGGAGTAGTGATTAGAGCAGCAGGCTGAGAACCAGGGTAGCCAAGGTTCAAAACCCACTGATGCTCCTCATTCATGACCTTTAGCATGTCACTTGAACCTCCATTACCTCAGATACAAACTTACACCTAGATTGATTCATCAAGCCATGATGCGGTTTTGCAGGAAGGGGTCCCGATATTGTGAAGGGGAAGGTGTCGCCGCACATCACAGCTGTTTGGTGCATTCTTTTGTGTCGCAGTCAAACACTGCGAAACAAAAAAACGCAGCAACCATCCCTTTAACGCGATGTTGGCCCCAATCTCACAGGACCGCCATTGTCTTAAAGGGCTGCTGGCCCCCCCAAAACAAACGCGGACAAACAGGGAGGTTGAGCGGGGGGGGGGGGGGGGGTCAGTGCTGAACCCTGTTTCAACCTGGGACCACCAGTCGAAGTGGTCCTGACTTCCCCAAAAATTAAAAGAAATCTCAATAATGTGCACAGTAGTGGCAGTTGCCCCCCAAGTCTAAGCTCCCCACCCCTGCTCTCGACCCCTCTGAAGAGTTCAAAGCCCCCACCCCCAGCCCTTCCGATGCTCAAACCACCTGCCCCCAATCCTCCCGATGCTCAAACCCCCTGCCCCCAATCCTCCCGCAGCGCCCAACATACCTTAACCTGGATCCCGCATTGGGGATGGGTGCACCCTCGTACCCATCCTGGTGGGCACCATTTTTCAAAATGGCGCCAACCTGACCTTGCCCCAGCCATGTGACTGGGGTAAGGGCTGGGGATTGGACCCAGGTCACATGACCTGTGTCCGATCCCTGGACCTTACCCCAGTAACATGGCTGAGGCAAAGTCAGGTCAGTGCCATTTTGGAAAATAGTGCAGACCAGGACAAGTGTGAGGATGTACCCATCCATGACATGGGATCCAGGTTAAGGCAAGGTGGGCTCTGGGGGGAGGCCAGGGGGTTTGAATATCTGGGGGCTGGGGGGATTTGACACTTTGGGGGGGACCAAGGGGCAGGGAATGGAGAGCTCAGACTTAAGGGGGGCCTCTGCCGCCACCATTCGCATTATTGAAACTTTTTTTTTTAATTTTTGGGGGAGTCAGCACTGACCCCCGCTCAACCTCCTCATTTGGCTGCAGTTTTTTTTTTTATGGCTGCTTTAAAAGTGCGGCAGGAGCCTTGAGACCCGCATTAGGGTGCCGAGCCTCCCGCTGCACATCTAATGCTTCCCTAGGAGATGTTGTTATTTTATCATGGCTGTCCACCTTCTTGGTTGGCTGCGATAAATTATTAACATCAAATTGCTTATTGAAAACCTTCTTTGTACTTTCTTTTTAAAATTCCCTTGCTTTTGTTATGAAACTTATAAGGGGAAGAAATTTGGGTTTGTGGACCCTGTTCACTTAGAGACATTTCTGATAGATAAAACTGAATCTTTATCTGAAATTGAAATTTTAGAGGTAAAGGGTCCTTGAGAAATAAATAGATCTCCTATCTCCATTGTGGTATAATTTATCTAAGATAGTCCCAAAATTGGGACTAATAATAGATATTGTTTTTCCTTAATGATTATATAAATCTCCCCCAATTATGGTGTATGTATAACAATTCTATTATGGTTTTGTTTATGGATAATTGCCTTAGAAATAGTGGGATACATATTTGTAAATGTTTTCATGATGTTATCATTGAAAAAACTAATAAAGAATAAATTAAAAAAAAAAAAAAAAGAAAACCTTCTTTGCATGCATTTGCATTATCCATGCACCAAATTGCATGCAAAGAAAGTTATTTTATTATGGGATGCAAAATATCGCATATATCACATCTTAGAATCCTAACACAGCTTGATGAATGACCCAGTTTTATCGTGAGCTCTCTGGGGACAAGGAAATACCTACGGTACCTGAATGTAGCTTGCTTTGATCTACCAATGAAAAGACATGAAACAAAATTGGAAGAGGGATGGTACCAGTATTGATTTTGGTATGGTAACTCAGAGAAAACTGATACAGTAAAGGGCCAAAACAGCACCAAGTCCATCGCTCACCAAATGACTCATTTCAGACAGCTCATAGAAATAAAAGACAAACGCAAACCCGAAGTGTATGGGGTGGCAATACAGTAATTTGTCAATATCCCAGGAACAGTTGGAAAGGTACAACTAGCCTGCCATGGCAGCAGGGCTATAGGTACACGTTCAAGTGCACAGGGGGATTAGGGCGAAAAGCAGCAAATTGGCCTGGCTATGCTCCCCAGATGATGGAAGTCAACTGACAGCTGAGACTTTTCCTTTAGCTGGAGTAAGAGCAAGAAAGGGTGGTGACCAGAGCTAGAGGACTGTAGGTCACGGGCAACTAGGCAGAGCGGTTGGCCAATGTTTGCTCACCCAATCTGCCAGTATCTATCAGAGTTGCTAAGAATTAAAGGTGGTCCTTTCGTGGATTACAAACTGGTTAAAAGACAGGAAACAGAGAGTAGGATTAAATGGACAATTTTCTCAGTGGAAAAGGGTAAACAGTGGAGTGTACTTGGACCGGTGCTTTTCAATATATTTATAAATGATCTGGAAAGGAATACGAGGAGTGAGTAATCAAATTTGCAGATGATACAAAATTATTCAGAGTTGTTAAATCACAAGCGGATTGTATAAATTGTAGGATGACCTTGTGAGACTGGAAAATTGGGCATCCAAATGGCAGATGAAATTTAATGTGGATAAGTGCAAGGTGAAGCATACAGGGAGAAATAACCCATGCTATAATTACACAATGTTGGGTTCCATATTAGGAACTACCACCCAGGAAAGAGATCTAGGCCTCATAGTGGATAAACATTGAAATCATCGGCTCAGTGTGCTGTGGCAGTCAAAAAAGCAAACAGAATGTAGGAATTATTAGGAAGGGAATGGTGAATAAAATGGAGAAAGTCATAATGCCTCTGTATCGCTCCATGGTGAGACCACACCTTGAATACTGTGTACAATTCTGGTCGCCACATCTCAAGAAAGTTACGATAAAAAAGGTACAGAGAAGGGTGACCAAAATGATAAAGGAGATGGAACAGCTCCCCTATGAGGAAAGACTAAAGAGGTTAAGACTGTTCAGCTTGGAGAAGAGACGGCTGAGGGGGGATATGATAGAGATGTTTAAAATCATGAGAGGTCTAGAACGGGTAGATGTGAATCGGTTTTTTACTCTTTCAGATAATAGAAAGACTGGGGGGCACTCCATGAAGTTAGCATGTAGCACATTTAAAACTAATCGGAGAACATTTTTTTTCACTCACTGCACAATTAAACTCTTGAGTTTGTTGCCAGGGGATGTGGTTAGTGCAATTAGTGTAGCTGGGTTTAAAAAAGGTTTAGATAAGTTCTTGGAGGAGAAGCCCATTACCTGCTATTAATAAAGTTGACTTAGAAAATAGCCACTGTTATTACTAGCATCAGTAGCATGGGATATGCTTAGTTTTTGGGTATTTGCCAGGTACTTGTAGCCTGGATTGGCCACTGTTGGAAACAGGATGTTGGGCTTCATGGATCCTTGCTCTGACCCAGTATGGCAATTTCTTATGATTTTAAAAGAGAGATGCTGTGAAATAGTGCATTTAGCATAAACACTTTCAGGCGATTTTAAAAGCCCAGCGCGCAAAAAAATTGGTACTTACATGCGTGGCCGAGCCCTGCACACGGTGCACACATTTTCAAAAGTGCAGACTGCTGCTGCTTGTATATAGTCTTTGGGGGTAGTTCGGGGAGAGAATTAACTTGGTCGTTTAGCAACAGCATTGGTTACTGGTAAAATTTCACATTGCTTTTAAAATTCTGATATTGATGTTTAAGACTTTATAAGGTCTTGGACTGCTTTATTTGAAAGAACAATTAACACAATATATTCCTGCTAGGCCATTGGTACTGAGGTCTACCCAAGAGGCTCCTTTAACTATTCCCACTAAAAGAAACCCAATTATTGGAAACAGGAGGCAGGGCCTTTTCCTGTTTAGTACCTCAGCTTTGGATTTCTCCTTCTAGAGACACTTGCCTGGGATCAAATTATTTAGCTGGAGTTGGGTTTTAATTGTTGCTCTTTTCTGGTACTTATATTTATCACTGATTAGCTCTATTTTTGTGGCCTTGGGTTGGCTGCTCACTATCAGGTTTTTTAATTTTACCTTTGCAGATTATGTGATTGATCCAGAACACCGGTATATAAAATCAAACAAATAAATAAGATGTTTGAAATTATTATTTATTTTTGTTTTGCTTTATTGCATATATATTTATTGCCTATCAGTCTTATATTTTGAAGTTGTTTTTTACTTTGTTCTATATTCTTCACTGTATTCAATTGTTTTATTCTTATTGTATTATTTTTATTGATTGCATGGTTTCATAACTATACTGTTTTTTTGATTGCTATTTTAATTTTTAAAATTTGCCCTGTACACTGCTTTAAGCATTTTTAAGGAAAGACAGTTTAAAAATAGTAGAGCAATAATGGATGCCATGCAAGTATCTTTGTTCAAACAAATGGTGTTGGAACCCACGAGAGAAGGTGCTATACTCGACTTATTGCTCAATAATGCAGATAATGTCTCAGATGTCCAGGTGGGCGCCCACCTCAGCAGCAGTGATCATCGAACGGTATGGTTTAATATCACTAATAGAATAGGGAAAAGAACCACAAAGACCCGAGTTTTACAGTTCAAAAACACAGACTTTGAGGAAATGGGAAAGTACCTGGAGGAAGAACTTAAAGGATGGGAGAACGAGAGAGATGTGGATCAGCAGTGGACCAATCTAAAAGGAGCAATCACCAAGGCAACTGCTCTATATGTTAGAAACATAAAGAAAAGCAAAAGAAAATTGAAACCTATCTGGTTCTCAAAGGAGGTGGCTGACAAAATTAAAGCTAAAAGAACAGCATTCAAGAAATATAAAGGATCCCAAAGGGAGGAGCACAAAGAAGAATATTTGTATCAACTGAGGGAGACGAAGAAAACAATCAAGTTGGCAAAAAATCAAGCAGAAGAGAGGATTGCCAAGGAGATAAAAAATGGTGACAAAACATTTTTCAGATACATCAGCGAAAAGAGAAAGGTCCAAAGTGGTATAGTGAAATTGAAAGGTGGTAATGATCAATGTGTGGAGACAGACGAAGAAATGGCAGAAATATTAAACGAATACTTCAGCTCTGTGTTCACTAAAGAAGACCCTGGAGAAGGACCATCTCTACACAACAAGAAACTGGAGGGAAGTGGAATAGATGAAAATCCTTTTACAGTAGAAAATGTGTGGGAAGAGCTAAAGAACCTGAAAGTGGACAAAGCCATGGGGCCTGATGGGATTCATCCAAGGATATTGAGGGAGCTCAGAGATGTTCTGGCGGGTCCGCTGTGTGACCTGTTCAATAGATCCCTAGAAACGGGAGTGGTGCCGAGAGACTGGAGAAGAGCGGTGGTGGTCCCGCTTCACAAGAGTGGGAACAGGGAGGAGGCTGGCAACTACAGGCCGGTTAGCCTCACTTCGGTGGTGGGAAAAGTAATGGAGTCTCTGCTGAAAGAGAGAATAGTGAACTATCTACAGTCCGGAGAATTGATGGACCAGAGGCAACATGGATTCACCAGGGGAAGATCCTGTCAGACAAATCTGATTGACTTTTTTGACTGGGTAACCAAGGAATTGGACCAAGGAAGAGCGCTCGATGTCATATACTTGGATTTCAGCAAAGCTTTTGATACGGTTCCGCACAGGAGACTGGTGAATAAAACGAGAAGCTTGGGAGTGAGTGACAAGGTGGTGACCTGGATTGCAAATTGGTTGACGGACAGAAGACAATGTGTGATGGTAAACGGAACCTTCTCTGAAGAGAGAGCGGTTTTAAGCGGTGTACCGCAAGGATCGGTGTTGGGACCGGTCCTGTTCAATATCTTTGTGAGCGACATTGCGGACGGGATAGAAGGTAAGGTTTGTCTTTTTGCGGATGACACTAAGATCTGCAACAGAGTGGACACGCCGGAAGGAGTGGAGAGAATGAGACGGGATCTAAGGAAACTGGAAGAGTGGTCGAAGATATGGCAGCTGAGATTCAATGCCAAGAAGTGCAAAGTCATGCATATGGGGAGCGGAAATCCGAATGAACTGTATTCGATGGGGGGGGAAAGGCTGACGTGCACGGAGCAGGAGAGGGACCTTGGGGTGATAGTGTCTAATGATATGAAGTCTGCGAAACAATGCGACAAGGCGATAGCAAAAGCCAGAAGAATGCTGGGCTGCATAGAGAGAGGAATATCGAGTAAGAAAAGGGAAGTGATTATTCCCTTGTACAGGTCCTTGGTGAGGCCTCACCTGGAGTACTGTGTTCAGTTCTGGAGACCGTATCTACAAAAAGACAAAGACAAGATGGAAGCGGTACAGAGAAGGGCGACCAGGAAGGTGGAGGATCTTCATCGCATGACGTACGAGGAGAGATTGAAGAATCTAAATATGTACACCCTGGAGGAAAGGAGGAGCAGAGGTGATATGATACAGACTTTCAGATACTTGAAAGGTTTTAATGATCCAAAGGCAACGACAAACCTTTACCATAAGAAAAAAATCAGCAGAACCAGGGGTCACGATTTGAAGCTCCAGGGAGGAAGATTCAGAACCAATGTCAGGAAGTATTTCTTCACGGAGAGGGTGGTGGATGCCTGGAATGCCCTTCCGGAGGAAGTGGTGAAGACCAGAACTGTGAAGGACTTCAAAGGGGCGTGGGATAAACACTGTGGATCCATAAAGTCAAGAGGCCGCCAATGAAGAGTGGGTGACTCGCCAGAATGATGGCTACTGCCTGGAGACAATACCCTTAGTCAATAAACATACACATGGTTACTGTGACTCCAACATCACTCTAAGATTCAACAGCATGAGGAAATGTGGAAAAAAGGATTTGCACTCACAATGACGGGAGTAGCTGGCTTGTTACGGCGGTTACTACCCCAAACCAAATATCCAGATTACTACCTCCACCTTCCTCTATTCCTGATGCCTTTCAACTAGCTTGATCACTCCATTCTTATACTTCACTTTCAATGCATATCCAGCATAGTTCTCTGCTTCAACAGCAGGGGAAAAGAAAAACTGTTACTTCACACATCCAGCAGAGCTCTCTGCTTAAACGGCAGGGGAGAAGAAAAAAGGGTTCGCACTCACAAAGCGGGGAGTAGCTGGCTTGTTACGGCGGTTACTACCCCAAACCAAATGTGCCTGATACTTCACTCTCGACGCATATCCAGCATGGCTCTCTACTTCAACGGCATCGGAGAAAGACTGATACATCACGAATTTCCAGCATAGCTCTCTGCTTCAACGGCAGGGGAAAAGAAAAACTGATACTTCACGCATATCCAGCATAACTTCAACGGCAGGGGAGAAGAAAAAAGGATTCACACTCACAAAGCGGGGAGTAGCTGGCTTGTCACGGCGGTTACTACCCCAAACCAAATGTGCCTGATACTTCACTTTCGATGCATATCCAGCATAGCTCTCTGCTTCAACAGCAGGGGAGAAGATAAACAACCAATAAGGGCTGTATAACATAATCTGGGTAAAAACAAATAAGCATGGGTGTAGCTTGCTTATTGCGGCGGTTACTACTCCTACTACCTCTAACTAATCAAGCTAGATATTTCACTTGGATGCAGCTCCTCCACCGCTCTCTACATTAATGGCGGGGGTGGAAGGGAATTAGAACCAAGAGCTAAGAGAAACAGATAAGTATGGGAGAAGAAATGAGGGAAGCTTGCTGGGCAGACTGGATGGGCCATTTGGTCTTCTTCTGCCGTCATTTCTATGTTTCTATGTTTCTATGTTTCTATAGAAGAAATCTATACATAAAATCAACTCATTAGGAAATAAAGCATCACTAAAAGGGGCAGTTGTTTTCAAATCAGCACCCTAAATCACCTCTAGTGAAAAGTTCAGCCCTACAAGGGGCTACATGTGGATAAACCGTGGCAGGTTACATACAGCGCCAAAGTCAAAAAACAAAAAAGGAAAAGCATGGAGGAGGGACTCCCTTAGAGCCAGCACCATGGCATAGTGCTGAGCTCAGGCGTGCCATTCAGGGCTGGTAACATGGAAAAGAAAGATGACCCTGGAGCTACCAAATGACCCTGTTTCTGGAGGGAGACATTAGGCCAGTCCTGGCTTTATTTTTTTTTACACACAACCATCCTCTCTCTGGCTTGATGTACTGTAGTTCCTGCCATTCTGATTTCACATCGAAGGAGGAACCATGACTACTAGAATGTACTTGGAGAGGAAAACTCAAGTGGAATTGCCAAAAGTTTTTCTCCGGAAATGGAGTCACTTTTAAGCTGTGTAAACCCCCACATAAATATTTTCTCTCACATGGTCAACCCCCCCCCCCCCCCCCCGCCCCCACCGGACCCCATTTACAACCAATTCTCTCTTGTATCCTGCACATCCAGGCTTGCTTGGAATGCTTTATTGTAGTAGTCCAGGTGCTTCATTAGCTATCCAGGGACTGCGCTTCTCCACTGCACCAGGTCCAAGCAGGGCCCAAGCCGCCTCTCACTTTGAGAAGAGGCGCCAAGAGACCCAGGTCAAGGAAAGAGATTTCAGGCTAGGCCTGGATTTCTGACCACTTCCCCTTGCACCCCCCCCCCCCCCCCAAAGCTGATTCATTTGGGTACCCGCAATTCTTGCACTGGTCCAAATCACAGGCGGCAAAGAAATAAGTGACAGCCAAAAGGAAATGAAAAAAAAAGCCACCACTGACACTGTTCAGTTCATCCAGATTTACTGTTGCAGCACAGTGACCGGATATTATAGGGAACTTACCTCTGCCTGTATCATAACTGCCCTGGGCCTAGGCAAGCTCTCAATCAGGCCCATCTTACCAGAGACCAGATCCACTCATGGACAAAGAAAACATGGCCAATGTAAAAAGGAATTATATATCTAGGCAAAAGTGCTATATGTTATATGGTCATTAAGAAGTATCTGTATACTTATTTTATTTATTTATTTGATTTATATTCTGCTTTTTTGGTGCTTCAAAGCGGATTACATTCAGGTACTGTAGGTATTTCCCTATCCCCAGAGGACTTACAATCTTAGAGGTGAATTTTACAAGCCTGATGCACGCATTAATTAGGGCAAGTGCGAAGAAGTTGGGGGTCGCAAGCGCCAAGCGGATTTTAAAAGTAGCCGAGATATGTATGTATCTCCCGCTGTGCGCAAATCTTGAAAGATTTCAAAAAGGGGCGGGGAATGGGCATGGTTAGGATGGGGCAGGAGCCTGAGATGTACGCATAAATACTTACCCAACCCGGTGAGCACCAAGGTCCCCCGCTGCATAACTTTACTTCTGCTATGGATGCCGTGGAAGTTCAAACTTAAAGAAAACTAGGCAAATCTGCGGGTTTTTAAGGGTCAGGGCTAACCAGGGGGAGCTGGAGGCCCTACCTCTTAACTGGGCACACTGGAGATGAACTGGTAAAATTGGAAATGGCGTCAGCACCCATCCCTTTTAAAATCCCCCAATTTACATGGTAGAAGCAGGATTTGCATGCATAGGTGCACGCCCACTTAAAATTTGGCCAGGCTATTTGAGAACATGTACGCATATGTTATAAAACGGCTGTGTCCCTGGGTGTGGGCTGATGTACGCGTGCATGCGCGCCAGTTTGAAAGTTACCGTCTTAAGTTTGTATCTCAGGCAACAGAGAGTAAAGTGACTTGCCCAAGGTCACGAGAAGCAGCAGTGGGATTTGATCCCTGGTTTGTAGCCCATTGCCCTAACCACTAGGTTCCTTCTCCCCTCTATATACACACACATATATACCATCTCTTCTTCTGAGACAGTACGGCACAAAGCCCATGGGTGCATAACATTTCTACAACATCATGTTTTGCAAACACGCTTTTTGCTTAGGCAGAGAACGCAAAACAAAAGGCTACACATAAAAGGCAGCGTGCACAGGAACCTTCCTCCTCTCCCTCACGTGGACTGTAGAGCCTAGATGTTTCCAAAGCTTCCCTATGATCTTGAAGACCAAAATGATAAATCACACATTGCATTTATAAGCAGGAGAGCTAGTAAAAGCAGGAAAGCAAACCCCATGCTAGACCTTCTTTTGCCCACTGCAGTTTTAAAGTCAGAGCGTCCTGAAAATCCATGCCAAGAACTTCCATGGGAGGCTGAACGCTCTCTGACTAGCCCTCCTCTCCATGCATGGATTGTTAGACAACTGCTTTTGAAAGACTTGACATGAACTTTGCATTGTTAAGAAGCAGTCCCACGGAAACATTAAAAGTCTTATTAAAATGTACTGTAAAAAAGGAAACAAATTCTAAGCCTCCATTAACATTTCTGGTAGGAGAACATACGATTTAAGGGTGTGGAGCTGGAAACTCTTGTTTTAAGCAATAATACTCACCACCAGTGGCAGCAGCCATGAGGGGTGACAAACAGGGAGACGACCCAATGCTACTCATATTACGGGGCCCCAACATTTTTTTTGGGGGGGGGGGGGGAGGGAGTTTTTGCAAGGAAGTGACTCTTAGCATTTCAACACTTGACTATTTATCTAATTTCCGCAAAAAATATTCCACAATACAAACTTTCATTGCAGTTTCATCTACAGAGTAATGTCAAACAAATTAAAAATGTCCAGCTTGCTTATAGATCATCAAAACTAAGCAATTACAGGCTTCCAAATACCCAAGGCCCCCAACAATTCTAAGGCCACCACTGCCCCCATGCTCCTCCATCCCAGATGGCATGACTGGCCCTCAATTGTGCTCAGTATTCTTCCTCAATGCTAGACTTTATGGCCAGCAGGGGTTGCCTCTCCTGGGACACTGCACGTTGCCTCTGCAGTACACCCAACCCCAACTGGCTGTCCTAGAAACCTTGCTTTAGTGCTCAGACCCACCACACTCAGAGGGAGCAGGAGCAAGTCTCACTCTTCCATCTTACTATGCAAATCAAATTGCCAAAGCTAATGGAAACCCTAACATACTATTCAATATAGTAAAAACTCTAACAACCACCCAAAAAGAATGTTCTACCTTTTTTGACACGGCTCTATGTAATAAAATTGCTAATCATTTCAAATCAAAAGTCACAGACATTTCAAATCAACTCTCCAAGCTACCATTTCCCTCCTACAATAACCTTGAATCTACTTATACATGGTCCGAATTTACACCAGTTTCTGAAAACACTATTCAAACCATTATCAGAAAACAAAACCCCTCTAACTCACCCGACAATCCGTGTTCTGGTACCTTTTTCAAAGCCTTAGGTCCTCACGCTAGCAATTTTTTAGCAC